>NC_047106.1:21668270-21985270 GCF_902500255.1 Thalassophryne amazonica
TGTTTTAGCACTGTTGTTGTGCGTTACCTGTGCTGCTCCACAGCCTGTCTAGTGGATTTTTATTTTGTTTTAGCACTGTTGTCGTGCGTTACCTGTGCTGCTCCACAGCCTGTCTAGTGGATTTCTATTTTGTTTTAGCACTGTTGTCGTGCGTTACCTGTGCTGCTCCACAGCCTGTCTAGTGGATTTTTATTTTGTTTTAGCACTGTTGTTGTGCGTTACCTGTGCTGCTCCACAGCCTATCTAGTGGATTTCTATTTTGTTTTAGCACTGTTGTCGTGCGTTACCTGTGCTGCTCCACAGCCTGTCTAGTGGATTTTTATTTTGTTTTAGCACTGTTGTTGTGCGTTACCTGTGCTGCTCCACAGCCTGTCTAGTGGATTTTTATTTTGTTTTAGCACTGTTGTCGTGCGTTACCTGTGCTGCTCCACAGCCTGTCTAGTGGATTTCTATTTTGTTTTAGCACTGTTGTCGTGCGTTACCTGTGCTGCTCCACAGCCTGTCTAGTGGATTTTTATTTTGTTTTAGCACTGTTGTTGTGCGTTACCTGTGCTGCTCCACAGCCTGTCTAGTGGATTTTTATTTGTTTTAGCACTGTTGTTGTGCGTTACCTGTGCTGCTCCACAGCCTGTCTAGTGGATTTTTATTTTGTTTTAGCACTGTTGTCGTGCGTTGCCTGTGCTGCTCCACAGCCTGTCCAGTGGATTTTTATTTTTATTTTATTTTATTTTTTAGCACTGTTGTTGTGCGTTACCTGTGCTGCTCCACAGCCTGTCCAGTGGATTTTTATTTTTATTTATTTTATTTTTTAGCACTGTTGTTGTGCGTTACCTGTGCTGCTCCACAGCCTGTCTAGTGGATTTTTATTTTATTTTAGCACTGTTGTCGTGCGTTACCTGTGCTGCTCCACAGCCTGTCTAGTGTCGGATTCCCTGTTTGGGAATCCGCTAGCTTAGCGTAGCTACTAGCTCTTAGCCGTTTTAGCATGGCGGCTTCTCCTGTCTCTCCCGTACTTTTCTGCTCTGGGTGTGAAATGTTTAGTTATTCCTCTGCCTCTTTTAGCAGTAACGGTACATGTAATAAGTGCAGCTTATTCGTAGCTTTGGAGGCCAGGCTGGGCGAATTGGAGGCTCGGCTCCGCACCGTGGAAAATTCTACAGCTAGCCAGGCCCCTGTAGTCGGTGTGGACCAAGGTAGCTTAGCCGCCGTTAGTTCCCCCCTGGCAGACCCCGTGCAGTCGGGAAGGCAGGCTGACAGGCTGACTGGGTGACTGTGAGGAGGAAGCGTAGCTGTGAGGAGGAAGCCCCGTGTACACCGTCAACCCGTTCACATCTCTAACCGTTTTTCCCCACTCGACGATACACTCGCCGAGGATCAAACTCTGGTTATTGGCGACTCTGTTTTGAGAAATGTGAAGTTAGCGACACCAGCAACCATTGTCAATTGTCTTCCGGGGGCCAGAGCAGGCGACATCGAAGGACATTTGAAATTGCTGGCTAAGGCTAAGCGTAAATTTGGTAAGATTGTAATTCACGTCGGCAGTAATGACACTCGGTTACGCCAATCGGAGGTCACTAAAATTAACATTGAATCGGTGTGTAACTTTGCAAAAACAATGTCGGACTCTGTTGTTTTCTCTGGGCCCGTCCCCAATCAGACCGGGAGTGACATGTTTAGCCGCATGTTCTCCTTGAATTGCTGGCTGTCTGAGTGGTGTCCAAAAAATGAGGTGGGCTTCATTGATAATTGGCAAAGCTTCTGGGGAAAACCTGGTCTTGTTAGGAGAGACGGCATCCATCCCACTTTAGAGGGAGCAGCTCTCATTTCTAGAAATCTGGCCAATTTTTTGGGATCCTCCAAACTGTGACTGTCTAGCGTTGGGACCAGGAGGCAGAGCTGTGGTCTTATACACCTCTCTGCAGCTTCTCTCCCCCTGCCATCCCCCTATTACCCCATCCCCGTAGAGACAGTGCCTGCTCCCAGACCACCAATAACTAGCAAAAATCTATTTAAGCATAAAATTCAAAAAGAAAAAATAATATAGCACCTTCAATTGCACCACAGACTAAAACAGTTAAATGTGGTCTATTAAACATTAGGTCTCTTTCTTCTAAGTCCCTGTTGGTAAATGATATAATAATTGATCAACGTATTGATTTATTCTGCCTAACAGAAACTTGGTTACAGCAGGATGAATATGTTAGTTTAAATGAGTCAACACCCCCGAGTCACACTAACTGTCAGAATGCTCGTAGCACGGGCCGGGGCGGAGGATTAGCAGCAATCTTCCATTCCAGCTTATTAATTAATCAAAAACCTAGACAGAGCTTTAATTCATTTGAAAGCTTGTCTCTTAGTCTTGTCCATCCAAATTGGAAGTCCCAAAAACCAGTTTTATTTGTTATTATCTATCGTCCACCTGGTCGTTACTGTGAGTTTCTCTGTGAATTTTCAGACCTTTTGTCTGACTTAGTGCTTAGCTCAGATAAGATAATTATAGTGGGCGATTTTAACATCCACACAGATGCTGAGAATGACAGCCTCAACACTGCATTTAATCTATTATTAGACTCTATCGGCTTTGCTCAAAAAGTAAATGAGTCCACCCACCACTTTAATCATATTTTAGATCTTGTTCTGACTTATGGTATGGAAATAGAAGACTTAACAGTATTCCCTGAAAACTCCCTTTTGTCTGATCATTTTTTAATAACATTTACATTTACCCTGATGGACTACCCTGCAGTGGGGAATAAGTTTCATTACACTAGAAGTCTTTCAGAAAGCGCTGTAACTAGGTTTAAGGATATGATTCCTTCTTTATGTTCTCTAATGTCATATACCAACACAGAGCAGAGTAGCTACCTAAACTCTGTAAGGGAGTTAGAGTATCTTGTCAATAGTTTTACATCCTCATTGAAGACAACTTTGGATGCTGTAGCTCCTCTGAAAAAGAGAGCTTTAAATCAGAAGTGTCTGACTCCGTGGTATAACTCACAAACTCGTAGCTTAAAGCAGATAACCCGTAAGTTGGAGAGGAAATGGCGTCTCACTAATTTAGAAGATCTTCACTTAGCCTGGAAAAAGAGTTTGTTGCTCTATAAGAAAGCCCTTTGTGAAGCTAGGACATCTTTCTACTCATCACTAATTGAAGAAAATAAGAACAACCCCAGGTTTCTTTTCAGCACTGTAGCCAGGCTGACAAAGAGTCAGAGCTCTATTGAGCTGAGTATTCCATTAACTTTAACTAGTAATGACTTCATGACTTTCTTTGCTAACAAAATTTTGACTATTAGAGAAAAAATTACTCATAACCATCCCAAAGATGTATCGTTATCTTTGGCTGCTTTCAGTGATGCCGGTATTTGGTTAGACTCTTTCTCTCCGATTGTTCTGTCTGAGTTATTTTCATTAGTTACTTCATCCAAACCATCAACATGCTTATTAGACCCCATTCCTGCCAGGCTGCTCAAGGAAGTCCTACCATTATTTAATGCTTCAATCTTAAATATGATCAATCTATCTTTGTTAGTTGGTTATGTACCACAGGCCTTTAAGGTGGCAGTAATTAAACCATTACTTAAAAAGCCATCACTTGACCCAGCTATCTTAGCTAATTATAGGCCAATCTCCAACCTTCCTTTTCTCTCAAGATTCTTGAGAGGGTAGTTGTAAAACAGCTAACTGATCACCTGCAGAGGAATGGTCTATTTGAAGAGTTTCAGTCAGGTTTAGAATTCATCATAGTACAGAAACAGCATTAGTGAAGGTTACAAATGATCTTCTTATGGCTTCGGACAGTGGACTTATCTCTGTGCTTGTTCTGTTGGACCTCAGTGCTGCTTTTGATACTGTTGACCATAAAATTTTATTACAGAGATTAGAGCATGTCATAGGTATTAAAGGCATTGCGCTGCGGTGGTTTGAATCATATTTGTCTAATAGATTACAGTTTGTTCATGTAAATGGGGGAATCTTCTTCACAGACTAAAGTTAATTATGGAGTTCCACAAGGTTCTGTGCTAGGACCAATTTTATTCACTTTATACATGCTTCCCTTGGGCAGTATTATTAGACGGTATTGCTTAAATTTTCATTGTTACGCAGATGATACCCAGCTTTATCTATCCATGAAGCCAGAGGATACGCACCAATTAGCTAAACTGCAGGATTGTCTTACAGACATAAGACATGGATGACCTCTAATTTCCTGCTTTTAAACTCAGATAAAACTGAAGTTATTGTACTTGGCCCCACAAATCTTAGAAGCATGGTGTCTAACCAGATCGTTACTCTGGATGGCATTTCCCTGATCTCTAGTAATACTGTGAGAAATCTTGGAGTTATTTTTGATCAGGATATGTCATTCAAAGCGCATATTAAACAAATATGTAGGACTGCCTTTTTGCATTTACGCAATATCTCTAAAATCAGAAAGGTCTTGTCTCAGAGTGATGCTGAAAAACTAATTCATGCATTTGTTTCCTCTAGGCTGGACTATTGTAATTCATTATTATCAGGTTGTCCTAAAAGTTCCCTAAAAAGCCTTCAGTTGGTTCAGAATGCTGCAGCTAGAGTACTGACGGGGACTAGCAGGAGAGAGCATATCTCACCCGTGTTGGCCTCCCTTCATTGGCTTCCTGTTAATGCTAGAATAGAATTTAAAATTCTTCTTCTTACTTATAAGGTTTTGAATAATCAGGTCCCATCTTATCTTAGGGACCTCGTAGTACCATATTACCCCATTAGAGCGCTTCGCTCTCAGACTGCGGGCTTACTTGTAGTTCCTAGGGTTTGTAAGAGTAGACTGGGAGGCAGAGCCTTCAGCTTTCAGGCTCCTCTCCTGTGGAACCAGCTCCCAATTCAGATCAGGGAGACAGATACCCTCTCTACTTTTAAGATTAGGCTTAAAACTTTCCTTTTCGCTAAGGCTTATAGTTAGGGCTGGATCGGGTGACCCTGGACCATCCCTTGGTTATGTTGCTTTAGACGTAGACTGTGTTTCATAATTATTGTATGGCCTTGCCTTGCAATGTGGAGCGCCTTGGGGCAACTGTTTGTTGTGATTTGGCGCTATACAAGAAAAAAGTTGATTGATTGATTGATTGAAAAGTGAAGCGCTGTGAATACTTTCTGGATGCACTGTATGAACGTACCCCAGGTGGACTCCAATTAATCTCAAGGATGATCAGTGGAAACAGGATGTACCTGAGATCAATTTTGAGCTTCATGGCAAAGGCTGTGAATATTTGTGTACATGTGATTTCTTAGTTTTTCTATTTGTAATAAATTTGCGAAAATCTCAAACTTTTTTCACATTGACATTATGGGGTATTGTGTGTAGTATTTTGAGGGAAAATAAATTAATTTTGTCCATTTTGGAGTAAGGCTGTAACATTAAGGAAAAAAGTGAAGCTCTGTGAATACTTTCTGGATGTACTGTAATAATCTGTGTTCAGAACTACAGTTGGACACACTGTCTCCCAAACCAAAGTTCTGTTGTATGCTGCTTGATAACATCTCGCCCAGCCTGAGAAACATGTTCCGTTTTAGCACTATCACAATGTAGCTGATAAAAAAGTAGGAACTGAAAATCTGCTCTGCTTAATTAAATCCCACCGGTGTGATTTTTGTCCTTATGTTGCCATGTTTTGTGGCTGTATTTTGAAGTAAATTCTCACTCTGTTTCCCTGTAGTTGGTTAATTGTATGTATGATGCATGTCGTTGGCTCATTTCTCTTTGTGAATAATGTGGCTGACTGTTAAACAGATATTATACAAGTATATTGTATACAGCGTGGACATTTTCATTCATCATTTTCCATCTGTCTGCTTTTTATGGCTTGATTAGATATGGAACAGGGCAGCGCTCTCTGCTGCCTTACGAGCCCCACCTCAGCGTGGATATCAACTCCAGCGGGGAGTCGTCTTCAGGGTTCACCAGCCAGGAAAGCACCATGGAGCGCTGCAAGATGGGTAAATAATCTCGTGGGTCCCCATTTCTGATTGTTCTGAGTATTTTTTACCTTGTCTTTTGTTTGTTTGTTTCTCAATTAACAGGAAAATTTTTAAATGGTATTTGTAGAGTCGTGTCGTTTGAATGTTATCTATTCCAGGGGTTTCAAAGTGTGGGAGAGTGAGCCCCCCCTCAGAGAACAAATTAATAGCTGCCCCCCACCACTGGCACACATACACACAATTTCAATATCTTAGTGTGTTTCTTTTTAATCTTTTACACATCTTAAACACATTTTGAAAGTATTTGTGCATTTTTAAGGAACTGTCTATGCATTTACACATTTTACAGTCTTTGTAAACATTTTAAACATGTTTTTAAAACATTTAAACATCTCTGTGTGTTTTTAAATGTCTTTGGCATAACTAACACATTTTAACATAAATAATATTAATTCAACTTCAAGGATGGGTATTGATAAGATTTTATCAATATCAATGCCATTATTGATTCTGCTTATAGATCCGATTCCTTATCGATTCCTCCTGTGAATTTTCTGTGTACTAAAAGTAGGCATTACAGGTTTTCTATGTCAGTAACATTTTATTGAGCCTTAAAGTAAATAAATATGAAATTGGTCACTGGATCCTTGATCTCTGGACATAAATAGAAATAAACAAAATCTGTAGTTTTTCTCAAAAGCATTTCTTTTCAGACATTAATGGCATGAATGTCTTTCCATACCTCTGAGCTGAGCTCTTACAGCAGGCTTTGCTGCATGTCAGCATCAATGTAATTCATAAAGAACGCAGGACGTCTAATTTTGGGAGGAAAACAACGTTTTAGTCAGTTGTAGTTTATTGTTTGTATTACAACATTTGGAAAGAGGTGTTGTTTGATTTAAAACGGCGATTCACTTTGAAGTTATTAATTCTGACCGGACTCTAACTTGACTCGGCAGAAAGTGGCACAGCAATTGGAGGTATGCGAATGGAACGGAGGACGATTCTCATTTCTTGCCTGCAACAAGGCAAGTGTCTCAGTGACTTTAATCTTCACAAAAGTGACTCACGATTGACATCTTTAAATGGCTTTGAGAGGGGTTAAGAAGCAGACCTGCCACTTCTGAAAAGCAATGAAGCAAAGAACCAACGAAGCAGTGGGTCGGAGCACTGCTTCATTGATTCAAACTTCAAGAACAGCCGCTGCAGAAGCGGTTGATTGCAGACCCTGCAGCGGGTCTGCAATCAACATTTTCCCGATAAAACAACCTCATAAACAGCGGACGCTCTGAAGGACTGATAAGGGAATTGTTAGGCAAAGAGGCTATTGATGTCGGTGGATCGAATTATTTCTTAACGATTCTCAAAAAGAACCGGTTCTCAATACCCATCTCTTGCACCCCCCCGAAGAACTCTGGCCTGTAGTGGTGCATCTCACAGTTTGAAAACCACTGATCTATTCTATTACCAATTCCGATTCTGGTTCTTATTGAATCCCTGTTTCATTTCCAGAATGTTGTAATAATAACAGCAGCAGCAACTTTTATTTATTTATTTTTTAAATTCTTTCTTTTCAATAAGTGGAAAGACAGAAGCATCTTGTAATTGCATGTTATCCAAATTGCAAAAATAAATTTGTTTGCAGATATATAAAAAATATTAAGGTTTCCCAGGAATATGGTAGAAAACTGTAATGGTAAGTTATGCACATCAAATACACCATTTAAAGCTTTATGAAACTCCAGCCAAAAGGGTTTTATCTTCAGGCATTCCCAAAATATATGCCAATGCCCTGCTTCCCGAGCCCCCCACAGTGCTAAAGTGTGCCTTTTGCTTTGGTATTATAAAAAAAAGTCCATTAGACATTTCCAACTAAACTCTAAAAACTAGTCTAGTGGTTCGGCGTTGGGCTTGAGAGCAGAGGATCCTCAGTTCAAATCCCAGCCTGATTGGAAAATCACTAAGGGCCCTTGGGCAACGTCCTTAATCCCGTAGTTGCTCCCAGTGTGTAGTGAGTACCTTGTATGGCAGCACCCTCACATCGGGGTGAATATTAGGCATTATTTGTAAAGCTGATGCAGATGGACAAGCGCTATGTAAATGCAGTCCATTTACCATTTAAAGTGCTTGCCAATAACTAATTTCGAAATGCTGTGTACCAGTCTGAAGGAAAGCCATCTGGGCCAGGTGTCTTATTAGCCTTTAGCCTAGAAATGGCTCTGATATTTCAGCGGTCGCTATGTTACTGTGTTCTTCAGATAGACTAGGCAAGCAGAGTGAGTTAAGATTCGCTGTCTGAAGGTGGTTGTGTGTACATAGTTTTATAATACTTCTCGAAAGCTGATTCTTCTTGTTTGTACAGTACAATGCCAGAGTGACATTGTACTGTAATTTTTAATTTCGTATATTGTACTGTCTGCTCTTTCTTTTTGCAGTCTTCTAGTAATACGTTTTGATGCTTTCATAAATAAGAAATATAATCAAATTTGTATTTTTTGTGATATTAATACTATAACATCCCTCGTTCATCCATTTCTGTAAAATGAAGAAGATGCTCTTGTATAACCCATTCTTTTCCTGTACCAGTAGAATATGAGTATTTTCCCTTTTTACTTTTGATAGTATTGTACTCCTTTTGACCAGATTTGAAATAACTTTCACATTAAATGAGACTATCTTAATATTCGGTCTGTTCATAGTATCTTAAATAATGTGGTAAAAAATAATTACAATAAAAATAAAATAAAGGGGCAAAATCAATCTTTTTTTCCAAACTCATGCACAAACAGCTTCTAGTCACTTGTATTTATGTACAGTAAAACCTGCATATAATGGATTCAGTTGGACAAGTGAATTTTGTCAGTTATAATCAAAATCCGCTATATGTATAAAATGGACAAAATCCGTTAAATGTATAAAACAGATGAAATCCATTTTTTCTAAGTCCACTGCAGAGTGGTACCTTAAAATCCTAAAGCCTGATTTATGCTTCTGCAACTCTGTAAGTCTGTGACCATGCAATTACCTCAACGTGCGCGTGACCCTTTAAAGTTCTTCGTCACGTCTTTATGCAATTTGCTGCAGGAACAGTGGGTTTTTTTTCTGGATTAATTTGTCCCTCAACAAGCTCCACTTCATTATACAATCATCAGCCTCCAAACCACCAATATGGTACGTACAATTTCCCTCCATGAATTTCGGGTCATCTGAACTTCTCTTTCTGACTCAGTGTTTTTAATTTGGTTGTATTTGCAGACTTTTCTTCCAAACATATTTGATCCGTGACTGAATTGTAATCGGCAGGCGCACTGAAGAAAACTTTTAAAATATGATGGGAGAGGAAGGAGTGAAAATGTAAAAGTGACAGATCACAGCCCTTGCGGTCTCTGTCAATTAGAAGGTACACGTTAGGCTCTGGTGAGGGTTCACAGCCAGGCACCGAGGTCTGATCTAAAGCGGTTTGGCTCCTCACAACCAGGAATATGTATGAAACTTAACACCATATTACAATGCAGGCAACAAGCAGCATTTTGTTAATAATCACTGGCCTTGAATTACGGCCTGCCTCGTTTAGTTCCCGTGTCTGAGCACGGTTTGAAAAAAATAAACGGCCTGGCTATTAATCAAGGAAATCCAGTACCCACTTTCTTCTAATTGGCGAGTATCAGTGTTGAACTTCATTTCATACCTCTGTTACTGGGCACGTCCAGAGTGCTCTCTCTGGCATATTTGAGGAGTTTTTAATGGAAATGCTTTGCGATCGGACGGGACGTTTTGTCCCATGGGAATGAATATCTGTTACATACGGTGTTTATTACACGAAAAACCATTAAAAAGCATTGGAACTTTTGCTTTTGTCTGGTGAGTGCGAATATCCATTTTATACAATGACGGCTTAGGCAAGTTTTAATTTTGCACTTTCCAATCATGTACACAAAATTATTCCCAAATTAAAAGACAGTATAACACCATGCATGAAAAACAATAATTTCTAAATTACCAATGAAAAGGGAATTACATAAAGGACAGATAAAATATTAAGAAAAAAAGAGAAAATTTTCCCAACCATTCCCAACATTAATTTTTTTTAGTCATTAACTGAACATTTGCAAATAGTATATCTACTTTAATAAATGTATAGAATATGATCCACAGAATTGTCATTGGTTAAGATATCAGTCTGGAACAGCCAGTAAAACTAAAGGTTGTCTGTCTCGCTTACATGCCCACAGAGACTCTGCTATGTGGCTTCCAGCTTGTAATATCATAGTAAGGCTGCTATAAATTATTTGACCAGTAGAGGGCAATAGTCTCTTTTGGGCTGTTAAATGAGGGTTCAAGTATTAAAGCTTTTGGTGAAGCAATTGGTTAACCAGTTCACTTCACAACAAAGCTTCATCTCACTGGAGCGACAGGCCAGCACAGGGGATAATATGGAAGGACCCACCCCAAATTTAATTTAAAAAGCCAAACTTTTGCTTATTTTCTTGTGCCATTCAGTTCACATACATTCCCACTCGAAAAAGAAGTTTCAAATCACAGCGCCCCCCCCGGGATTCCAGCTGTGTGTCTTTCACAGTAGACTTGATCAGTGTGATTTTGTGTGTTGGCGGTGATCTGTGTTGAAATGTGCCATAAGTATTTAATCCTCTTAGTCAGCCATAGTGTTTCACTGTAATTTGATTTAATCCCATGATTGTGCGGTGTTTTCTCTTTAGAACCACTATGGCATGTCCCAATGTCGACATCTCGGGTTCTGAGTGGTGGAGGAGGTCAGAGGAGGCCAACCAGACAGGATGTACCTGGGAAAGACTCTCCAAACAGACACTCAAAGGTCAGAAAGGACTCACGGTGACTCTGTGTGATTTGTTCTGTGGCTCGCTGCCTCACACGGGCCGTCCGTGTGTCTGTATGCAGGGTGAGACTCAGTACTCCAGCCACTCCAGCAGTAACACTCTGTCCAGCAACGCCTCCAGCAGCCACAGCGACGAGCGCTGGTTTGACTCCAGCACAGGAGAGCGAGGAGGTGGTGGCGGCGGCGGCTACCCCTGTGACGCCACCGAACTCGACGCAGATCTGCTCAACAAGGGGGGCTCCAGTGACAGTGGAATTGACGCCCCTACCCACTACAATCACACATGCCATGGAAACGTGTCCAACAGCCAGCTTCACAAACCCGTGCACAGCGCTGCTATTTACAGCCAGGAGCCGTCTGTGGCAAGGGTCAGTGGTGGCGACGCCAAGAGACGAGAATCTTCCCCCATCATACCGCCATCAGCCAATGACAGCAAAGGATACCGGACAAGGACGTTCCCACCTCCTGGCTCCAGTTCCGATAAAGTGGATCCTTTCAAACCCAGGTAAGCCGCAAGTTTCGTGAAGCTAAAATATTCATCTGTTATGCTGAATTATCACTTTTACGGGGTAACATGAGTCAGTGGATGTTGACTTTGGAGATCAAGCATTCCACACAGTCAAAACTATTCCAATTATTAATCCTGTTAGCTCGACCAATAATTTGCATCAGTTTTTACCAAATTTGGAGTACCTTTAACATTTGACCCCATACAAACACAAATTGACCTTTTGTCAGATTTTTTTCTGTTTTTACCCCATAAACGCCATAACATTCCGTCTTGGATAGTCCAGACCATACCTTTTTGGAATCTTTATGATCAGACAAATAATGTGGTGTACTTTTTAATAAGATTGGAGGATTTGTAAATTTTGGCCCCTGTGTAATACTGCACTGACCCCCCACCTGGCCACAGCTGCCACTCTGAGGTGGATATCATACATGGTACACTGTGGCTGAATTGTAGGTGTTGCTTGGGCACCTTAAGTGGTACTAATTAGGTAAAACTTGGCTTTGAAGTCATGGACTATATCAGCTTTTGTTTAGCCACAGCAATAGGTGCACTTTGCCATCTTTATCAAATGGGGAAAAGGGAAAGTGTGAAGATGGAGAAGGCTTTCCGAGTAGTAACGCTTTGACCAGCCACTGTCCAGTGTTATTGATAATAATTTCCTTAATTATTTGATAAAGGGTTTTCATTACAGTAAAATCCTGATTTGAATGAAGACCTGATTGAAAATGTTACAAAATTAATAAATGCAGAGGCTCTGATTTCTGGTACTGTTTGTGATACTGCAGCCAGGGGTGAACTATGAATGTAGCCATCTGCGAATGTTTGTCAGGATGATGGCGACGTGCAGCAGTGCCTAAATAATAAAAAAAACAAAAACATTTTAATCATCACAGTGAAGTTGATTAATCACATTCGTCTCTGTTCTCTCAGGGCTTTTACACCGCAGGGATACAAGACTCCGACAGCAGAGAAAATCCGAACAGTACGAGCCTCAACCACGACACCCACTTCAGCTCAATTAGGCTCCACCCCTTTGTCCAGCTCTGCCCCCAAGGCCTTGTATGGAAAAAACAGACAGGGCACCTTTCAAACAGATGACACCAGCAACCTGCCACCTTCCAATCAAACTACATCAACTTCTGACAACAACAGTAAGAAGTAAGTTAGAAGTTTGGAACTTGATGAATCCTGCGCGTGTTAATATGACAGTTCCAACAGTACGCCCAGTGTGTGTAAAACCACTTTGAAAACTCGAGCCGAGCTTAAACACTTCTTAGAGTTGAATGTTCAAATTCTGTTGTCAAACATGAAGCCAGTGAAATCAGTTATAGTTGTAAATGTTATAAACCAAGCCATAAAAAACAATAAAATGAACCACAAAAATAATCAAAGGAACCACGGCGGTGGTTGAAACTGAAATTGATCCTTCTGTGGCATGTGTCAGGTCTGGGAGCATTCTCTGGTGCTGTGTGTCACCACATCTGACCACAGCACGGAAACACAGTGAGTCCTGGATGGCAACCACCCAGGTAGACACGAGGTCCATCCCCACCTCTTCCCCGGGCACCTAATGGCAACTTCTGCTCCTAACTGGCAATTAGGACGGGTTAAATGCAGTAGACACATTTCATTGTGCAGGGAACATGTTTCTTTGTGCATATGACAATAAAATTCTTTTGAATCCTTGAAAGTAACTGTCTGTGTACCACAGCCAAATGAAACATGGGCAAGTCCTTGACCTTCTCATTCTGCTAGCGCCACCTGCATCCTGGATCATGCCCAGAGACACGCTCCATATGTAGAAAAATTCATAGCTGACATTCCCTTACAATCCACATGATACTCCTCAACTGAGAAGTAACCATTAGTCTGATGCAAAGTCATTCCTGCAGAATTCAAGGATCCTCTGCAGAGACATAGTACCAAAGGCATCCAGTCATCTCCTTAGGTCAGTGCCTAGTGTCCAAGTCTCACAACTGTACGGGAAGCACCATGACCCTAAAGATTTGGACCTTCATTCTCCTGCAAAGGTATTGCCGGACGCCTCTGGCTTGTGATCTCATGACTCCATGAGTTCTTCCCAGGGATCTACTGAACATCACAATTATCTCAAAGTTGATGGGGTTTTTTTGTTTGTTTGTTTTTTAGTTATTGTCTACACAACACCAGTTGTCTGCCTGCATGGTTGCCATCCAGGACCCAAAGCGGTTCCATGGTGTTGTAGATGTGGCAAAGCACATCACCAGCACATGCTCCCAAACTTTACTTTGTCAACTTGTCTACACGAGCTAGTTGGGATGGATGAGGCCTTTCACTCACTCACTCATCTGTATTCTTGCTGAACAAGCTGTGTGCTGTTAATAAAACACCACACGGGTTAGTGTGAAGAACAGCCTGATAGTTTTGTTTTTGTTGTTATTCTGATCGGTGTTTAAATTTGCTGTGTTTATCTTGCACGGTTTGTTTAATAGTGACGTAAAAATTGTGACCTGCAGTATCGATGTTTGTTTTGGGTCTGCAGGCAGGTCGATACGAATTGTAAGAATGTGTTTGGGCAGCCCCGCCTCCGAGCATCACTGAGGGACCTGCGTTCTCCTCGACGAACATACAAGAGCACCATCGAAGACGACCTGAAGAAACTGATCATTATGGACAACCCCGGAGAAACGCCACAGAGGGATCCGGTGAGGCAAAGAGTGTTAAGATCCCATTCTAATTTTCACATGTATGCATCCCAGAAGGTCACAGGTTGAAACCTAGTCCGTATGTTGGAAAACCGTAGAGACACCAGGAAGATGTCCATGATGAACCCGAGTCATTGTTCTAACAAGAAAGTTGCAAACTTTGACCTACTTTGGTGCTCCCTTGGATTTTCATGGCATGCGTATTGTCATACATGTTGTGACATCACTGGGAGGTTTTCCAGAAGTGCCAAATTTGTACCACAGTTATACTGTACAAGTCTGGGATGTTACGTCATCAAGCTGAGTTCTAAAGTGCACTCTTGGACAAACATGATCTTTCACACTTTTAGGTTTGTTGGTAACAGATTGTGACCTTCTGGGATGCATGTCCATGATGTGAGAACAGAACTTAAGTCTCATTTAGTCGCATAAAGGACTTTTATTCACCACCTTTTATTTTTGAGCAAATCTTGGATGCTATCTTTGTTCCCCTGCTGCTCCCGGGTCCTTTTGCTGATTTCTACCAAATTTGGTACAAGTACAAACCAGTAAAAACAATCAATCAGACAAACTATTGACCACTGGCAATTTTGACCTCACCAGTGAAATTCCAGAACCCACCAACATATGTCATATGCCTATTGAAAAAGATCTGTTTTGACCTTTGACCCCCCCGATGACATTCACCTTTGCCACCTCTGCTTTAAATAGCTTTTGTTTTTTTAAGACAAATCCAAAAATTACACTACTTTTTAAAATTTGTAAAATAAATTGTCTAATGAATGCTCCTTTTGGCGGGATTTACAACATTGTAACTGCGTTATACTGCACAAAAGACATTTTTGAGTTCTCATGCTTTCTTGATGTGATTGTGCTGCCTCCATAGAGGTGCAGGACTTGCAGGTGTAGTGAAAAAATGTGTGCGCGTTGAGAAGAAAAAAGTGTGTGTATGTATGTGTATATATATATATATATATATATATATATATATATATATATGTGTGTGTATGTATGTGTATATATATGTGTGTGTATGTATGTGTATATATATGTGTGTGTATGTATGTGTGTATGTGTATATATATATATATATATATATATACACACACACACACACACACACACTGGTGGGCACAACTGATCAAAAAATTTGCTTCGATAACTGCTAATTAGCTAACTGAGAAGTTACCTTTGATAATGCTAAACCGATAAACCATTTTTAGGTTTGTTGGTAACAGATTGTGACCTTCTGGGATGCATATCCGTGATGTGAGAACAGAACTTTAAGTCTCATTTAGTCGCATAAAGGACTTTTATTCACCACCTTTTATTTTTGAGCAAATCTTGGGTGCTGTCTTTGTTCCCCTGCTGCTCCCGGGTCCTTTTGCTGATTTCTACCAAATTTGGTACAAGTACAAACCAGTAAAAACAATCAATCAGACAAACTATTAACCACTGGCAATTTTGACCTCACCAGTGAAATTCCAGAACCCACCAACATATGTCATATGCCTATTGAAAAAAATCTGTTTTGACCTTTGACACCCCCCCCCCCCCCCCCATGACATTCACCTTTGCCAAAACAAATCCTTCATGGGAATTTCCAGAGTTGTCCTTCATCCACATACCAAGTTTGGTAGAAATGAGCAAAAGGAACTGGGAACAGACAGACAAATACGAGGTCTGTCCATAAAGTATCGTACCTTTTTATTTTTTTTTTAAACTGTGGATTTGATTCATATGTTTTCACGTCAGACAAGCTTGAACCCTTGTGCGCATGCGTGAGTTTTTCCACGCCTGTCGGTGACGTCATTCGCCTGTGAGCACGCCTTGTGGAAGGAGTGGTCCCGCCCCGTCATCGGATATTTATTGTCTGGAAATGGCGGAATGATTTGGGGTTTTTTTCCATCAGAATTTTTTCAGAAGCTGTTAGAGACTCGCACCTGGAAACTATTCGAAATATTTATCTGGCTTTCGGTGAAAATTTTACGGGCTTCACAGAGAATAAGGTCTGTTAGTACAGCTTTAAGGACCCCTTTAAGGACGCTCAGCGCGCTGCGCTCCGAGCTGCGACGACACGGCACAAGCCACCGGACCATTTCTGAGCTGATGGCTCTGTGGATACGAGACCGTCGTGTGCTCTTTCTCTGGTTATCACAAGAGCTGGACATCAGCCATTTTCTGGCAGATTTCACTTTTAACAAGAGATTTTGTCATGGAAAGCCGTGCTGAGGCTTCGCGCGTCACGACCGATTCGCTTTGGAAGCGAGACAAAAGAACACCTCCGTTTCGGCGTGTCAGAGGACAAGTTTGGGCATGCCTATCTCGGCTTTCAATGCTTACCAGTCCAGTAAGTATCAGTGAAATTGCGGAGAGCTGGACATGTCCAAACTTGTCCTCTGACACGCCGAAATGGAGGTGTTCCTTTGTCTCGCTTCCAAAGCGAATCGGTCGTGACGCGCGAAGCCTCCGCACGGCTTTCCATGACAAAATCTCTTGTTAAAAGTGAAATCTGCCAGAAAATGGCTGATGTCCAGCTCTTGTGATAACCAGAGAAAGAGCACACGACAGTCTCGTATCCACAGAGCCATCAGCTCAGAAATGGTCCGGTGGCTTGTGCCGTGTCGTCGCAGCTCGGAGCGCAGCGCGCTGAGCGTCCTTAAAGAGGTCATTAAAGCTGTACTAACAGACCTTATTCTCTGTGAAGCCCGTAAAATTTTCACCGAAAGCCAGATAAATTTTTCGAATAGTTTCCAGGTGCGAGTCTCTAACAGCTTCTGAAAAAATTCTGATGGAAAAAAACCCCAAATCACTCCGCCATTTCCAGACAATGAAAATCTGACGACGGGGCGGGACCACTCCTTCCACAAGGTGTGCTCACAGGCGAATGATGTCACCGACAGGAGTGGAAAAGCTCACGCATGCGCACAAGGGTTCAAGCTTGTCTGACGTGAAAACATGAATCAAATCCATATAGTTTAAAAAATAAAAAGGTATGATACTTTATGGACAGACCTCATATTTCTTAAATTAATTTGATTTACTCTGCCCCGGTACCTGCTTTCTAATACCTGTTCAATCAGAGCTGAGAACTTCCTTACTGTGACATTTTCATTTAACACTGCAAACCTTTGCTGAAGTTTTATGATGTTAGTTTTTGTTTGTTTGTTTCCACTTGATGTGCAAACTCGAGTTTCCTTCTTCTTCTTCTTTGTAAGTGCACGCTTGCAGATCTTACCTCTCATCTCTCACTTCAGTCCCCCAGGCGCACCTTGCAGCGCACATTTTCAGACGAGTCTCTGTGCAGCGGGCGCAGGGACGCCAGCTTTGCCATTTCTGAGAGCCAGACCACCCCATCCGACGTCCTTTTCACATGCACGCTGCCCACACGTAAACACAGCACCTCCAGCAACCACTCCAACCACGTGCAGAACAAGAAGGGTGAGTTGAAGGTGTAGCATTGCCTTCAGACTGTGTCTGCAGCCAGGTTGGACTCCGGGGGTTGAGGTCGACTTACTTGAGCTGTATTTCCCTCGTGTCCCTCAGTGCCGCTGTCTGTGTCAGAGCTGTCCCTCACAGAAGCCAGGGACAAAGTGCCGCCCCTCAGGAGGCTGGACCCCGGGCTGATGCCACTTCCTGATACGGCCTGCGGACTGGAGTGGTCCAGCCTCGTCAACGCCGCCAAAGCCTTTGAAGGTGAGCACGCGGTCCTAATGATGAAGGCTTCAGTAGATTCTGTCTTTGGGTGTTATGTCAGCTGATAACTCTGAGATGAACTGTAGCTCCGTAATGTGAAGTCAGTACGGCAAAACCTAGTCAAATAACTAACGCCATGACTCGCCATCCATTTAAAAAAAACCTCAACCCTGGAGCGCACTGCACTTCCTGTAGTTTGTACAACAAACCGTGGTATGAACCTGGACCTCACTTTTTTCTTTTTTCTTTTTTTTACTTAAAGCTCTAGTCTGCCTCTGATCCAGTCAATCTGGTGGGTTGTGGTCAATACTTTAAATTGAACAACTGCTTTAAATAGCTTTTGTTTTTTAAGACAAATCCAAAAATTACACTACTTTTTAAAATTTGTAAAATAAATTGTCAAATGATATATTAGAGGTGCACCGATCAGGATTTTTTAAGGCCGATCACTGAAATTTTGATCGGCCGATACCACTCAAGGCCGATACCGATCAAGTACATATTTGGATCATGCCCAAAATAATAATAAATTATATATAATATAAATATATAAACAAAAATAAATTTAAGAAATATTACAATTTGAAAACAAATGCACCCGAACGTGATGACAGCTGCAAATGCGTAATGCTAACTTTTAACATTGAAAATGCCATAGACATGCTAACGCGTTAGCATCACTCCCATTTTTAAGTTATAAAATACATCTATCAACTGTTTCAGAGGACCGTAACAGGTCGGTTTAACATAGAAAAGGTAAGTAATACTCAGACGTATGCTCTTTAGGGTTTTAGCGGGGGAACATTAAGCGAAAGAAAGAAAGTATAAACGAAGCAAAAGGCTCGAAGCATTGCTTCAATCTGCGAACCACTGGTTCGATTGGTTCAAGGTTCAGAGCAAAGCCACGCTGCAGAAAAGTTGATCACGGACCCACTGCAGGGTCTGTAATCAATGTAGAGAAATGATCATTTTCCTGACAAACACACCAAGCGCTCCCTGCGCTACTGCCTGCACTGTTGTGATCGGTCCTTTTGATTGGCGCATTTTGCCGATCACCGATCAAGGCATGATCGGCCGATAATGATCGGTGGCCGATCGATCGGTGCACCTCTAATATATATACATACACACACACACACACACACTGGTTGGCACAGCTGATCAAAAAGTTCGCTTTGATAACTGCTAATTAGCTAACTGAGAAGTTACCTTTTATAATGCTAAACCCATAAACCACTAAAAAATGTAGCGAAAGCTACAGCTAACCAATAGCCAATAACTTTCGGTATTGTCTCCCGTATGCTCACTCAGCTACTGACAGGCCGGTTTTGAGTTTAAACACCGCCAATGGTTCTAACTGGAATCAAAGACATTCACAAACCCAACACAACGAATGAGCCAGCTCTTCGTTCTTTGTGCACTGCTCACTGCTGTAAGGAAGAGTCATTTAGATTCACATGATACAGTGGTTCAGCTGTGAGGCTGAAGTCCTCAAAAGGTAAGCAGATTTGACTCATGGTTTTGATTTATAAACCAAATTAATCTGGATAGTTTAACTATATTAATGTCAAGTCATTTGTACAAACTGAAAATATAACACACACCTTTTTAATTTTAAAATAATGCACTAATTCTGAACTTTTGAACATTAACACACACATATGCCCAAATGCATTATGGGTAAACAGAGCCTCAATTTCAATTCAACTTATTCACTTTATATAGCGCCAAACAGTGCTTAATTTGTAAAGTGGGAGGTCCCGGAGCGCAGAGGATGGGTGGCTCCAGTGCAGAAAAAAAAAAAGAAGGGCGGGGGGGCTTGCGAACAACGCTATGCGCCACACCGAAAATAAACAAGGCATGTATTGTAGGCCTAATAACACTAGTCACACCAAATCCGGATAGAGTACAAATTCCTGTACAGTGGTCCCTCGTTTATCGCGGGAGTTACGTTCTCCGCGTTCACACTGGGCGCGACGCGAGCGACTGCAGCCACAGGTTGCCATGTAATCCCTGTGTAATCCCTATGTAATGATGCGTTTTGGCGCCAAACCCGTGAAGCAATTTTGAGCGTTTTGCGCGTTTGTGGCGCGATATTGTGTGGCGTCACTTCGCGTTGCCCTCCTCCCCAAGTTGAAAAATCTGAACTTTTTCATCTCTTCGCGCCGTGATGACCAATCAGGGACTGAATATGTAGTGACGTGGAAATGTCTGGAGTTTGACTGAGGATGTGAACATGTTCAGTATCTGGTAGCAGCCTGTGAGCAGGACTTATGTCTCTTTTGTCCTTTATTTCACAATCATGACAGAGTTTTTGGAGCGAGCAGCAGCCCTACAGCAGCGGGGAGCGGAGTTTCTTTTTCTTTGTTTTCTTTACGTGCGCGCGCGAGCGAATCGTCTGTGTGGAGAATATTTTATTAATTAACTACACAGATGTATAATAAAACAAATGGTGACTGGTTTCTAAACACAATTATGACAGAGTTTTTTGGGGGAGGAGCGAGCTGCAGCAAGCAGTAGAGTTTCCTTTTTTTTATTGTTTACAAGTTGTCCTCAAGTTGGGTCCTGCAGAGGCGGAAGGACCACTGAAAGCGGCCGTCATCCAGATGCAGCTCCTGCAGCAAATAATGATACTCTCTGTATTGGGAGCTTTTCAGAACATCTCGCTCCGTGTGATCAAGGCCCGTCATGTTAACTTGACTGACAACCGGAGCCGGCGAGCGGAATGGAAGCGCCTCCTATTTGATGACGCACCGGGGTGAATTTTCGCAGCAAAAGTCCACCCAAGCAGAGCGACACACCGGGCGAAGGAGGCGCGTCCGTCGCCATGCGACCCCCACGAATTTGTAGCGTCTGATCAAGCCCGGCGTGAACGCGGCATAACCCACGATAAACGAAATCCGCGAAGTAGCGCTATTTTTTACACTTATTATAGATGTTTTAAGGCTGTAAAACCCCTCACTACACACTTTTCTCAAACAGGCATTAACATTTTCTCACTTTTCTCTCTTGTGTAAACACTCTCTTTTTTCTTCTGTGCGAGAAGATTATAAACAGACACACGCAGAACACAATGCGCGGCTCTCCCTTCACTCACTGCCTCCGGGGGTACGGATGCGGGACCTGCAAAGATTCCAAGTCCTCTCTCGGTGGCCACGGAGTTCTGCGGCTACGGTCAACATCCGGATCAAAACAGCGAGCATAGCCTCTGGACCTGTTGCCAGATTTGGCGCAATTCCGCACTGCAGACAGTGTGATTGGCAGTAAGAGCAATCGCGGTGATTTTTTTTTTTATATATATATATATTTTGTTAGTCAAGGGAGGTGGCGGATCACGGATCCAGTATAAATAGCTGGCGGAGCCAACATCAACTTGCTCCCCCTCAAATTAAGCCCTGGCGCCAAATCACAGCAGAGTTGCCTGAAGGCACATCACACAAAACAATTCAGAAAACAAAATACAATGAATTAAAAGATTAAAAAGCATAGTAAGAGTAAAAAAGTAAAAAGCATAGTAACATAATATGCCAGTATGTAATATGCCATCCAGTAAATGGGTCAAAATGCATAAAACACTGCCATCTAATGGATGGCAGTGTGAATTACACCCGGTTATATCATACAGTTGAGTTGTTTTGGTATCTGTGTGTTATTGTTCAAAAGTTAAGAATAAGTGCATTATTTTAAAATTAAAAGATATGTTATATTTTCACTTTGTACAAATGATAGACTTAACACTAATGTAGTTCAACTATCTGGATTAATTTAGTTTATAAATCAAAACCATAAGTCAAATCTGCTTTCCTTTTGAGGACTTCGGCCTCACGGCTGGACCACTGTATGCTGTAAAGGGAAATGGCATTTGCTTTTCTTTTTTTTTTTGTTTTGTTTTGATGGATTTTGTAGGAGCCTGGAGGCTAGGCCCCTTCTGCTGGGGTAGAGTTGAGCTCAGCTCCTCTCAGCTGCCTCACTGCTGCAAAATACGTAGCAGACAGGAGCCAACAGGGTTTATAAATGTTTTTCACCGTTACTATGTAAATAAACGTTAGCAGTCTAAAAGTTACTGGAACTAAATTTATCGGAAGCTAATTAATCTGCTGAAGGTTTTTGAAGTTGGCTGAAAAACTAATCCGCTAACAAAAAAGTTAGCTTCAATAATTAGTGGGTTAGCGGAACTGTGCCCACCACTGTTATATATATATAAACACCTAAATAGATCCTTGTCATTTGATTTGTGGTTTGTATGTCACATGATATGGATTATTCATACCATTTTCCATTGTGTTCCATTTACTGTGCAGTTTTGGTTCTTTTGGTTAATGCACTTGGTTTCAGTGCGGAAGGTTCCCGGTTCGAATCCTACCCCTACCACATTTCTCCATGTAATGTGGAGTTGCGTCAGGAAGGGCATCCGGCATAAAATTTGTGCCAGTTCAACATGCAGATCCACCTTGGATTTGCTGTGGTGACCCCGAGTACAAAACAAGGGAGCAGCCGAAGGGACATGCACGCCGCGGCGTGATCACACTGGCTGCAATGGCGCTAAGCTGCCCAACACACTGCCCACACTTGCTGGGTAATGGCGGGAAGGCTGGATGTGCCGTGGGGGTTGTCGGGGGTGGGGGGTCCTGAAGCAGCAGCTGGGTTAGCCCTGCCGCAGCGTGGGGCTTGCAGGAGGCCACTGGGCACAGCAGGCTTTGTCAGATGACACTTGGGTGAGATGGGGCATCTTGGCCTCGCTACAAAGTTTTGGCAGATACTATAGGACCGTGAAGGGTATAAGTCACTTTTCTTTAGTTTAGAAATTAATAAAATATCAAATGACAAAGGATCTATTTTAGGTGTTATATAAAACAAATATTTTTTTTTTTCTTCATTCGTACAATGGTATGACTATTTCAAAAACAGATCAGATCTAGGCCTGCATCTCAGATGTACCTTCTGGCAATTTGTAGCTAAACTTTCAGGTCTGAAAATCCTCCTCTATACCACTTCATGAAGCTGTATGACCTCTTTTTCTCCTCGTCCCTCATGTCTTGTGCTACCACAAATGCTTTGTAAGCACTCGGGCCAACAGAGTGAGCCATGGTCCTGCTTAACTGGGTCCACCTGTATGTAGTGTGTTGTAGGGCTGCAACAAACGTTTATTTGGATCATCGATTAATCTGATGGGGTTTCGACATGATTAATCAGATTAGTGGGGAGTTTTTTTTAAGTGTGCCAGGGAAACAATTTTTCTCTCCTTCCATTTATTTAACAACAATACAACAATAACAAAAAAATACTTGAAAATCAATAAATCGTCAAATTTCCCTTTGCTATTGAAATATAAAATAATGAAATAATAAAAGTTTATAATAAAGAACAAAAATAATTATTTCAAATGACATTGCTTTATCAAAGTGCTGAGTTTCCATAAAACAACATTGAAACATATAAATGTTATAAAATATATGGTGAAAAAAGGTATTTTTGTTGCTGCAAATGAGCAATTAGCATAACCAGTTAACCATAAAACCTAAATCAAAAACTGTAGCCTGACTCATATGTGCAACATACTATGTGGTCATTTCACAATGACACATGTGACTAATGTCTCTTTCTCTAAAATTGTATTGTAGCATTATTAGTTATTATTACTATATTATTGTTGCTATTAATAATATAGAAATAAAAATAAATTAAAAAATATTATAATTTGTCATACATTTGACTCTTTTATGACAAACGCTGAGCCATTAATTATTATACAGAAAACAAATGCACAAACATGCTGAAATGCCAGCAGCTTAATGCTAACTTTAACATTGAAAACGCCATAGACCTGCTAACGCGTTAGCATCAGCGTTAGCATAAAATACATCTATCAACTGTTTCAGAAGACCATAACAGGTCAGTTTAACATAAAAAAGGTAAATATTCCTCACAGACGTATGCTATGCTAAAGCGAAATAAAACAAATGAAACCAACAAAGCAGCAGCTCGAAGCACTCGTCATTGGTTCAAGATTCAAAGCAAAGCTCGGTTGATTATATGGAAGAAACAAAACATTTGCGGTAAAACAAAGGTATTTAGCAACTTATCGATGACTAAATTAGTTGACAACTATTTTAATAATCGATTAACTCGATTAGTTGTTTCAGCTCTAGTGTGTTGGTTTAGATTCGCTTGCTTGAAGGAACTTGAGAGGAAAAATAACAGTTTATGCAGCTCTGTGAAAGTAAGACAACGTATCTGTGTTCCAGCTCAGAGAGCCGTGTCTCTCTTCTCACTGACGGAGACGCGGGTTGGAGTCCAGGACACGAGAATGGCTGCCAGTCCAGTCCAGTTCCACACGCCGCAAACGCCACGGACCACTCCGACCTTCAGCGGGTAAATACACCTCATACAGCAAAATTCTACACAAGGAATCCTGTTTCCCAACAAATGACACGTGTAGCGTGTGTGTTTAACATTAATTGTGTATTTTCAATCCTTCTATAACCGTGGATAATTCAGCTTGGCTTGAAATTCTTTCGGAGTACAGTGTTTTGTTTTGGTTGATGTTTTGTCCTCAGATTAATGTGGTCAGTAGTGCCACCCAGTGGTAATTCAGTGAACTGTCAGAATTTGAAGAATAGGTTTTTATTATTATCATTAGTTGATTACTTATGAATATGCTGAAGTTTTTTTAAGAGGTGTTAATTGCTAATCTTGTTTTTATAAGAACAAAACCCTTTTTTTTTTTTATTCCTGCAGGATTTCAAATTAGTAGTTTGTTGTTCTGTTCATTCCATCCAGAAATGGTATTTTATCATTCTCGTTTTATATTCCACCTTAAAATTATTTGTCAGCCAGTTAGAACCAAATGTTTTGTGGTGAGTTTCATTTCATTTTTTAATTTACATCCATTCCTGCATTTCAAGCCTACAACACATTCCAAAAAAAAAAAGTTGGGACAGGGGCAATTTAGGGCTAGTAATTAGACTATATATATATATATAATTTCAAACCGGTGATTATAATCATGATTTTGTACTAAAGCACTGTCTGTGAAATGCTGACACCTTGAAGAGAAAAGATGGGCAGAGGATCTCCAGTTTGCCAACAGATGTGTAAGAAACTTATTGAAAACTTTAAAAAGTGTTCCCCGGAGAAAGATTGGAAGAGATTTGCATATTTCTTTCTCTACAGTGCATAATATTAAATGATTGAAGGAATTTGGAGGAATTTCAGTGCGTAAAGGGCAAGGGCGCAAGCCTAAGGCTGTAAATCTGTGATCTCCGATCTCTCAAATGGCCCTGGATCAAGAACAGTCATTCATCAATAGCTGATATAACAGCTCATATCACAACATTTGTCAAGCACTATAATACAGAGTTACATTCAGAAATGCCATTTAAAACTTTACTGTGCAAAAAGGGAAGACTTATGTTGACCTGCTCCAGAAGCAGTGTCAACTTTTCTGGGCTCTGAGGCATCTGTGTTGGACTATCACAGTAGAAATTCCACAGAGACAGCTCTCACTAAAGTGGTTAATGATCTTCTGCTTGCAGTGGATTCGGACACCACTACGGTTCTGTTGCTGTTAGAGCTTAGTTCTGCGTTTGTTACCGTGGATCATCATATTCTACTCAGTAGGCTGGAGAATCATTTTGGGATTACTGGGAATGCCGTTGCATGGTTGACGTCATAACTGACCAGTCGTTCTCACTGTGTTTTGTATAGTAACACTACCTCTATCCTTAGTGACATGAAATTTGGGGTTTCACAGCGGTCTGTCTTAGCCCCCCTGCTTTTCTCCCTTTATATGGCACCCCTTGGCCACATATTGCAGCGTTTTGGGATTACCTTTCATTGCTATGCTGATGATACTCACTCAGTTCTACATGTCGATAAGTGCTGGTAATCTCATTTACATAAAATCCTTAGAAGATTGCCTTGCATCAGTAAAAAGCTGGATGTCCAGCAACTTCCTACTTTTAAACTCTGATAAGACTGAAATGATGGTTCTTGGTCCACTGAGACATCAGCATCGATTTGACCAGCTAGTGCTTAGCCTAGGCTCGTGTGTCACACATTACAATGACAAAGTGAGGAACCTTGGGGTACTTTTGATCCTACATTGTCCTTTGACCTCCATATTAAAGATATTAAGAGGACTGTTGTCTTCTACCTGCAAAATATAGCAAAGATTTGTCCCATCCTGTTTATGGCTGATGCTGAGACCCTAATTCATGCATTTGTTTCTTCTAGGTTGGACTACTCCAATGTTCTGTTTTCTGGTTTACCGCAGTCCAGCATTAGGGGTTTCCAATTGGTTCAAAATGCTACTGCCAGACTTTTGACACAAAGCAGAAAATTTGACCACATTACACCCATTTTGGTATCTCTGTACTGGCTTCCTGTCCCAGTGAGATCAGATTTTAAGGTTCTGCTACTAACCTATAAAAATATTCACGGATTAGAACCTCCCTACTTAGCTGACCTGCTTAAACCCTACGTACGGGCCCGGGCTCTGCGTTCTCAGGATGCAGGACTACTTTGTGTCCCTAGGGTCAATAAAAAGTCTGCAGGTCACAAAGGTTTCTCTTATCGTGCCCCTGTTCTGTGGAATGATCTCCCTGCGTCAATAAAACAGATTCTGTAGAGAGTTTTAAGTCCAGACTTAAGACGCACTTATTTTCCCTTTTGTATGGCTAGCATACTGGCATAGTATGTTACTATGCTTTTTACCCTTTTAAATTCATTTATTAGTAAAGAGAGCGGGCTGTGGCCTCAACTTTATCTTTTAGTGAAGCATAGGGCTCGTGGCCGGCATTCAGCTTTGTATTTCTTCCGTTTTTCTTGTTGCTTAATGCTGACAAATTATACTGTATTTGTTGTTTTTCTAATGCCTGATTCAGTTTTTTTTTTTTTGTGTTTTTGTATGTTTCTGCTTATCATTGTAATTATTTGTGGGTTTTTGTTTGTGTGTTTGCAGTGACGAAGTTCCCAACGATTTATCGGGGCGACTTTACCACTTGGAGGTGATGTTAAAACAACTGAATAGTGATTTAGAGAAAGTGAGAATCTTTTTATTACTGTTGTACATTTTGAATGTGATGACATGGATGTTTGATCTCGTGATCCTGAGCCAAATTTCCAGTTAACTTTAGCATTTCTGTAATCTTAACATGTAAAAAAAAAAAAGAACAAAAAGTTTAAATTCTAGCCACTTTCCAGTCTGTTCATGTCTAAAAGTCAGCATGGTTTCCACCATGGTTCAGTCCATCCAGATCCACTTCCAGACCCAGATTGTAACAGTTTTTTCACCATTTGGTTTGTGAACGATACATTTCCATACAGTGGCGCGCCGACAGAACCCAATAGTACCATGCAGTAATTAAAGTATTGCAGTTCTACAGCTTCATGAGAAGTTTTGTCAATAACAAAAAATGTAATGCCATCCTTTTGTGGAAGATTTCGCCATTTTTATTTTGGTGGAAATTCTGAACTTGATAAGTCATAGTTTAAAAAAAAAACATTTAAAACATAGATACTATGTCATCGTCGTGACGATCCCTCAGCGACAAGGAAGGTCGTCTATCGATTCCTGGATGGGATGGTGGATGCACAGAAAATCTACATCTATTATTGATCTCAAGACGCCTGTGCATGGGTTTAACGTGGAAATGTTGGACGCCGACAAACACATGGTCCTTGACATATCCTTAACCTGACCGGGTCTGAGGACCTGCTGCAGCACTCATCCGCCTTCACAGCCATTGGGTGACAAGCCATCACCTCCTCTGCCTGGTCTGTCGCTGAGGACTTTGTGTTTCACCAGAGCCCTGTTAGCCATCTCATATTCAGGGTTTTGTTGGGCCTTCATAGTTACTGTCATGGCCATGGGTCACACAAGGTCCCCACTGTATTTCACCCCAATAGGCAATCCCCTACATGATCTGTTTCGCAGTGTCGCCGACCAAATGCCCCCCCCCCCTACAAAAAAAAAAAATTTGGTCCGCCCTGCCACCACTGTGCATGCGTCATTTTGGACCACAGCAGCTCTTCTGACTCTCTTCACCCAAAGCGATCAAAGGGAATAATGTGATTATTAATCATCAGATGACAAGGTAAAACCTTAAATCATTCTAAAGTCAATTTTAAGCAGAACCTAGGCCGTTTTAAGCAGAAACAAGACGATAATCGGTGACGCTTTGAAATGACTGAGGCGCAGTGAATGCAACAGCTAGCAGCTCATGTAGCTGCTGCGTTCTGATCGCTTCCTCCGTCTTTTATGATTAAATAATGTTGAATTTGTGTGGAAATGATTGTTGCACAAAAGCTTCAGATATCTGTCGCAGAGATAGATGATGACTGGCATGCAGTTTTAAGCAGAAACGAGGTGATAATCCATGAACTGTAGCTGATGACGCATGTGCAGTGAAGGCAGGCCAGACCGATTTTTAGGGGGGGACTGTTCAGTCTGCGACACCGGGTGTCATGACGTGGACTAGGGGTTGGATTTTGACACCCTGGTGCAACATAAATACTCTACAGATAACTGCAAGGCAATGCCGGGTTAATAGTAGTACTGCAATTCATTATTCATACATTAATACAACTGGGTTCTGTTGTAGCTATTCAGAGTGTCAGATGACCACTGTGCAGAAATATCACGTACCTGTAGCCACGTTCTTTGGGAAATTGGGTCCTAGTTGGCAGGAAATATGCGGTGCTTTATGTTCTTTACGTGTTTTAATGAATAAGCTACTTTGACATTTTGATCCATCAGGGGGCGCCACTTTCCCCGCCAATCTGATGGCTGGTGTTTTTCTCTTCACCACCAGGAGAAGCAGGACAAAGTCGTGCTGCTTGCCGAAATGGCCAACCTTCGAGAGAATAACCAGCGACTGCAGGAGGAGAGCCAGACGGCCAGCGAACAGCTGCGCAAATTTAGCCGACTTTTTACCAACCTCAACCAGACGGAAAGTGACAGTGAGGGGCACTCCTCCGACCAGGGAGCCGAGTCCAGCAGGGAGTGACCTGCAGAAGAAGGTTCAGACGAGTGCGTAAAAAAAAAAAAAAAAAAAAAAATGGTGGTAAGAAATGAAAGAATACTGCTCGCTCAGTACCCATGATTCCTTGCACACCTGAGCAGAAGAGGTCACAGCGGTGTCACCTCATTCGGCTTCCACAGGACGGCCTTAAACCAGCGAGTACCGGAAAAGAGTTTAACACTCGTGCGCAGCAACACTCCGTCTCAGTTCTGAGCTCCACTTTATTTTTCTAAGATAACGTCTTGCATAAATAAACTGATTATATATACGACTATGCCAGAGGAGCTCGCAGGAGGAGAAACGTCTTGGAGAGAATACTTCATCACCCGGAGAGGCCTAATACTGTTCTGAAGCATATCAGCCAAAAATATTACAGTCTGCATCTCCCAGAATGCACTACAAGTAATGGAAGCTCTGCAAACGGGGTTCTGTTGTCAAGATGCCTGTGTGGTACATTTCTCATGTATCGATATTATCGCTGTTGTGCTGATGTTTGAGAAGAGTCGTACTGAAGAGCTGTAATGGTACAAACACATTATTGCACAATAGTGTTTGTGCTTGAATCTGCGTGGATTTGTTGTTTTTATTTTTTTTATTATTATTATTTGTTTGTTGTTTTTTTTTTTTTTTTTTACCTTTGTGTGATTGTGAGCGAGAGTTTGAACGTGACATCTGTTTTTACACAACACAGCATTAAAGCCAATGTTGGAAAACAAATTAACTGAGATTTTAGCATTCAAATGGCAACATTTGGGGAAACCAGTTATAAGATTAGAATCATGTTTCTTCTTGGGGTGGGGGGTAATGCATCAACAATCACCATATTTTGAGGAATATTTATACTGAGAAATATCTATCAGAATAAGATTTTATGGAAACAATAAAGTTGTAATGTTATGAGATTAAAGTTGTGATATTAAAAGTTACTTTGCTACAAAAAGGAAGTAATATGATGGAAAAAGTACCAATATTTCAACACTTTGTCTTATGCTTTTGCTCTTACAATTATGACTTTATCATATCTTGCACTATAACTTTGTTTTTAAAATTGAAGTTTTATTTGTAACAATGCAAACTCAATCTTCTTATTTATTAACAAGTGCGTTGCCCCTAAGGGCAAGGGACACAACTGTAAGTTGATATATCGATTCAAATACTAGTGTGGGAAATAAACATTATTTATTTAGGAATAAGCAGTAGGTTTTATGATAAAAACAGTGACATTCAGTTCTATAGAGCTCTGCTGTAATTCTGTGTAATAAAACACCAAAAAATATGACTGAGAATTACCAGAAATTGATGAAAATTTATCATGGAGGCCTTTAGGTATACAATATTCCTCATCCCAAAATTTTAATTTCAGGCTTCTTGAGTTTTGGGATCCTGACGTTTTTGCAGGACAGAAGTTTCTTTTGATAAGCCGAACTTACAGCTGTGAATAACTTTGTGTAAATGGTGCATTTTTTTTTTCTCAAAACATTACAACTTTATTGTTGGAATGTAAAATATACATTCAGAAACTCCTATAGCTTTATTGTTGTAGTGAATAATTTTATTCTTTAGATATTACAACTTTATTATTGAGTGAAGAAAACGTTGCAACTTTGTTGTAATGCACGGTTGTATTCTGACTACATTGTAACTTGTAGAATTATATAGAACGAGTAGAATTATATTATCAAAATAACTTTATTATGCAAGTGTAAAAATTATACAATTCACTGTTGTAAGAAAACAATTTTACATTTTTATTCAGAAAATATTACTTTATTGTTGTAAAAGTACATTTTACCCCTTCTAATGTGGAAGTCTCAGGTATTTTTGTTTTTTAAACAATGACCTTGATGCTCCGTTGTCATCGTACACTTGACTAATGAACAAACTTGTTTACTGGAACCTTCTGGGCCACATTTTTCTTTTCCCTTATTAACACAAGACAAACTGTGAGCCGCAGATGTGAAACAAGACGCCAACCTGTTGACAGTAAACGGTCAATGTCAGAAGATCAGTGAAGCAAAAGTGTATGACACACTCACTTTTCACTGTTTCAGACAGTGTCACATCGTCTCAGATCAAAATGTACTGGATCGCTAATTTAACTTTTAATATCTGTGTTGCTATCACAGCACATATTTGAAATCAGCTGTTATATTTAATTTAGTGTTTTATTGTAAATGAAGCTATGTCACTAGTAAATTGTGCATATCAAAACATTTACTGTACATGAACTCACTGGACACTGAAGCTCTTCCTGCATATCAGAACCAGTCTGCTGGTTCACGTGTATCTGAGTATGAAAGGATCTGCACACCTTCAAAAAAAAAAAAACTTCCGAAGACCGTTTATACTTACTGCTAACCTTGTTTATTTTTTATGCAGATGTGTCTGTCAGAGACCACCGGTACTGAATGGATGACACTTGTTTCTAAAACCAGCTTTGACTTTTCATCCACAGGTTTCTCCTCTGGAGAATGAAGGCCAAATTGTAAAGGCCGTGTCACACCTTGACAATTTAGCCAGCGTATGCCAATCGTATTAAAAAAGGTTGGCATAAGTCTGTTAACGTAAGGGTAAGATTGTTATAAGTTAAGAGCACGTTGCATCACGCATGCTAGCATGTGACTTATACGTCCCGCACATGCGGGACATAAGTTATGAGATTGTTGGCACATATTTCTTGTAATTTACTCATAAGTCTAAATACGTCCATTAATGCTTTCCACTGATTGGCTGAAAGCTGCTGTCCTCATGCAGATCGACTGTTTCATTCACACACGGAGTAAATCTGACCTGTTCATTTTCATTCCAATTCACCATCACAGGCGGACATGAATCCATATAAAGCTCCTGATTTTTGAAAATGACATCTGAAAATACTTTAATTCGTGGCTGGAAACTTAGCGTTTCAAATCAAGTCCCTCAATGGTTTACCAGTGTCGCGCTCTAATCGCACAGAAGAGCTGTGATGACTTAAAGTTTTAAAGCGCCGTCACTGGTGTGATCATCAGACAACCTGATCAGTCAGGTATGGTCACGCCTGATGAATACACTGTTTAAAAATTTAAAGCTCCGTCGCTGGTGGTGATCACCGCACCGGCAGATCACACCTGATCGCAGTCGACTGGTGCTTTAAAAGTTTAAATCATCACAGCGGTTCATTATTCAGGTCTGTGGTGACCTCATCGGTCTGCTCAGCAGACCTGATCAGAAATCGACAGAGCTTTAAACATTTAAAGAGACAGTACTTCAGTCATTCACAGCAGCTTTTACCACAGCCAGTTCACTCATCAGCATTCTGTACACAATGAAAATGGTCCACGAAGATAAAAATAAATAAAATAATGTTAAATTGCTCTGTTTCTGACCCACACCACACCATGCAGTACCAACCTGAGCCACTGGGTGGAAATGGGGCTGTCGGCATACGCTGGATAATCGTCAAGGTGTGACGGCTGCATTAATTTATTAGACGTGTGCCAGCGTTTTTAATACGGTCGGCATACGCAGGCTAAATCGTCAAAGTGTGACAGGGCCTTAAGAGGTAATGAGGATTTTGAGAGCAAAGCAAAAATATTTTGAGGACAATCCCTCATGAGAATCAACGGAAAAACTTGGGACTGTTCCGAGAATAAAGTTTTCATGTTATGAGATTTAAATCAAATATTTGAAGGAAAAAGTTGTAAATTGTCAATGTGTAAAAAGAAAATTGATCAGTTAATTGCAGTTTAAGTGTCCAAATGCATTAATCTGGTTTTAAAGTACTGAAAACAAAGATCTTTTTTACACTCAACAAAAATATAAACGCAACACTTTTGGTTTTGCTCCCATTTTGTATGAGATGAACTCAAAGATCTAAAACTTTTTCCACATACACAATATCACCATTTCCCTCAAATATTGTTCACAAACCAGTCTAAATCTGTGATAGTGAGCACTTCTCCTTTGTTGAGATAATCCATCCCACCTCACAGGTGTGCCATACCAAGATGCTGATTAGACACCATGATTAGTGCATGTCTATCTTGGCTTTCAATGCTTACCAGTCCAGTAAGTATCAGTGAAATTGTGGAGAGCTGGACATGTCCAAACTTGTCCTCTGACACGCCGAAACGGAGGTGTTCCTTTGTCTCGCTTCCAAAGCGAATCGGTCGTGACGCGCAAAGCCTCCGCGCGGCTTTCCATGACAAAATCTCTTGTTAAAAGTGACATCTGCCGGAAAATGGCTGATGTCCAGCTCTTGTGATAACCAGAGAAAGAGCACACGACGGTCTCGTATCCACAGAGCCATCAGCTCAGAAATGGTCTGGTGGCTTGTGCCGTGTCGTCGCAGCTCGGAGCGCGGCGCGCTGAGCGTCCTTAAAGGGGTCCTTAAAGCTGTACTACCAGACCTTATTCTCTGTGAAGCCCGTAAAATTTTCACCGAAAGCCAGATAAATTTTTCGAATAGTTTCCAGGTGCCAGTCTCTAACAGCTTCTGAAAAAATTCTGATGGAAAAAAAACCCAAATCATTCCGCCATTTCCAGACAATGAAAATCCGACGACGGGGCGGGACCACTCCTTCCATAAGGCGTGCTCACAGGCGAATGACGTCACCGACAGGCGTGGAAAAACTCGCATGCGCACAAGGGTTCAAGCTTGTCTGACGTGAAAACATACAACTTCAATCTTGACACATTTTATTCTTGAAACAGTACAGTTTTCAAGTACAATTGTGAAGTGTACGTTTCCCCTCATATTACATTACTGCATTTACAAAACATTATAACTTTGTTAAAACAAAAAAATTATGCTTTTTTTCCAATGTAAAATTGTTCAATCTTTAACTGTAATGCAATGAACACACGCACATCCAAAACACATAAAAAGGCGTGTGGGACCACGAAAAATTGTACCAATCGGGCAGGTCCCCAGAAACGTTACGTTTTGTTAAATAAAGCTTTTTCTGTATCGGAGCGCTGTGGCTGTGCGGCTCATTCGGTTTCTCTTTAATCTTTAACTGTACCATTTTCCCCTTATAACTTAATTTACACAATGTTACAACTTTGTCAGTTACTTTTTATGTAAAATTAATGCCAGAATTATTTCATTTGAAATTGTTAAAGCAGATGTACATCATTTTCCAATATTGTAACTTATAATATTACAACTTTAATCTTAACAAAATGAAACTACATTTTTTCACATAAAATTGTTTACGGTTCAAGGTTTTCCCCTCATAAAGTTACTTTTTAATAACTTCTCATAACATAACCACTTTATTCTCAAATCAGTAACCAATATTGCAATATTTGTTTCAGGAAGAGGACTTTTTTTATTTGTTGTTAAAATTAGTTCCTTTTCTCCCCTTGTATATCAATTTTATAACTCTTCTCCACAGTGTGTTATTTTCCTTGTAATATTACACATTTATTCTGGTAACTGTGTAACTTGGGTCCTCACCACCCACTTAAGGTCCAGATAATTCCTCGTAGTTCCCTGGTTTAACTGGAACTGTTTGTTTTCCACGTCAGCAGCTCACTCAGGTTCATCAGGATGCTGTTAATGACGTTAAAGCAAGAAACCTTTTATTATGAGGAAAAATTCTTCCAGTGCTGCTGGTTGGGAAACTGTGATCTGCAGCTTCATGTTTGGACGCCGTCATCTAACCTTACAGCAACATTTCCAGCAAAATGGAACCATCTGTCAACTTCAGAAATGGTGATCACCCCCTGGGGCCTTTTTTTTCTTTCTTTCTTTCTTTCTTTCTTTTTTAAAGGAGTTTCACATTGACAATCTCATTGCTTTACTATCGGCTGGATTCATGTTTGGAGAGTTTTGGTTCCAGTGCCGATTATTAACATACCAAACTTCACCGAACCCAAAAGGACAATGTGTCATTTAGAGGGGAAAAAAAACACTTTCATTCGTTGCAGCTTTGCAGATGTTAACTGTAATTTTTCTTTTCTTTTTTTTTTTTCTTCTTCTTCTTTTTGTATCATCGTCTTAATTTTTTGTTTTGGTTGTGTAAAAGGGACAAGGTTTCTTTTTATGACTTTTGTTCGTCGTGTCAAATTGTACGCTATTTATAGCAAACTATCTACGTTGAACAAACAGAAAGGCATTAAGACTGGTGGTAATGTTGTATAACTAGATTTGTTTTTAGATGTTAAATATTTTGATAATTTATTTTTGGACACATTGGCCTCTGTTTGAAACAATAATGAAGATGAGGGTACCGTGTGATTATTTTATTCATGATCTCTGTATAAAGCTGATTTGTATCGTTTTTTTCTATCGTCTTTCCTCTTTGCATCAGTGCTTTCTGCACATAATGCACAAACTTTTCAACGTTAAGATGACTTGTAACAGTGTACATTTTAAAACTGTAAATTATGTTTTCATTATTTTGTATAAAATATTAAAACCGAGTATCAGATCAAGCCTGGTTCATGGATTGTAAAATGCCTCTCTCACACACACACAAAACAAGTGGCATAGGTCTGCCCCCACCTGTATGAAGTGTTAATACATAAATGTATGAAAACAGAATTGGTGACTCAGTATTAGTCCATGAGCAAGACACTGAAACAGGCATCAATACAAATGGTGGCAGTAATTCCCAGTGATTTTTGGTAAGATACATATCTCTGGTGTATTGTAAGGTGTGATAGCAATGCAGCAGCTTTTTGTTTTATCACATTTTTACACCCACAACAAAATCTACATTCACAAAAAGTGGTCATACCGTGATAATGCACCGTATTGCAAGCTAATATATATTAATCAATTAAGCTACAACTTTGAATTTTTATTTTATCTTTTGTCCTAATTGTTGCCTGGGCTGAAGAAGTTTTATGAGCTCATTTGTCAATGGAAACTTGAACAAGTCACAACTCGGCACATTTTTATTTTTACTTAAAGGTTTTTGTGGGAAAGTAAATGTGACAACTGCAAAATGAAACACCATACAATTGAAACTAGTTTTTACACACCGACATACTGAATGTTGAGAACCTTTTAAGCAGTACACCACCAGCAAATTAAATTTTGTGGTTATTTGGAAGTACAGTTAAGCCCTTCTTACTGATAGTAATAAAAAATTCTGAAGGCATTGTAATCTTTATATACGATGTATAAATAAAAATTACAAAAGAATGTAATGATGTTGACAATTGACAGGCCAACACAATACGCCACAAAATATACTGAAAATTTCACTTAGTTTTAGTATTCAATTGTTAATAATTTGTATAATTGCAACACATCAGAACTTGAGTAGTGCCGGAAAAATTATCACTTCAGGATTACATGTGTGGCGTTTCTCACCTTAATATACAACCCCTGGCAATAATTATGGACTCACCGACCTCGGAGGATGTTCATTCAGTTGTTTAATTTTGTAGGAAAAAAGCAGATCACAGACATGACACAAAACTGAAGTCATTGTAAATGGCAACTTTCTGGCTTTAAGAAACACTATAAGAAATCAGGAAAAAAAAATTGTGGCAGTCAGTAACGGTTACTTTTTTAGACCAAGTAGAGGGAAAAAAATATGGACTCACTCAATTCTAAGGAATAAATTATGGAATCACCCTGTAAATTTTCATCCCCAAAACTAACACCTGCATCAAATCAGATCTGCTCATTAGTCTGCATCTAAAAAGGAGTGATCACACCTTGGAGAGCTGTTGCACCAAGTGGACTGACATGAATCATGGCTCCAACACGAGAGATGTCAATTGAAACAGGAGAGGATTATCAAACTCTTAAAAGAGGGTAAATCATCACGCAATGTTGCAAAAGATGTTGGTTGTTCAGTCAGCTGTGTCTAAACTCTGGACCAAATACAAACAACATGGGAAGGTTGTTAAAGGCAAACATACTGGTAGACCAAGGAAGACATCAAAGCTTCAAGACAAAACTTAAAGCAATATGTCTCAAAAACAACACTAAAAAAAAAATAATTATATAACACTTAAACAGAAAAAAACAAGGTTACAATGGGCTAAGGAAAAGCAATCGTGGACTGTGGATGACTGGATGAAAGTCATATTCAGTGATGAATCTGCATTGGGCAAGGTGATGATGCCGTACGAGATAAAGATTTATAAAGATGACTGCCTGAAGAGAACATGTAAATTTCCACAGTCATTGATGATATGGGGCTGCATGTCAGGTAAAGGCACTGGGGAGATGGCTGTCATTACATCATCAATAAATGCACAAGTTCACGTTATTTTGGACACTTTTCTTATCCCATCAATTGAAAGGATGTTTGGGGATGATGAAATCATTTTTCAAGATGATAATGCATCTTGCCATAGAGTGAAAACTGTGAAAACATTCCTTGCAAAAAGACACATAGGGTCAATGTCATGGCCTGCAAATAGTGAGGTTAGAATTGGTTGGAATGGAGCTATTCTTGTGAATTCATCTCATGTATTTCAATAGAGAATTTCCTCTACTACAAGTTAAATACATTTTCTGTTCAAAAATAACAGTTCACTGTGTGACTTTAAATTACTGATCTACCTTACTAGATAGACAGAGGGATAAACAGATATATAGATTGATAAAATGTAAATTTTAATAGGTAAATATGAATGTAATTTTTTAAAAAGACATGTTCACTGTTATCTAATAAATACTGTAGTGATTGCCGGGCCGGTCGCTGAATCTGTTCACTGTAATGCTGCAGAGCACCGTGGGAGTACGGGGTTTGGGGGTTTTAAATCACTGTTTTTGTCTTTCATAGATAGTTTAATAGTGTGGTTGGAGTTATTGATTTAGTGTGTTCAATTGCCCAGTTAGGTTAGTCAAGTTTAGTTAAGTGTTCTGTTGTCACCATAAGCAAAAAGTGTATTATGTTTTATGTTTTCCTTTATTTCCATGTTGTGAGTTGAACAAAAATAAAGCAGCACCTCCTGGTGGCAGAATGCAGCAAAAGTTCCAATAGTCTCATTCTTCCACACTGTTCGCCACATTGGTGTCAGAAGTGGGATTGCCACTTGCCCCTGGTCTTATGGTTTTACTGGTCCACTGTCCAGGAATCTAGCCAGTGTACACCTGCTGCGCTCATGTTTGGGAGAGAGCTCCGAACACCAGTGGATTTGGTGTTTGGTGCCCCGCCGGAACCTGAGGTCGCAGGGGGGAAGGAGATGGATTACTTTCGCAGACTGAGGGAGCGTCTGCACGCGGTGCATGACTACACCAGCCAGGTCCAAGCAAACTCCGGAATCCGGCAGAAGAGAGCCTACGACACCCGTTGCAGAGGACGGGCCTTCGCACCAGTAGGGCAGTCACAATTATTACAATATTCGCCAATCGTGATTATTTTTCATATTCGCGAATATTTTTCATAATCGCGATTACCGTGAAATACTTATTTTATCCACAAAGTTGCATTAACGACTCAGAATCTGACGTCATCATGCTGCAGCAGCTGCATGCAGCCTCGCTGCCTCACTCGCTCCATTTCCTCTCGTCTTGGTCGGATGGTTAGCAAGGCTCGGAGCGTGAGGAGGTTCTGGTTCCAAAGCCACGTACCACGGCACTGCTGTGGATGCATTTCGGTTTTAAGTAGGGCTGCCACGACTAGTTGACTAGTCACGACTACGCTGACAATTGAAATCGTTAACAACTAATTTAGTAGTTGACGAGTCATTTATTTTATTTAAGTCTTTGTTTTTCCTCTCAATTCATAGTTTTAGGCAGCCGTCCTGCCATCATTTGGACGTTCAAATTTTGTATAAGACGGCCGATTAAAACAGTGGCCGTTTTATTCAAAGCCATTAAAAATGGATAGTTTACCGAAGGAGCTGTGTGTATGTGTGTGTGTGTGTGTGCGTGCACGCACAGAGTCAACTCGCTACAGACTGCGATGGAGGGAGCAGGTGAGGGAATGAGATTCCTGAACGGAGGCACGAGATGTTACTTTCTGCTGTGATCCATCAGCGCGGAGCAGAGAGAGAGGATTTTAACCCGAGTGAACATGTTAAAAAATAAAGACAACAACAACAAAAAAACCAAGCCATGGAGCTGCCTTTACTCTCTGTACTTTCTCTACACGTGTGGTTCTGATGGCACCGACCTGTTCACACCATGTGCGCATCGTATATTGAATTTATGAGATCATGAGATGAAATAAACGGTCAAATATCCTTAAAAAATGAGAATATATAAATGAACTGAGCAAAAATTACACACACACGGGTTTAAAAAACCCTGCAGTGGAGATGCTGTGCAGTGATGTTCAGAGGCACAGATCACAAAAAGCTGAACTTTAACAGCTGTTTATTTTCCAAAGGTATGTATTTGTTCAGTCTTGAGCTTAATGTAGTGTTCAAGGACAAAACGTGACTGATGAGGAAAAAATGGATGACTTCATCACACTAAAATGAACTGGAGTCAGAATAAAAATACAAGCTGCTGATTTCTGTTGTTTTTCAAAGTTATTATAAGCTGCAGCTATATGTTTTAATTATTTCAAAGTGAGTTACCTCTTATTTCATTCTGATTTATTTATACAAAAAAAAAAAAAAACATGGGGAGTCTAATCAGCCTGCAATGTTTTAAGTTTATATCAGTTTTCCTGAACATGTCCAGGTGTTTTTTCCTTCTTTATAAGAGTGGCAGTTCTGCGTCATGCTGTTTGGGTTCTGCAATGCACCGGCTACATTTGAGCGACTGATGGAGAGGGTGCTGGCCAACGTGCCCCGGAGTCGTTGTGTGGTGTACCTCGATGACCTCCTGGTGCATGCCACTGACTTTGACAGAGCTCTGTTGAACCTGGGAGAGGTCTTTGCTGCCATCCGCCAGGCTGGGTTGCGGCTGAACCCAGCAAAGTGTCGCCTACTATCCAAGGAGACGGAGTTCCTGGGCCATGTTGTCAGTGCTCAAGGTGTTGCTACAAACCCAACAAAGGTGGTTGCGGTCCGAGATTGGCCAACACCTGCAAATGTCAGCAAGTTGCGGAGCTTCCTGGGACTGGCTTCGTACTACCGGCGGTTCTTTCGAGACTTTGCCACCATCGCCAGTCCACTACACCGCCTCACTGACAAGGGCCAGCCCTTCCAATGGGATGACAACCGTGCAGCAGCCTACACCCGACTCAAAACAGCCCTCAGTGAAACTCCGGTCTTGGCATATCCCAATGCTCAGCAGCCGTTCATTGTGGACACAGACGCCAGCAACGTGGGCATTGGAGCTGTCCTCTCTCAGCAGGGGGAAGGTGGAGAACGTGTGGTGGTCTACATCAGTTGAGCACTAAGCCAGGCCAAAAAGAACTACTGTGTCACCCGCCATGAGCTACTGGCAGTAGTCCTGGCACTGCGGCAGTTTCGGCCATATCTGCATGGGAGCCATTTCCTCCTCCGCACCGACTATGCCTCACTCACCTGGCTCCTGACCTTCAAGAACCCCCGAAGGCCAGGTGGCCCGCTGGCTGGAAGCCCTCCAGGGTTATGACTTTGAGATCCAGCATCGGGCCAGACGGCTTCATGGTAACGCTGATGCTCTCTCACGCAGTCCATGCGCAGCCATGGAGTGTCGGTACTGCTGCCAGCAGGAAGAACGGAGCCAGCTGGTGCAGAGGATGATGAATGCCTCTCCCATCAATGACGGGGAGGAATGCTCATACTGACCACTGAGCAGCTGAAGGAACAGCAGGAGGCTGATGTGACCCTAGCACTGGTGAAGGGCTGGTAGGAGGCAGGGCGGCGCCCTGAGTAGGCAGAGGAGTCAGCCCTGGCTCCTGAAGCGAAAGCTTATCACTCCCAGTAGGGCACCTTTGAAGTCCATAGTGGAGTGATGTATCGCAGGTGGCAGGCACCCAAGAGAGGGAATGACCTCCTGCAGCTGCTGGTCCCCCGGGCCCTACGTCTCCAAGTTCTTCAAGTTGTCCATGGCTCAGTGGGGACGGGACACTATGGGAATGCCAAAACGCTGCACCGCCTTTGGGGCAGGTTTTATTGGCCTGGCTGTCGACGAGACGTGGAGTTGCACGTATACTGCTGTGATGCCTGCACTGCCCAGAAGGGACCGAACCAGCGCTCCCATGCCCCATTGCAACACTACTTAGTGGGGGCCCCAATGGAGAGGGTAGGAGTGGACATTCTTGGCCCCTTTCCAGTCACTGACTCTGGCAACCACTGTATTCTAGTGGCCATGGACTACTTCACAAAGTGGCCAGAGGCATATGCGGTCCCAAATCAGAGTGCCACTACCATAGCAGCAAAACTGGTGGAGGAGATGTTCACCCATTTTGGGGTTCCTGATGAGCTCCACAGCAACCAGGGACGCAACTTTGAGTCCCAGGTTTTCGGCGAGGTCTGTCGGAGGTTAGGAGTGAGCAAAACAAGGACAACTCCACTCCACCCGCAAAGTGACGGGTTGGTGGAGCGGTTCAACCGCACCTTAGCCACCCAGCCCGCCATTCTCACCAGCCAACATCAGAAGTACTGGGATTGCCACTTGCCCCTGGTCTTATGGTCTTACCGGTCCACTGTCCAGGAATCTAGCCAGTGTACACCTGCTGCGCTCATGTTTGGGAGAGAGCTCCGAACACCGGTGGATTTGGTGTTTGATGCCCCGCCGGAACCTGAGGTCGCAGGGGGGAAGGAGATGGACTACTTTCACAGACTGAGGGAGCATCTGCACGCGGTGCATGACTACACCTGCCAGGTCCAAGCAAACTCCGGAATCCGGCAGAAGAGAGCCTACGACACCCGTTGCAGAGGACAGGCCTTTGCACCAGGAGACAAGGTGTGGGTGTACTGTCCTGTCCGCAAAAAGGGGATTTCCCCCAAGCTTCACAGCAACTGGCAGGGGCCGGGTGAGGTGGTGGACCGCTTATCCAAAGTGGTGTATCGGGTACGGATGCCTGGCAAGGGATGCCTAGTGGTGCTGCACCAGGACAGGCTCTCCCCATACCGCGCCCTTGTGCTGCCCACCATGAATAAGGAGGACGATGGCAGCACTCCATGTCCTGACCAATGTGACCCTTCACTAATCGCGATTATGTATGGACCTGGCTGGCCCACTCGCCGTCGGAGGCGGCCTGGACACTTGCGGGACTTTGTATTGGGTGATGGGGTCGCCGAGGACAACTGACCCCCTCAGGTGGGGGCAATGTAGCGATCGCCGGGCCGGTTGCTGAATCTGTTCACTGTAATGCTGCAGAGCATCATGGGAGTACGCGGTTTGGGGGTTTTAAAGCACTGTTTTTGTCTTTCATAGTTAGTTTAATAGTGTGGTTGGAGTTATTGATTTAGTGTGTTCAATTGCCCAGTTAGGTTAGTCAAGTTTAGTTAAGTGTTCTGTTGTCACCATAAGCAAAAAGTGTATTACGTTTGATGTTTTCCTCTATTTCCATGTTATGAGTTGAACAAAAATAAAGCAACACCTCCTGGTGGCAGAATGCAGCAAAAGTTCCAATAGTCTCATTCTTCCACACTGCTCGCCACAATATATTGCTAACACAAGCTAAGCTAGAGAGTTAAAATTTCAAAATAGCTAAATTAAGTCTACCCCTGGCAAAAATTATGGAATCGCTGGCCTCGGAGGATGTTCATTCAGTTGTTTAATTTTGTAGAAAAAAAGCATATCACAGACATGAAACAAAACTAAAGTCATTTCAAATGGCAACTTTCTGGCTTTAAGAAACACTATAAGAAATCAGGAAGAAAAATTGTGGCAGTCAGTAACGGTTATTTTTTTAGACCAAGCAGAGGGAAAAAAATATGGAATCACTCAATTCTGAAGAAAAAATTATGGAATCATGAAAAACAAAAGAACGCTCCAACACAACACTAGTATTTTGTTGCACCACCTCTGGCTTTTATAATAGTTTGCAGTCTCTGAGGCATGGACTTAATGAGTGACAAACAGTACTCTTCATCAATCTGGCTCCAACTTTCTCTGATTGCTGTTGCCAGATCAGCTTTGCAGGTTGGAGCCTTGTCATGGACCATTTTCTTCAACTTCCACCAAAGATTTTCAATTGGATTAAGATCCGAACTATTTGCAGGCCATGACATTGACCCTATGTGTCTTTTTGCAAGGAATGTTTTCACAGTTTTCACTCTATGGCAAGATGCATTATCATCTTGAAAAATGATTTCATCATCCCCAAACATCCTTTCAATTGATGGGATAAGAAAAGTGTCCAAAATATCAACGTAAACTTGTGGATTTATTGATGATGTGATGACAGCCATCTCCCCAGTGCTTTTACCTGACATGCAGCCCCATATCATCAATGACTGTGGAAATATACATGTTACATGTTCAGGCAGTCATCTTTATAAATCTCATTGGAACGGCACCAAACAAAAGTTCCAGCATCATCACCTTGCCCAGTGCAGATTTGAGATTCATCACTGAATATGACTTTCATCCAGTCATCCACAGTCCACGATTGCTTTTCCTTAGCCCATTGTAACCTTGTTTTTTTCTGTTTAGGTGTTAATGATGGCTTTCGTTTAGCTTTTCTGTATGTAAATCCCATTTCCTTTAGGCGGTTTCTTACAGTTCGGTCACAGACGTTGACTCCAGTTTCCTCCCATTCGTTCCTCATTTGTTTTGTTGTGCATTTTTGATTTTTGAGACATATTGCTTTAAGTTTTCTGTCTTGACGCTTTGATGTCTTCGTTGGTCTACCAGTATGTTTGCCTTTAACAACATTCCCATGTTGTTTGTATTTGGTCCAGAGTTTAGACACAGCTGACTGTGAACAACCAGCATCTTTTGCAACATTGCGTGATGATTTACCCTCTTTTAAGAGTTTGATAATCCTCTCCTTTGTTTCAATTGACATCTCTCGTGTTGGAGCCATGATTCATGTCAGTCCACTTGGTGCAACAGCTCTCCAAGGTGTGATCACTCCTTTTTAGATGCAAACTAACGAGCAGATCTGATTTGATGCAGGTGTTAGTTTTGGAGATGAAAATTTACAGGGTGATTCCATAATTTTTTTCCTCAGAATTGAGTGAGTCCATATACGAGGGCTGTCAATAAAGTATAGGTCCTTTTTATTTTTTTCAAAAACTATATGGATTTCATTCATATGTTTTTACGTCAGACATGCTTGAACCCTCGTGCGCATGCGTGAGTTTTTCCACGCCTGTCGGTGACGTCATTCGCCTGTGAGCACTCCTTGTGGAAGGAGTCGTCCAGCCCCTCATCGGAATTCCTTTGTCTGAGAAGTTGCTGAGAGACTGGCGCTTTGTTTGATCAAAATTTTTTCTAAACCTGTGAGACACATCGAAGTGGACACGGTTCGAAAAATTAAGCTGGTTTTCCGTGAAAATTTTAACGGCTGATGAGAGATTTTGAGGTGATACTGTCGCTTTAAGGACTTCCCACGGAGTGAGACGTCGTGCAACGCTCTCGGGCGCCGTCGTCAGTTTATTCCACTGTTAAAGGGCCGCACGTCGGGACGCAGCCGGCGCGGTGCAGCGGCACAGGAAAAACACCTCCGCGTTGATAACCATTTGTAAAGTCCAGGCGGCTTTTGATGGCTTTCAGTGGAGTGAGCATATGAGAAATTGTTTAACAGCTGGACATGTTCCAACTTGTCCTCAAGGCTTCCAACAGAGGTGTTTTTCCTGTGGCGGAGCGTCGCAGCGGCTGCGAGCCGACGCTGCAATCCGTCCGCACGTCTTGCATTAAAAAATCTCCTTTAACAGCGGAATATCTGGATAAAATGCTGAAACTGACTTCTTCTGAAACGTCTCTGTTCTCTCACGACGTCCTGGATCAATAGAGCCTGAAATGTGGAGGTTTTCAGTTTGAAACAGGTTGACGACGGCGCCTGAGAGTGCTGCACGATGTCTCGCTCTGTGGGAAGTCCTTAAAGCGACAGTATCACCTCAAAATCTCTCATCAGCTGTTAAAATTTTCACCGAAAACCAGCTTAATTTTTCGAACCGTGTCCACTTCGATGTGTCTCACAGGTTTAGAAAAAATTTTGATCAAACAAAGCGCCAGTCTCTCAGCAACTTCTCAGACAAAGGAATTCCGACGAGGGGCTGGACGACTCCTCCCACAAGGAGTGCTCACAGGTGAATGACGTCACCGACAGGCGTGGAAAAACTCACGCATGCGCATGAGGGTTCAAGCATGTCTGACGTAAAAACATATGAATGAAATCCATACAGTTTTTGAAAAAAATAAAAAAGGACCTATACTTTATTGACAGACTTCGTATTTTTCCCTCTGCTTGGTCTAAAAAAGTAACCGTTACCGACTGCCACAATTTTGTTTTTCCTGATTTCTTATAGTGTTTCTTAAAGCCAGAAAGTTGCCATTTGAAATGACTTTAGTTTTGTGTCATGTCTGAGATCTGCTTTTTTTCTACAAAATTAAACAACTGAATGAACATCCTCCGAGGCCGTTGATTCCATAATTATTGCCAGGGTTGTATAAGCAACATACTTAGGTACAAATTTTTGAAGCTACTCACCACAAAACTCACGAATTGCACCGTTCGAGGCTACAAAATCCCCGGTAAGTCCTGCAAACCCTCTTCTCGCTCCTCACAGATGGCTTACGGTTATTATAGTTTTATTAAAACAATATCACTATCTAAATGATAAAGTCTCTGCAGATGAAGAACTACATTTCCGGGTGTACGTTTGTTTTATACGTTGGTTCACACCGACTGAAAGAGGTTGTTTCCACTTTTAAGAAACTTGGTGCATTTTTCGTCTTTGGAGTCTGCAGCAGTAAGAATGGAGCGCCTTTCAGCGGACACTCTACCAAGTCTCGGCTCCATGGAAGAGGAGCTTCGTTATCATCTTCAGGTATTTTATTAACATTTCACTGTAACTTAAATAAAGACGTTTCTGCGGCTCAGAGCACCTGATGTTTTACACACGTAAATACTGAATGTTTAAAGTGGTATTTTTTACGCTGAACTTTCAGTAATACTGTGTGTTTGTTACCTTTCACTTAGTATTCACAAGGTAAACAAGTTTTTATGCTGTTTTTGTGTGATATTTATACAAGGAACGTGTGTTATTTATGCACAATGACGTGTAAACATTTTATTAACTAAACCAGTTCAAACCAAAAAATTTTACTGCAACAAACTGATGGATCTGTTGATAACCTGAAGGTTAGTTAATGTTTTGTTGATAAAATGTCAAAGTATGTAAATGAATATATTTTGTGTTCCTTGAACAGCTCTCCCAAATTAAAATGTTAGTTTATTAAAAATTTAAATATTAAATTACTGCATGCTGCCCATTCTTCCAGCATGGGTTGGAACCTCTACCCAGCCAATGCCAGGATTTCAGCAAATAATCATATATATATATATAGAGAGAGAGAGAGAGAGAGAGAGAGAGAGAGAGAGAGAGAGAGAGAGAGACTCATTATCTTATCATTTTTTGGTTAAATCCTGGCATTGACTGGGTAGAGGTTCCGACCCATGCTGGGAGAATGGGCAGCATGCAGTAATTTAAATGTAAAATTGTTGAAATAAAATATCTGAAGGGTCTGTTCACATATTGGCTATTCTTCCATCACTTCCAATTGCGCATGCAGGGAGCAATGCAAGTCAGGACCTATTGACTGTTCTTCTGGCACTAATGATTGCTTATGTGTGGCACCCCAATACGAGTCGGGACGTCTACCACGCTCCCGCACTCCCAGTTGCTCATATGCAGTGTGCCTATCACCAGTTACTACCTCTAGCACAAACCACCTAATCTTCCAGTGCTCAAGATTGCTCAGATGCAGCTGGCTCAATATCAGTCACATTTACTGTGGGCCCAGTACAGCACCAGACTGCTTCCATACATTGGCTATGCTTCCTGAGCTTGAACTGCCAGTGGGTCATAATGTCGACGAGATGTTGCCTGTTCTTCCAGCATTTGTGATTGCTCATATGCAGCAGCCCAGTATGGGTCGGGATTTATACCACTTGCTGCCTATTCTTCTGACATTTTCAATTGCACGTGTGCAGCCTCCCAGTACACGTGGGACTTCTTCCACATACTACCTGTTCTTCTGGTGCTTCAGTTTGCTTATCCACAGTGGGTTCAGTACTTGTCAGGCCTCGACCTCATATTGTTCCAGCACTTACCACTGCACATGCAGGAGGGTTCAGGACATCTAACACATGACAATTCTTCCTGCATTTCTGATTTCACCTGTGCTGTAGGGTTACTGAGGTCACAGGAATTTATCACATCCCCCCATTTGTTCAGAACTTCCAGTTATGTGTACAGTAAACCCAATATGGGTTTGGACCTCTGTTACATACCCACTAATCCTGCACATTAATTTGGCAGCTGCATAAATTCAGAGCAATGGTTTTGAGAAAGGTCTGCATCACTATCAAAACTGAATCAACCAGTCAATCCACCAATCAGTCATCTCTCCACATGATCTCATCAAAATTCAGCCTTCTCTTTTGATATATCGGTAAGTGCACAATCAGGTGTTACCATTTTAATAATGCAATGTTACCAACCTATATCTCATAAAATAATGCCATTAGGGACATTAGAAGCTATTGCTAAGGACCCTTGGGCATACCTTTATCTCTGCCCTGCTTTTTACAGTTTGGAAATGCATAAAAAACCTCAAAAATGGTGAATATATGGTGAAAAAAAAAAGCAATTTTTTTGCATGTTACCTCATTTCATGTGAAATTTGCTCATTATGTAATAAAGATGATATTTATCCTCTCGAACCTTTCAAAGAACTACACCAATCAGTGACATTCCCAGTATTTCTCTGGTCATGACACAAGTTACGGAATCAAAATATCTTCACTTGGAGCCAAGCAGCAGTCATTTGAGTAAAATAATAGGTTTGTAACCAGAATCCAAATTTGTCAATTCATTTGTGAAAACACTATGTTCTAAACATAAATCTTTTGATTTCATAATTCCTGTTTATTAGATTTGACACCTAAATGGATCCCCTACAAAACAGTGCTAGTAATTTGTTTCAGTTTTATTGCTGGAACTTCTGGGAAATTCACATAATCAGGGATGTGGATGTCCCCCAAAATATTGTAGTCTTCATAGTAGCATACTCACAGAGAGGCAACACTAGGTGCAGGAATGATACCAATATATTTCAGTAGAGTGTCTTTGTCTCAACCATGATCTAGAAATTGGAAGTGATATATTTTTTTTTTTAGTACCTCAAGAATGACAATTTGTGCCAAATGTAGTCTCCGTAGAGCCTTGTAGTCTCCGTAGTAGTAGCTCTATAGTGGAATCACTTGTAAAACTATGATGGAGGTTTTACAGCAGAAATTTTGGTCCAGTCTTTTGACTCACATTATAGGACACAGAAATAACACCATTTCAATGCTTTGGTGTGTAACTTTTTTGGAATAAAAGGGTTCTTCACAAACCTAATGTAGTCTCTGTAGTACCTGTTTTTGTTCACAAGGATCAAGCACTCAGTCTGTCACAGAAAAAAATCTAAATGGCATTTGCTCATGAAATTCTGCATGAAGATCCCTTGGGATGTTATCATTGTGAAACAAACTATTAAGCATTATACTGAATTTCATTTTTCGCCAAAAGTGAAACACTAGTGGTACACCTGATAGTGCAATTACCGATATATGTTTTTGAAGTAATCAAGATATCAGGGGTGATCACTTCACTTCAACATTTCCAGCACTGATAATAATTGACAGATACAGCACTACATTTACTGGATTACAGTTTCTCTGCTGGATTACTGCTCATGACGAGGCAGCACTCATGTTATCAAAAGATTTTGGTGAACTATTTTGTCATTATATTAAATACTTTGGACACATACTTCTTAAAATGGAAAATGTCATTCACATACTGTGAATTCTGTTTAACCTATAACCACTGTTTTCTTGTAGAGCATCTGCACAGCACCACCAGACAGTCGAGCTGTGTTTTTGAGCCTGTCAGGGTCTTATAAGGGTTTTCCTTCTCAGCAGCGACCATCATCACCCAGCATGAGTTTTTCAGAGAGCAACCATGAAGGTATTTTATTTGTATCTGTGTGCATCTTTGCTGTCCACACGCAGTGTCATGGACTGAGATTACCCCTGTACCAGATTTGTATACTCACTATTTGAGCATGCGTGAGAAAAAGAGAGTTTGTTCTGTACTGAGTTTACCCCTTTCTCGGGAAGATGCAAGTCCACGTCTTCATCGTGTTGACCCGCTGGCTGAGCAGGTCCAGATGGAGAAGCTGGAAAAGCTGCAGCAGGACTATGTCAGGATCACACACCTGCAGACACGCACAGGTAAACTAAGTCATGTTGTCATCAAAAGTGGTGAATATGAACTTCATCTGGATTCTATACAATAACATTTTTTAATATTTTAATTCTGAGCAAAAAGTGTTTCTGAATAAAATTAAACAAACTCAGTATTTCATAAACTTAGTGGAAATATTTATTTGTAACAAAGGAATTAGTCCATGAACCAGTCTTCAATTTTGATGTAATCGGGACCACTTTAGGGGAATAAAGGACACTTAGAGGCTCAGTGTACCATGACCTACCCAAAAATGTATGATAGCCATCCCAAGGTGGCAGCTGTAGCCAGGTAGGGGTCAATGAAGGGTTACACAGAGGTCAAAATTTAACAATGATTGAAACCGTTACCCTGGACCAGCTCTACACGCTCCATCGGGTGCTCGAGGGTTCATGGGAGTTCGCCCAACCAGTCCACATGTGTTTTGTGGATCTGGAGAAGGCGTTCGACCGTGTCCCTTGGGGCACCCTGTGGGGAGTGCTCCGGGAGTACGGGGTCCGGGGTCCTTTGCTAAGGGCTATCCGGTCCCTGTACGACCGCAGCAGGAGCTTGGTTCGCATTGCCGGTAGTAAGTCAAACCTGTTTCCAGTGCACGTTGGCCTCCGCCAGGGCTGCCCTTTGTCACTGGTTCTGTTCATTATTTTTATGGACAGAATTTCTAGGTGCAGCCAGGGTGTAGAGGGGGTCTGGTTTGGGAACCACAGAATCTCGTCTCTGCTGTTTGCGGACGATGTGGTTCTGTTGGCTTCGTCAAATCAGGACCTTCAGCGTGCACTGGGGCGGTTTGCAGGCGAGTGTGAGGCATCCGGGATGAAAATCAGCACCTCCAAATCCGAGGCCATGGTTCTCGACCGGGAAAAAGTGCTTTGCCCTCTTCAAGTCGGTGGAGTGTCCTTGCCTCAAGTGGAGGAGTTTAAGTATCTCGGAGTCTTGTTCACGAGTGAGGGATGGATGGAGCGTGAGATCGATAGACGGATCAGTGCAGCGTCTGCAGTGATGCGGTCGCTGCATCAGACCGTCGTGGTGAAGAGAGAGCTGAGTAGGGGGGCAAAGCTCTCGATTTACCGATCGATCTACGTTCCGATCCTCACCTATGGTCATGAGATTTGGCTCATGACCGAAAGAACGAGATTGCGGGTACAAGCGGCCGAGATGAGTTTCCTCCGCAGGGTGGCTGGGCGCTCCCTTAGAGATAGCGTGAGGAGCTTGGTCACTCGGGAGGAGCTCGGAGTCGAGCCGCTGCTCCTCCACGTCGAAAGGAGTCAGTTGAGGTGGCTCTGGCATCTTTTCCAGATGCCCCCTGGACGCCTCGCTGGAGAGGTGTTCCGGGCATGTCCCATTGGGAGGAGGCCCTGGGGAAGACCCAGGACACGCTGGAAGGATTACATCTCTCGGCTGGCTTGGGAACACCTTGGGGTTCCCCCGGAGGAGCTGGGGGAGGTGTGTGTGGATCGGGAGGTCTGGGCGGCTTTGCTTGAGGTGCTGCCCCCACGACCCGACTCCGGATAAAGTGGAAGAAAATGGATGGATGGATGGATGAAACCATTACCATATTTTTCTGTGGCTGTTTTGGAGAAACTGGGCATCAGCTTTGTCTGTTGCTTCAACAATTTAGTTTCTTAGTCGAGTGACATAAAGAACTTTGTTTAAAAAAAAGACGTGAAATTTCAGCTGCAGTGTGTCAGAAGAAACAGTGGGGACTAAAGCGTAGATTTATTTTTTAGCTAATACCACTGTACTATGAATCAGTGGACAAAAGTTACCTCGTACTTAGTTTGTCCAGACACAGGCCCAGAGTTGTCCCTGGTGTTGTGGAAGCTTCCCTCACCTGTCTGTTTTGCTTACCAAAGCTGTGTTGGAAAAAAAACACAAAATGACCACACAGCTTCTGTCCTTTTTACAATATTTGTTTGACATAATGCAGTTTCTGATAGTGAATCCAGTTGTTAAATAGTGATATGACACACATTCACGTCTACATTTCCAATTACGTTTTAGGCAAAGATTCGTGAGCTGCAGATGAAATTGCACGAGGAGGAGCACCACAGAAATCTGATGCGGGATCAGATGAACCAGGTGAGCACTTTTAGTGTTTTAATTTCACTTTGTGCCATACAGGAAGAACAGTGTATTGCTTTAAATTTATTTTTCATCTTGAATGGTGAGTACAAGCAAATGCACAGTAAATGTGTCTTATTTTTTTCAGTTATGCACGGGTTTGGAGGCCGATTGGCTCCTTCTGCAGTCCAGATCACCGCCTTTAACCACGACACAACCCAAAGAAAAGAAGTCCAATACAAAGGTAGAAACTTCACGTTTTCTCTTAAAGCTGGTTTAACTAGACTTTCAGAAAGTTTTCAGACTTTTCCACTTTGTCTTATGCCAGAATAGTTTAAATTTGTTTATTACTTTTCTTCAGAGCTCACCCCCCCCCCCCCCCCCCAAAAAAAAAAATCCTATTTCTAAACTTTTCAGGCAGTTCCTGAAAAGTCTGATAAGTAATTGTATAAACAAAATATAAGAACTATCATTAAAATAAATCACTTTCATGGGCAGTTTTCTTTAGATAAATCAGGGGATGGATTCATTTGTAGACATTGCTGTATTTTCCAGATTTTAAGTCGCACTTGAGTATTAGTAACATCTCTCTAAACATGTACCATGAAGAGTGCAAAAAATACATAAGTCAAATTTATTTTTAAAATGTGCTCCTGCTTCATGCAACAAAAAAATCAGAATTAATTTAATGTGTGCATTACCTATATCATAACCATCATACAGCAAACAGAAGCTAACAGGCTAATTCATGTTATTGCACGAGGCACAGAACAGATGAAAACATCTGTTCAGAACTGAACATGTGCACATTTACCTCACTAAATGTAATTAAATGTTTTAAACTCCTGTATGTTTTCAAAACCAAGTACTTGACATTTCCTTCAGTGTCCTGCTCGTTGTTTGTTCCATCTGTCCAACACAGCCAAAACAAGTGGAGCGTTTGGCAGTATGAAGGTTAGATTTTTTTCCCTTTATTCAAGAACGTGGTCTCTCTGTTTGAGAGCATGATTTATTAATTTCTATCATTCTCTGAGACCCAGCACATCCTTCTCTTTAAGATGTTCTTGTTTTATGGTGGTTGGAATCCAGCTTAATGGTTTATTATCGCCACAGTCTGCTCTGGAGGGTGAATCACAGTTGATTTTTTTTTTTTTTTTTCAGAAATTCGTACCTCAGCAGACGTCATCTGTGAAGCCACACTACCGACTTAACCGGAGAGATGTGGATTTCGTTGTTGGAATGGTAATGTGGACATGCATCACTTTGTAGTGTTTCAAACAGAGTAATATAATTTTTATTTCTACTCAATCTGACTCATTCGCTCTCTGACCCAACTTCAGTCTGCAGGCTGCAGCCACCCAGTCAGAGAAAACATCCCATCAATTTTATCTTCCCTCAGGAAAGCACCAGCAGCTTCTCTCCAGAAAACAAGTGCTGAACACCCCTGAGATGTCTGATCACGGACATTCCAACAAATCCTCCTCTGGAACTGATAAGCTCTCAGAATTACTACAAGCCCTGCGGGAAGAACAGCAGCTCATGAGCAGGTAAGTCTCATTCAAACATGATGAGAAGTTTCTCAGATGTCACACGTTGTTATGCTGCCCACTAGTGGTTGCACGACTTCATAATTTCAAAGTCAACAATTGCATCATGAAAGTAGAGAAGAGGACAACTTATGTTCCGCAGGGAAACACGACATCCAGACCATTTTATGAAGTTTGTAGTTTGGAATATTGTCCTTTCTCCAGTTTGATCAGTCCTTTGTAATGTCTGTGGTCCAGTTGTCGAGGACTCCACACTTGAACCCACACTTTATTTTTCCAGTGTCATCAGCCAGTTATTAACAAACGTAGTCTCCTTTTTCCCCTTTTGTAAAAAAGCCACATGTTCACACGTGCTGAAAAACACACAACAGATATGCTGATTATAACGACATTACGCATCCTGTTGGCTTTTCCAGTGTTACACCGAAATATGGATATTCACACACACACACACACACACACACACACACACACACACACACACACACACACACACACACACACACACACACACACACACACACACCTCCCCAGAAACACTGGAAAAAATTTCAGTGTTCTCAGTTATCCAATTTGACGACACGCCGTCCTCCATCATGACTGTTGTAGCAGTAATATTATAACTGCTAATTTGAAACTAATTATTTACTTTTGTATGTGATACATTTGCATTCTTTTCATATTCGTTAAGTTTCCAGTATTGCAGTTTTGGAAAAGACGAGACATTTTCCATCTTACCTACAGCAACCAGCTGGGATAACTTTCCTGCTCCATAAAAATAGCAACAATGCTCGAATACGTTACTGCGTGCGTCCATATTGTTTTTAGAGTTTGTTAAGTGATCACACATTTTTCAGAACTCAGAAGTTCTCACATTCATTTTTCTGAGTTTCCAGTTGTTTTGAACGCAGCATTATTCATCAAACTCTAATTTAGCTGCTAACTGTTAGCACCTGTGCCAGGCGCCACTGCGCACCAGTACAGAGTAACAGGAAGTGAAAGGCACTGACGCGAGGTGTTTAAAGTCTCACAGACGAATGCTGCATTCAGGCACGTAGAACATTTGCAAATCTGACCAATCGCAGCAGTGGATATTGCAAACGTTCTGCCTGAGTGCAGTCTGGGAGCGAGTCTCCCCGGTGTCGCAGACCGACAGGTCCCCCCCTAAAAACATGGTCCACCCTGCCTTCACTGTGCATGTGTCATTTTGAACCACAGCAGCACATCTGAGACTGACTCTCTACATCCAAAACAATCAAAGGGAATAATGTGATTATTAACCATCGGATGACAAGATAAAACCTCTTAAATCATTATAAAGTCAGTTTAAAGCAGTAACAAGGTGATAATCGGTGAACTCTGGCTGACACTCTGAAATGATGTCGGCGCAGCAGCAGCTCGTCTGCTGTGGTTCTCTGATCGTTTCCTCCGTCTTTTATTATGAAATCATGCTGAATTTATGTGGAAATGACTGTTGTACAAAAGCTTCAGATATCTGTTGCTGAGATAGATGATGACTGGAGTGCAGTTTAAAGCAGTAACAAGGTGATAATCTGTGAATTGTAGCTGATGCTCAGAAGTGACGCATGCGCAGTGAAGGCAGGGCAAACCGATTTTTAGGGGAGACCGTTTGGTCGGTGACACCGGCATTACCGCTCTGTGCAGCAGGCACGACTGTCATCGACACGTGATCAGTGACAAGTCGAGGTCAGTTGCACAGCAGCAAGTTTGACTTGTTATAATGTCAATGACATTTTGTTTGCACGACGAGTTCACGAGGCAGCTGGAAGAGAGCATGTCGAAAGAGGAGAGAAAAGCTCTTTACAGGGAGCAGGAAAGGCTGCTGCTGGAAATGGAGAAGAAGGGAGACCAGATCGGTAAACTCTACCAACATCAAAGACAGGTTAGTGTTCACGTTAAACACGCACACGTTCTTGCACCTGACCCTTATTTTCAGTCTCCTTTACATTTTTTGCTCTTTCTTCAAGGTTAAACGTGTCCAGAAAGAGGCCAAGACTCAGAAGGGTCGTGGACACGAGGAGAGAAGGGCTACGACAGCGGCCCCTAGAGGTCACCCTGCTGAACAGCTCAAACCCAGACCAGGAGAACTCAGCAGGAGGAATTTGGGGCTGTTGAGGGACTTGAAGGCAGTGCAGGCTTCACTAAAGACCTGAGCCTCTGTGCACCTTCAGCAGTAAAAGATGGCGTTTCTTCTGCAGTCCCTCGAATGATGGTCAACAAACGTAGCTGATTTTTAAATACTGATGAACTTTTGTGCCGTTTAATAAAAAAGCTGGTTTGTTATCTTCTGGTTTGTTATCTGGCTTGCGTCTACTGGTGGTTGGCTCTCACTGCGGTATTGTATCACTTCCTGTTCCCCCCTGGCAGATCCCGAGCAGCCGGGAAAGCAGGCTGACTGGGTGACTGTGAGGAGGAAGCGTAGCCCTAAACAGAAGCCCCGTGTACACCGCCAACCCGTTTACATTTCTAACCGTTTTTCCCCACTCGGCGACACACCCGCCGAGGATCAAACTCTGGTTATTGGCGACTCTGTTTTGAGAAATGTGAAGTTAGCGACACCAGCAACCATAGTCAATTGTCTTCCAGGGGCCAGAGCAGGTGACATTGAAGGAAATTTGAAACTGCTGGCTAAGGCTAAGCGTAAATTTGGTAAGATTGTAATTCACGTCGGCAGTAATGACACCCGGTTACGCCAATCGGAGGTCACTAAAATTAACATTGAATCGGTGTGTAACTTTGCAAAAACAATGTCGGACTCTGTAGTTTTCTCTGGGCCCCTCCCCAATCAGACCGGGAGTGACATGTTTAGCCGCATGTTCTCCTTGAATTGCTGGCTGTCTGAGTGGTGTCCAAAAAATGAGGTGGGCTTCATAGATAATTGGTTCTGTGCTAGGACCAATTTTATTGACTTTATACATGCTTCCCTTAGGCAGTATTATTAGACGGCATTGCTTAAATTTTCATTGTTACGCAGATGATACCCAGCTTTATCTATCCATGAAGCCAGAGGACACACACCAATTAGCTAAACTGCAGGATTGTCTTACAGACATAAAGACATGGATGACCTCTAATTTCCTGCTTTTAAACTCAGATAAAACTGAAGTTATTGTACTTGGCCCCACAAATCTTAGAAACATGGTGTCTAACCAGATCCTTACTCTGGATGGCATTACCCTGACCTCTAGTAATACTGTGAGAAATCTTGGAGTCATTTTTGATCAGGATATGTCATTCAAAGCGCATATTAAACAAATATGTAGGACTGCTTTTTTGCATTTACGCAATATCTCTAAAATTAGAAAGGTCTTGTCTCAGAGTGATGCTGAAAAACTAATTCATGCATTTATTTCCTCTAGGCTGGACTATTGTAATTCATTATTATCAGGTTGTCCTAAAAGTTCCCTAAAAAGCCTTCAGTTAATTCAAAATGCTGCAGCTAGAGTACTAACGGGGACTAGAAGGAGAGAGCATATCTCACCCATATTGGCCTCTCTTCATTGGCTTCCTGTTAATTCTAGAATAGAATTGAAAATTCTTCTTCTTACTTATAAGGTTTTGAATAATCAGGTCCCATCTTATCTTAGGGACCTCGTAGTACCATATCACCCCAATAGAGCGCTTCGCTCTCAGACTGCAGGCTTACTTGTAGTTCCTAGGGTTTGTAAGAGTAGAATGGGAGGCAGAGCCTTCAGCTTTCAGGCTCCTCTCCTGTGGAACCAGCTCCCAATTCAGATCAGGGAGACAGACACCCTCTCTACTTTTAAGATTAGGCTTAAAACTTTCCTTTTTGCTAAAGCTTATAGTTAGGGCTGGATCAGGTGACCCTGAACCATCCCTTAGTTATGCTGCTATAGACGTAGACTGCTGGGGGGTTCCCATGATGCACTGTTTCTTTCTCTTTTTGCTCTGTATGCACCACTCTGCATTTAATCATTAGTGATTAATCTCTGCTCCCCTCCACAGCATGTCTTTTTCCTGGTTCTCTCCCTCAGCCCCAACCAGTCCCAGCAGAAGACTGCCCCTCCCTGAGCCTGGTTCTGCTGGAGGTTTCTTCCTGTTAAAAGGGAGTTTTTCCTTCCCACTGTAGCCAAGTGCTTGCTCATAGGGGGTCGTTTTGACCGTTGGGGTTTTACATAATTATTGTATGGCCTTGCCTTACAATATAAAGCGCCTTGGGGCAACTGTTTGTTGTGATTTGGCGCTATATAAAAAAAAAAAACGATTGATATCAGATGTTTTGGTTTTTTTTTTTTTTGGCTATTGTGACAAGGTGGTGCTGTGACCCTCCATCACAGATTTTGCAATTATGGAAGATTCAACTTAAAGCACTTTCTTCTCAAACATTTTATCAGGTAAAACTGTTCAAAGTGAAAAATTAAAGAAAATCAGTGCAGCACAGGTTTTGTTGGTGGTGTCATATTCACATTGTGGATCTTCAGATTCATCTCATGACCAGTTGATGGGGTTCTGACCCACAGGTTGGGAGCCATTTCATGTCTTTATAACTTTCACAAACTTGTATATAATAAAATCTTCATGGATCGCCAGTTTGAAGTTGATCAAAGTTTCTACCAGCAGATGGCAGCATTTCTGAGGGTGAAGCTCTTGTTAAAAGGACACAAATAATGACTGAGTGCTGCACTGGGGAAAGACAAACTCGTGAAGAAGAATCCAAAGCTTCATGAGGCTTAACTTCAACAGGATGATGTTCAGCTGCACTGGAGCTGAAGAAGTTGCTGTAATGACAGTTTATGAGTAATGTGGATGCATTTAATGAGCTTCAAAAATGTATTTTAAATCAAGTCATGTTTAGTAACTAAAGTTGCATACATGTATTTTTAAAAAATGACATTTTTAACAGGTGGTAATCTGCCAAAAGGTACAGCTGAGATGCAAGCCTAGATTTAATGTTTTGGTGAAATAGAACCCTATACCACTTCATCATGAAGCTGTATAACTGGGAATACAAAATGCAAAACACACTGCACAATTTCTCCAATCACAGCCAGAGAAGCCTGTAACTTCTTCTGGGTTGTCTGGGTGGCTTTCCTCACTCTTCTCCTTCTTGCACAGTCACTGAATTTTTGAGAACTGTCTACTCCACGCAGATTTACCAGTGTCATACTGTTTTATATTTCTTCAAAACTGATGTAAATAAAGTTCAAGACATATTCAGTGACTTGGAAATGTTCATGTGTCCATCCACTGACCTGTCTGAAGAAAACTGGCAATTTAACTCATTTACAGGTATTATACCAAAGGGGCTGATTACTTATGCGACCCATCATCTTGGCTTTTATATTTTTAATTAATTTATATCAAATTGCAGCGATTTACTTTGAGTCAAAGGAAAGTAATTTGAGATTTTTATATTGAGAAGCCTGATTTACTTTTTCTATTTGAAATGCCATAAACAAATTGTGTGAAATACCAAGAGGTATGAATACTTTTGTAAGCCACTGTATGTGTGTATCCACGTACACAGATGTCTTGTCACTACAAATGTGCTGTCTGGTTACAAGAACAGCATTTGTAGATTTAGAAGTGTTTGTCACTAGATGACATGGTGGTTTAATGGTTAGCACTGATGCCTCACAGGAAGGTGGTCATGGGATCGCTTCCCGCCCTTTCTGCATGTTCTCATGTCTGTGTGGATTTCTTCCCACAAAAACATGCTTATTTAGGGTCTGCTTTCTCTGCCCCTCACCAAGGCAGTCTCTACATCAGTGCAGTGAATCCTTTCTGGATGCACTGTATAGAAGTTATTTTCAGATCTCTCCTGTTCTGGAGGACTGGGGCCAAAAAAAAAAAACCAAAACTCAGAACTGTGCAATAATTTGACTTTGTAAATACTGATCAACTACAATGATGGTTCTAACATCACTGTAGGGATTGGCTCTTTTCTTTGACAGTCAGTCAAACTGAATGTTTTGTAACATTGATGATAAAGTTTTTCTGCAGTTTTCAGGAAAGTTTGTGCTGATAGATACATGGACTTCCTCAGTGCCAAGTCAGGATGACGGGAGGAGAAAGGACTGATGAGGAATGCTGTCTGAACACCAGGTTACCTACAAAGTTTAGAATTGAGACGCTGAGATTTGACCAACTCTCTCCAAGATGCTGAGCAGCACAAAGCCAGAATGGTAAATGGACTGCATTTATATAGCACTTTTCCATCTGCAGACGACAAAGCCCTTTACAATAATGCCTCACACTCACCCTGATGTGGGGGTGCTGCCATACAAGGTGCTCGCTACACACTAGGCGCAACTATAGGATTAAGGACCTTGCCCAAGAGCCCTTATTGATTTTCCAGCCAGGCTGGGATTTGAACCAAGGATCCTCTGGTCTCAAGCCCAATACATAACCACTAGACCATCACCTCCCCTAATAGAATGTCCAGCTTCATGTTCACAACCCCTACACAGGGTCGGCACACACCAAAACTAGTAAGATCTAGTCACACTGCGACAGGATGAGTGAACCAATTTGTACAGAATGAAATTTGTCTGGTGGCAAATGTCTCCCAGTCTCCAGTGGATTTGGGGCTAATGGAATGAGTGGAAACCCACAGAATGCAGGTGTGCAGTGCTGCCGGGCAAGAACCTCTAGAAACAACTCATAAAACTGTCTACCAGACATCCACTGACAAGCTATGACTAAGTACAGGACAAAACTGCAAACATGCAACCAGCAGGAAAATTCGCAGTCTGATGTCCGCTCAAAGAGTTGAAAACACATTTCCAATGGACAGCCGAAAATTAACACATCTAAGGAATGAGGATTTTTAATGGGACAAGAACTGATCAGTTACTCATTTCCACAATCTGTCACAGTGTGACTTAAGACTAGAAAATAATTCAGTATTTTTTGCTTCCCAACTTTAATTTGCACGCATTAACAGTTTGACTTTTAATGCGGGTCGCCACAGTGGATCCACGGTGTAATTTGGCTCAGGTTTTACACAGGATGTCCTTCCTGATGACTCCAGTTCCACATCAAGTCGAACACAGTTCCTGGTCTTTCTTCCCGAGTGGTCTCCCAGCCAAGTAAGTATTCGTTAGGACGCCTGAAGCCATTATCAATAAAAACCGACACTGGCCTCAGTTAAAAAAACAAGTTTATTAGTTTTCACATCTCATCAGAAACAGGGCCTCCATGGAGGTTAAAAAATAGCAGTTACACATCTGGTAGACACCAAAGTAAAAGTAAATGATTTAACAGAGAGGAGTTGTCAAACCGAACCTGTGCCCCCCCCCCAAAAAAGGCCAGAAGACTAATTCGCAAAATTTTTCTGCCTATAAAGAGTCTGGAAGGGACGCTTTAAAAAACGCTCTGGAATTAAAAGAGTGAAGCGCTGAAAATACTTGTGCAAATTACCTTGAAAAGAGGAGTGAACGTGGCAGAGGGCCGCGCGCCACAGAGTGCTTCTGTTTCCTGCAACAAATACGGCGTCTCTACTGAACAACATTAAAACTCTTCCACACATTCAGCAGAGAATAATCCTGGAACTATCGCCGCAAAAGCATCTGCTGAAGTCGCACCATGTCTGTGACGACCTGACACCAACATGTCCCCGCCCAACGAGCAACCAGCGTCCACGCTTACGAGCCGCACATCATGCACTCGTCTCTGTTCTCCAGCGAACAAACCATGGCGGCGGTGTTGCGCTTTTTGACCTCCTGCGCCTCTTTCAGCACTTCCTTGTTCAGCGCTTCCTTGTTCAGCGTGAACTTGATGGGGTTGGCAGCCGGTTTGGTCCGCAGGTAGTACATCCCCGTCTTCAGCCCCTGGAGTCAGAGCAAGAGAGAAACGTTCAGCAGCCAGTTTTATAGCCTTCAGGTGACCATTCAGACGTTCTTTACTTACTTGTTTCCAGCCAAAGAAGTGCATGCTGGTCAGTTTGCCATAGTTGGGCTCGGAGATGTGGATGTTCAATGACTGACTTTGGTCGATAAATGCCCCACGGTCTGCCGCCATCTTGAGTACGGTCTTCTGGGAGATTTCCCACACAGTTTTATACAGCTGCTTCAGATCGGTCGGAATCCCGTTAATATCCTGGAAAAAATTAAACATCAAACACCAAACTCAAACTAGAACAATCTTGTTCTTCACAAATGACCAGGGCTGGTATGATTTAACTCAACTGATTTAAATCATGATTTGACTTGCTGGAATATATATATACACACATATACATACACACACACCCCAACAAAATATGAAATCAGTACCAATAACGGTACTTGTACATGTTGTATATGCACCTTTATGTTTTAACATGTCAATAAAGATTATAACTAATATTATTTGTGTAGTCTCAAAAGCCGATTTAAATAAATAAATCACGATTTGTTAGGAAATAAACAGCACTGCAAATGACTGCCATCATTAAAATCATACACACTCCAGCAGCATGCCAATTTTGCAAAAATTCCTACTTCAACATCTTGAGCAACTCGGTGCAGGTGAAGCATTGATTGACTCAGATGAGAGCAAGTCACATGACAAAAATTCAACCAATCATGACTATGTTTGAGTTCTCTCCCAGCCATGATCAGCCATCTCCATACAGGTGCAGTGAAAAAAGTGAAACCACAGTGAATAAAATGTGACAGAAAAAATATATAAAGCCAAGAATTAATTTGGTGTCAGAGAGTTGAAGAAAAAAAATGTTGGCATGTTAAACGATTAAACAGTAATGAGCCTCAAGTCATTTCTGTTTAAAAGCTTCCACTTCTATCTTTGCTTACTTGGATGGATCCATTGTGCTCGATCAGCTGGTTCTTCATCTCCTCATTCCACAGCCCCCTCTCAGTCAGGTCTTTCAGGAGGTGGGGATTCACTATCTGGAACTCTCCGGAGAGGACCCGGCGGGTGTAGATGTTGCTGGTGTACGCTTCGATTGACTCGTTGTTGCCAAGAATCTGGGCGGTGGAAGCTGTGGGCATCGGAGCCAGCAGCAGACTGTTCCTCACACCCTGCTGGGCAATTTTCTCCTTCAGCAGCTTCCAATCCCACAGGTCCGTGGGTGTCTTCCCCCACATGTCGTACTGAAGGATCCCCTTGCTGACTGGACAGCCCGGATACGTCTCATAGGGGCCGTGCTCAGCAGCCAGCTCGCAGCTCGCCTCCAAAGCAGCGTAGTAGATGGTCTCAAAAATATGAGTGTTCAGCAGCTGCGCCTCAGGGCTTTCAAAGGGGTACCGCATCAGGATGAAGGCATCTGCCAAACCTTGAACACCGATCCCGATCGGTCTATGGCGTGTGTTTGAGAGTCGAGCTTCAGGTACTGGGTAGTAGTTAATGTCAATAATCTTGTTCAGGTTTCTGACAATTACTTTGGTAACATAAGCTAGCTTTTTAAAGTCATAAGTCCGCTCAGGGGTGACATACATGTTGAGCGCGATGGATGCCAGGTTGCACACTGCCACCTCATCATGGCTGCTGTATTCCACAATTTCTGTGCACAGATTGCTGCATTTGATGGTTCCTAGATTCTGCTGGTTGCTCTTCCTGTTGCAGGCATCTTTGTACAGCATGTAGGGTGTGCCAGTTTCTGTTTGGGACTCAATAATGGCATACCACAACTGCTGAGCTTTAACCACACGTTTGACCCTGCCCTCCTTCTCGTATCTGGTGTAGAGCTCCTCAAACTCCTCCCCCCAGCACTCATCCAGTCCTGGGCAGTCATGTGGGCACATCAGAGACCAGTCTTGGTTGCTCTCCACTCTCTTCATGAAAAGGTCAGGAATCCACAAGGCATAGAAAAGATCTCGGGCCCTTTGCTCTTCCTTCCCAGTGTTCTTTTTCAGCTCCAGGAAGTCGAAGACATCAAAGTGCCATGGCTCCAAGTACATGGCGAAGGCGCCGGGTCGCTTGTTCCCACCTTGGTCGACGTAGCGTGCCGTATTATTGTACACTCGTAGCATAGGTACCAGCCCATTTGAGTTGCCGTTGGTACCAGCGATGTAGCTCCCTGTCGCTCTGATGCAGCTGACCGCCACACCGATTCCTCCTGCAGATTTGGAGATCAACGCGCACTGCTTCAGGGTGTCATAAATTCCTTCAATGCTGTCATCTTTCATCGCCAGCAAGAAGCAGCTGGACAGCTGTGGGCTGTTGGTTCCTGCGTTGAAGAGTGTTGGCGATGCGTGAGTGAACCACTTCTCTGAAAGCAAGTTGTAGGTTTCAATGGCTGCATCGATGTCTTTTTCGTGGATTCCAACAGCTACTCTCATGAGCATGTGCTGCGGTCGTTCTGCCACTTTCCCATTGACCTTCAACAGGTAGGACCGCTCCAGGGTCTTGAAACCGAAGAAGTTGTAGGAGAAATCTCGATCGTAAATGATGGCTGAGTTGAGGCGGTCCTTGTTCTCCAAGACAATGTGGAGAGTCTCCTTAGAAATCATGGGAGAGTGGCGCCTATTCAAGGGATTCACATAGTTATACAGATCCTCCATCACGTCGCTGAACACCTTCTTCGTCTCTTTGTGCAGGTTTGAGACAGCGATTCGTGCAGCAAGGATGGCATAATCAGGATGCTTAGTTGTGAGAGTGGCGGCGATTTCTGCTGCTAACGTGTCGAGTTCCACGGTGGTGACGCCGCTGTACAGACCCTGGATCACCTTCATCGTAATCTGAGCCGGATCCACAAAGTCTGAGTTTAGCCCGTAGCAAAGCTTCTGGATGCGAGAGGTGATTTTATCAAACATGACGCGCTCTTGGCGTCCATCTGAAAAAGAAGAAATTGTAAATTCACCCAGACACCACTCAGGATGATCAATAAAACAAAGTTGGTGTATGGCATCTAATTTGGTAATCCCTTGCTCTTCCATGGAGTTGGTAAGGTCATCACACATACTGTGACACCACCAGGCCTTATGGATGACACAGGTGTGCTAAATTGATACTACACTCGTGCTGCAGTTTTTCCGCTTCTTATACAAGGATGGCATTACGTCAAACGAGGCACAAAATTCGTGGGCAACCGTGATCTTTTCCTCCCAGTTTGCCGCAGTTATAGACCACGGCCTTAAATGAGAACAGGACCGGAAACGGTAAGGACAAGTCAAAACCTCCAGACACTGCACATAAAGCTTGAAAAGGGAAAGAGTTCAAAGCCTTGTTCTGTTCTTATGCAATTTCTTAAAAGTATTAGTTTTTTTTATACCTTGAGTTAAATCTGAAATTGTAACAATATTCACAATCAGGACCCAAAATTTAACGTAACACCTGCAAACTATGATTCACGTTAAACCGCTCTCCGTGATATAAGTGTTTTCATAGTACAGTAATTAATTTATTAGTGAAATATAACTGTATAAAGTACATAAAAAGCACATATGATGAGTGCGACTGACGCACAGGGGCTAAAATCGTATAATCGATTGACTATCAAATCAATCAAGCATTTTAAGTAAAAAAAAAAAAAAAAACTTATTTCAGCTGCTTAGATCTTTCTGCTTTTCCCTTTATTCACTCCAGTGTCACCATAGCAGAGCCAACATGAACCTGCATGTTGATCTGGCACAGGGTTTACACCGGATGCCCTTCCTGTCACAAAATGGAGAATGGGCTAGAGCGGTTTTGAACCAAGAACCTTCCACTCTGGAAACAAGCTCAATAACAGCTTGGAACCACGCTGCCAATTTTATTTTGAAGTGGCTACGGGTACATACGAGGTCTATTAGAAGAGTATCCGACCTTATTATTTTTTTCAAAAACCATATGGATTTGAATCACGTGATTGCGTCAGCCAAGCTTGAACCTCCGTGCGCATGTGAGTTTTTTCACGCCTGTCGGTTGCGTCATTCGCCTGTGAGCATGCTTTGAGTGAGGAGTGGTCCACCCCTCTCGTCGTTTTTTTCATTGTTTAGGAATGGCTCAGACTGCCGCTTTGCTTGATCAAAATTTTTTCAGAAACTGTGAGGGACATCCAAGTGGACACCATTAGAGAAATTCAGATGGGTTTTGGTGAAAATTTTATGGGCTTCAAAGAGATTACGGAGTGTTACTGTCGCTTTAAGGACGGCCCAGAGCGACTGGTGGTGCGCCGCACTCCGAAGCCGCCATCGACAGGCTGAGCGACCATTTCATTTATAAACGGATGGCTGTATGGATCTGTGACCATCGTGTGCAATTTCTCTGGTTATCACAAGAGCTGGACATCAACCATTTTCTGGCAGATTTCACTTTTAACGAGATTTTGTCATGGAAAGCCGAGCGGAGGCTTTGCGCATCGTGATGGATTTGCTACTGGAGCGAGACAAAACCACCTCCGTTTTGGTCTCACAGGACAGCTTTGAGATGGCGTTCAGACAGCTGTCGGTTTTTCCATCGAGTGATTAGCCTCCACTCTTTCCATGACAAAAACTCCTGTAACAGTGGAATGTGCCATTCATTTCCAAACTGGACGCTGTGTTTTATCCGGGATGTCATCTGGCTAGCACAGGAATTGTGAAAAGACGGACATCAGCACTTTTTCGGCACACAGACAGACGTGCGGAGGAATTCCGCACGTCGCAAAGCAACGCCGTGATGAAGCCTCACAGGACATGTTCTGGCATGTCCAGGCACATTCACAATTTCTCGGATAATCACTCGATGGAAAAACCACAGACAGCTGTCTGAACGCCATCTCAAAGTCGTCCTGTGAGACCAAAACGGAGGTGGTTTTGTCTCGCTCCAGGAGCGAATCCATCGTGACGCGCGAAGCCTCCACTCGGCTTTCCATGACAAAATCGCTTGTTAAAAGTGAAATCTGCCGGAAAATGGTTGATGTCCAGCTCTTGTGATAACCAGAGAAATTGCACACGATGGTCACGGATCCATACAGCCATCCGTTTAGAAATTAAATGGTCGCTCAGCCTGTCGATGGCGGCTTCGGAGCGCAGCACACCACCAGTCGCTCTGGGCCGTCCTTAAAGTGACAGTAACACTCCGTAATCTCTTTGAAGCCCATAAAATTTTCACCAAAAACCATCTGAATTTCTCAAATGATGTCCACTTTGATGTCCCTCACAGTTTCTGAAAAAATTTTGATCAAGCAAAGCAGCAGTCTGAGCCATTCCTAAACAATGAAAAAAAAAAAAAAGACAAGAGGGATGGACCACTCCTCACTCAAAGCCTGCTCACAGGCGAATGACGCAACCGACAGGCATGAAAAAACTCACGCATGCGCACGAAGGTTCACGCTTGGCTGACGCAATCACACGTGATTCAAATCCATATGGTTTTTGATAAAAATAAGGTTGGATACTTTTCTAATAGACCTCGTACATCCGTATCTTCTGCGGAACTGCTAAAGGTACGGAGCCGCACTGTGTTGAACACAGCAGAAGCTGTAGCAGGACGCCTCAGCTCAGCAGCTTGAACAGCGCACATCCGTGTAACTTTGAATACGGATATTTGGGAATGTGTGTGTCATAATACTTTCCTGACATAATTTAATGTAAATTAATTTTACTGGCTCGATATCCAAGTCAAAATGGCATTTTAACACGTATTTTGCGAGCATTTTTTTTGAGTGTGTGCAGTCGCAAATCCCCACTGAAAATGCATTAACATCCGGGTACTTCATCAATATTTTGCCCGGTTAGGAGACGTCATGTCGCTGTCCATGAAGGGACGTTTTCGTTTAGTGTGCAGCATTGGGAGTGTGCTCTCTAGTGCTCATATAAAGCTCCATGGGTTCACTGACGATATGGACAATGTACGGATGAGTTTTGAAGCCTTGCCAGACCTTTAGCCACATATGGTACAGACATATTTGTGCATTCTGATTGGTCGGTAAGAGACCTTCCCTATCTTTAAAATGGTCTCTGGAAATACGGGTCTGTACCCGTAGCCACTGCCATTTTATTTAACTTCTTAAAAGTGAATATTTTCTGGTTTATTGTATGAGCCATTTCCCTCCTATCTAGCTGAATATCTTTGGGCTCTGAATAACACTGAAGGACAAATTTCACCAGATTTTCTTTCTTTTTACATTTTATGGACTTAAATTAGAGTAAATAATAGATTATGAAAATAATCATAAATTGCAGCCCTACATGCAACTAAAATCTGTAAAAAACCAAAACAAGAATAATAATTTATTAAATTATGCTGGACACAAAAAAAAAATATTCTAACTACCTTTGAGATTCATATTATTGTTTGTCCAAAACTAAAATAAATCCAGCATCAACTGTCAAGTGCTTCATATCAGCTACTATTTTATACGCCTCTAAAACTTAAATAAATCACAACAACCACCACCTTTTTATTCGTGTTTTCCAGTGTTGTCAACTTTACAGATTCCTAAACTATAAAATTGACAACAAAATCTACTTTGGACCTTTTCCAACATCTCTCGTTGTTTTTCATGCTTGTACACACTATTGGAGATGAAGACGAGCAAGTTTTACACAAAATCAGAAAATGGGTAAACTTAGCCGTAGCTATGTGTTTTAAAGAATGACTGCTAACTAGGGACCAAAATCCCCAAATCATTCTCATCTATAACATCATGTAACTTTCCATCCATTTTACACTGAAAACGTGGGATTTTTACTCTTGGCTCTAGCCTTAGCTTAGCTTCCAAAGAGGCTAGTCGAGGCTGGAGGCCTGATTTAAAGATGCTATAAAACGCTCACCTCGCTTAATCACGTGCATGTCGGCGACGTCAGATGAAACTTGGCCACTGAGAAAATACGTTTGACTTTTCCACAGGACACAAAGCCGCTCCTGGTCACAAACCCGGTACCACCTTGAAGCACAACGCGCGCAAAACTCCCGAAACTCCCGCTAACGTCGCATTTGTACGGAAAACGTCACAGATGGAAACCGAGACGGACAGGCCTTTAAACCAATCAAAAGCTAAAGCGCACGGGACTAATGTCACACGAGCCAATCACACCAGTCTTAAGAACAGCTTCCGTTTTTGTTTATTTTTTTCACAGACAAATATCTGGCGGGAGAGACGTTAGCTAAGTTTAACCAACCCATCATTGTGTAACAAAAAAAAAAAAAAAAAAAAAAAAGATAATAATACAATGACTGGTATTTTTTTAACCACAATGTGGACAACAATGTAAATAAGTTTTATGCTTTATTATGCAATGGTTTATGTATTATGTGCATGTGTACTTTTATTGCCAACTAAATCTAATCTAATAGTTGTGTTTTTCTTTGTATCACATTTTTTATTCCTCTGTTACACTTACTTGTAAATACATTTTTAAAGTCATAAAACAACAGAAAACATGCTGGTGGGTGTTACAGAACAATCAGAGACAATTTCAATGAATTAAAAATAAACTAATTTTATTGAAATGTGATTTGATTGTGTAAAACAAGTCAACCCAACCATGCAGAGTACAAATTGAATTTCCATACCGGATTGGTCGAGGCCAAAAAAACGACTGCCACTAATAGCAGGAGGTGGTAATGGTAGAAAATATTTTTTTTTTTTCAAATGTGCTTACATCCACTTCAGAGATTGTGCATTGTGTAATTTGGGAGATATTTCATATAGGAAGTGGGTGTCTACCATGACAAAAAAAAAAAAACACCCCATGCAAAAAAGAAAACTGCAATATATACTGTAATTTTAATATCTTTCAAAATATTAGAATGTAATTGTTTTGACTTCATGATTAGTTTTGATGAACCCTGCATTGAACACAACATTCAAGTTTATGATATATAATGCTCCTGACTTAGTAGTACTTGATTTAGAGAAGTCACAAAAGCTACATAAGTACTGATATTATTACAGTGATCATGCAATTACACATGCAATTTCAAGTCACAGGCATGGCAAGTTGTAGTAAATCAAGTGTCATGGCCAAGCCAAAAAAAATCTCAGGCTAAAGAATGTGATAAAACCTTTGACAGTGGTTTATGTTTTAAAAGTTTTTGAAGAGCATGGCCTCCTCCTAAGTTCTGTTATTCACACAGTGTGACTGAAATAAAAACCTTTGTGAAAGAATTGTGTTTATAAAGTTTTTGAAGAGCATGGACAAACTTTACACATAGTGGAATAGCCAGATAATTGAAAATAGACCATACTTTGTTACATTCAAGGGGTGGGGGGTTATTTTCAAGATACAGGATTAATTTTGATGCCAAAATGCTGGTATTAATATTGTGAATCATTTCCCAAGTGGATGTATTGAAATTCTGACTTGTGATTTTACCACCTCCTGCTACCACTAATGTTGTTGCCCAACAGGGTGCCAGCAGAAATTGGGGTACCACTGGGTGAAGAAGAAGAGGAGGAGGAAAACGTGTCCGGAGACAGCGGGAGAAGAGGAAAACTAGAAAGGTGGGAGTGAGAGTCGAGACTTTGAATGTTGGCATTATGACGGATAAAGGGAGAGAGCTGGCTGACATGTTGGAGAGGAGAAAGGCAGACATACTGTGTATGCAAGAGACCAAGTGGAAGGGAAGTAAGCCCAGGAGCATAAGTGGTGGGTTCAAGTTGTTGTATCATGGTGTGGATAGGAAGAGAAATGGTGTTGGGGTCATTTTAAAGGGAGGTTAAGCGAGTGTCCGACAGGGTGATCAGTGTGAAGATGGAAATTGAAGGGGTGATAATACAATAACATGCTTTTGGAGGGCAGTATGCATTTTCAGAGGTCCAACGTCCATGTCCAGTTGCCCAAAATGACCGATATTCGCCCGAGTTAGACGAGGGCAAATACGACAACTGCATGTTATTTGCATTATTATCACTTACTGAGATATACAACACGTGGAATCACATTAACAATATTTAATGTCATTTCAAAATGCAAGACACCTAGCAAACGCATACATAAAAAGTCGGCTCACTTTAACTTTTGTCGTGTTGGCTGGTACAGCGCCACTCTCCAAATTTGGCAGGGTGTCCTCATCAAGCTGGCTGCTTTGGCTGCTGTTCATTGTCGTATTATCCATGATAAAATCCTCCGGAATATCCATATTGGGACCAACACACACTTCTCGCCTTTTCATGTTATCGTTTGTGGACGGTTCTTGGGTTGCGCATGATATGACGTCATCACTTTATGCACAGCAGGCCGGTATTGGGATACCCGCCCGTTACTGCGGGCAGGTATAGACGGGTAGCATAAATGTAAATCTATGCTACCAGCCCAGCAACGCTTCAGTAAGTGACAAAAATGATGAATATCATCAGTGCTTATGCCCCACAGGTAAGCTGGGAGGTGAAGGAGAAAGAAGATTTCTGGAGTGCATTAATGGAATCAGTTGAGGAGATTACAAACGCCATAGACCACAAATTACATTCAGTTGGAATATTTATAGACCTTAAAAAGGCTTTTGATACAATCAATCATGACATATTAATCAATAAACTTGAACAATATGGGATTAGGGGGTTGGTGTTGCACTGGGTGAGAAGCTACTTAAGTAACAGAAAACAGTTTGTGAAGTTGGGGGAATATACCTCATCATGCTTGGACAATGCTTGTGGCGTCCTACAGGGGTCAGTATTGGGTCCAAAACTGTTTCTAATTTATATAAATGATATTGTCAATGTTTCCAAAATATTAAAATTAGTATTATTTGCAGATGACACAAGCATTTTTTGTTCAGGGGGGGATTTGCAGGAGTTACTAAGGAGGATCAGTATAGAAATGGGAAAATTGAAAATATGGTTTGACAGAAACAAATTATCATTAAACTTAAGTAAAACAAAATACATGCTATTTGGCTATTGTAATACAGACATACAGGTTCAGTTACAAGTCGAGGGGGTAGATATTGAAAGGGTACATGAAAATAAGTTTCTGGGAGTTTCTAAGATAAACTGGAAGACTCATATAAAACATATACAAAGTAAACTGTCAAGAAGCATTTCAGTTCTAAACAAAGCGAAACATATTCTGGACCACAACTCACTCCGCATTCTTTACTGCTCACTGGTTTTACCATATTTACAGTACTGTGCAGAGGTATGGGGTAATACTTATAAAGGTACAACACAATCACTATCAGTAATGCAGAAAAGAGCTATAAGAATTATTCATAATACTGGCTATAGAGATCATACAAATCCACTATTTTTACAATCCAAATTCTTAAAATTCACAGACTTGGTTCATTTTCAAACAGTACAAATTGTGTATAAAGCAATAAACAATTTACTTCCAGCAAATATTAAAAATATGTTTTTTAACAGATCAGGGGATTGCAGTCTGAGGGGGAAATTTAATTTAAAGCATCAGTGGGCAGGAACAACATTAAAAGGTTTCTGTATTTCTGTCTGTGGGGTGAGGATGTGGAACAGATTGGGAGTGGGGCTCAAGCAATGTCCAAGCATGAACCAGTTCAAACAGCGGTACAAAAATCTGTTTTTTTCTAGGTATAGGGAGGAGGAAGGGTAATGAGGGTTAGGGTGTTTTTGTTTTTTGCTTCGGCTTGTAAATATATAGTATTTTGTATGTAAGTAGGTATGTGTAGGTGTATATTTATGTTTGTGTATATATATATATATATATATATATATATATATATATATATATATATATATATATATATATATTGATATCGGTTTAGATGTGTAGGAATCTATGTGTATATGTGGCAAAGGGTATCACTGGTTGTGGGGAAGAAGGGGTAGGGAAAAATAAGCTGATGCTTCACCCTACCCGTTTTCGGACATGTTGGGTACACAGTAGGAACTTTTTTGTTGTTGTCTTCACTGATCTATCTTGTAATTGTTGTTGTATCAAATGTTCGAAATAAACAGTTTTCATTCATTCATTCATTCATTCATTCATTCAACTTCACTCATCAGTCACATTACCTGCTGATGTTGTTGGTAGAGAGGGGAGGAAAAAAAAAAACTGCCATTTTTACATCCTCTTTGTCCTTCACTGAACCAGTTTCGGCCTGTTGCTTGGAACAGACTGAATTCCACAAGTTCTCATTCTCTTTCAAAAACCCACTTCACATTAGCATCCTGGTTTAGGCATTAGAAGTACAAATACTACACCTCAAAATATTCTAATTAAATTAACAAGAAATGTTGTGTGGGCCGCCAGAAGAGGAGGTACTGCTGGCCCACCACCAGAGGGCGCCCTGCCCGAAGTGCGGGCTTCGGGCACGAGAGGGCGCTGCCACCACGCAGGAGCCACCGGAGTGACAGCTGTCACTCGTCACCCTTACCAGCTGTCACTCATCACCACTCATCATCATCAACCATCCCATAAAAGCCAGACAACATCTCCACCTCACTGCCGAGATATCGTCTACCTCTAAAGTAATACCTCTGCCGTGATTGTGCCGTGCGCACATTACTTTTCTATTCTGTGATATTGTTTCAGGAGACTACTCACTGTTGTCGTCTGGCGGAGTGGTGACAAAGTGAAGAGCGTTCACTTGTCACACCGAACTGCAGAGACAACCGGAGTTGAACTGTGTTGTAGGTGGAGGTGTTGTTCCTACCTGGAAAGAAATACTTGCTGACTATTTACTGGGTGTGTTTTCACACACTCATTACATCTGTTTTTCTGCTTCCTGCCAGCAGTACCAGATCCAGCATCTGAAGACGGTGGCCACCTGGGGACTCAGGACTTGGCGTCTCCAGTGTGTTTCCAGATCCAGTGGCAGTGGAAATCGTGTGGGGTCCAGCTCTTCTCTGGACGGTGCTCTCCTATCCTCGAGCCTGCCCACATGTCATCTTCGTATAATTGTCTGTAATCCAAATTCTGGTTCTATCTGTATTCCGTTGTGCACATTTACAACAGTAAATTATTTATTGGCTCATCCATTGTCCGGTTCCTTTGCGCCCCCTGTTGTGGGTCCGTGTCCCTACACTTTCCCAACAAGAATAGCATTCTTCATCGATAATAACCAATTATTATTGGGGGGGGGGGGGGGGTTAGCTGTTCAACTAACTGGGTGATTTTGTTTTCAGTGCTGCTGCTTTGTCATCACAGAGGTTTGGCCAATTCTGTTTTACTGCTGCAGACAGGAAGTGAAACGTGTAAAACTGCTGCCTACAGCTCATGTTTTAATGGATGTACTGGATTATTACACCAAAGATCTGGGTCTCTAAACCCTGCACACATCTCTCCCTGCTCAGCATAGATCTAATTATCTGGATCTGGCGTGTGCTGGGTCTGGATTGGCTAAACACATTTGATAAAATCAGCTGTGGAAGAGATGGCAAACATGCAGGGCACCACTCTGGAGGAGCACAGCTGGACAGATGTAGACCAAAAGTAAGAAGAGAGGTCAGTTCTCTGACCAGTTCTCCACTTGAACAGACATTTCTGGATGGTGTTTTTGTTGATGCAGCTTGAGATTCCTTAACCAGGCAAATCAGGCCAACCAGGCCATCACAGCAGAGCTCTGGAGTTGCCGATCTGTTTTTAAATCCTGGGTGATTTCTCTTACCAGACACTGGAAGGGCAACTTGCAGTCGACATTACCGACCTCTGTGTCAAAACAACGAGACACAGTAACAGTTTCTTTCCACAGGTCATCACACTGATGAATAATTTAACCTGCCAAAAAACTCACCAGATGTTTTACGTACAACTTCAGTCTTTTTGTCTGTTTCTTGTTTGCCCACATTTTTTTGCACATTTTATTTTATTTGCACATTTTTACTGTGAATTATTCTGTTCACTGTATTTTGATGCATATGCCCATACAGAGAGTGTACAGCCCAAACCGGAGTCAAATTTCTTGTATTCTTGTTGATACTTGGCGAATAAATTCTGATGAAATGAGAGCAGCTATGAAGACGATGAAGAGTGGAAAGGCAGTTGGTCCAGATGACATTCCAGTGCAGGCATGGAAACGTCTGGTTTCTATTGTTGAGAACAAGGGTAATGTGCAGAGCTGTAGTAACTACAGAGGCAGAAAGTTGATCAGCCACAACATGAAGTTATGGGGAAGAGTATCAGAATGAGACATTCTCTTAAATCCGAAGAATATAGTTGCTGGCTGTGACTGGGACTGATTCCTGTTGGGAATAATCCTTACAAGCATCTTTCCCGACGCAGAGAGCAGTGGAATACCCAATCCGGGCCATCATCCTTTCAGTCCACCAGATGGCGACAGTGCACTCCAACCTTTTGGGAAAACTTTACATTTTTTTTCACCAAAGAAGAGGTGCAGCTACTGACCTGACGCGCTAAAATATTTTTTCTTTTTAATTTTTTTGTTTTTAAAGTGCTTCTTTTTGCTCAAATGTGACGACTTTTCTTCGCGAGCGGTGTGTCGCGGTTCTCCCGCCCCGTGACTGTTTGTCGGACAGAAAGCGGTCGCGATGTGAATCAATGGCGCTTTAAAAACACCGAGTCTAAGGTTTATAAGTTCCGCCGTCGTGTCGTTCGGCTTTGAACACGCAGCGTGAATCAGTGTGGCGGTCATGTCCCGGTCCAGCCGGCGGTACAAGCCTCTTCAGGCGGGCAGTGGCTCCTGCTCCGGCTGTGACCGGCGGAGGATGCCCCGAGCCCGTGTTCTGCTGCTGTGTCTGCTCGGGGTTCTGGTTCTGGCGGTGGTTCTGGGGATCTACCTGTCCAACGACGCCATCAGCGGCGGACCCGTCAGCCGCATGCCTGCTGCAGACCTGAGCAGAGACAGGGTGAGAGTTTTTGGCACAGTAGATGTGGTTTGGGGTTTGATCATTATGACCCGTTATAACGTGCGTTAATGTTGACGGCTGTTCTTTGCACTGCGCGTTAAACCTGGTCTGCAAAACTTTTATTGATTTAATTTATTTTTTTTAAACATGTATCATGATGCCATGAAAAACTGATCTATTGCAGAAAAAATACATGTATTTTAAAATACACAAATAGGAAACGTGTACATAAGTTGTTTCTTTAAAGCGAAACATTTATCACAAATTGCTTTCTACATCATTAGTGTGAACAGCAATGCAGTTATGCATATCGGGATACTATGGAATCGCATTGAGTGTATCTGATATGTACAGACGGTTGCCCAGTTCCGGATCACCTTTTTTAAAGCCCCGTTATAACGGAGCCATAATGCAACTGAGTATCCTTTATTGTGTATTGTTGTATTGGGCATTTAGATGTTATCTCGCTGAAAAAGTCTGGATGGGGTAGCCCTTCTATGTAAAGTGTGAAGCCACATTATGTGTGGTGCAAATATTTGCCATAAATGGATCACTTTGCCCGGTTCTGGATCACGACACTGTCACTTTGGGGGCATTCCTGGCATCTGGCTGGAGCCCTTTAATGCAGAATGATACACAGTGTGCCCGAGAATGTGTTTTGAACACACAATGATATAAATTATACTTATTAAATGAGAATTTACTTAGTTTCGAAAGGCACTGTTATACGTATTTACAAGCAAAAAATGAAGTGTGGAGATGAGATTTCTCCCGAATTAAAAAGTAAAAGCCCCCACATTCATGCCCATTCGTGATGTTGAGATGAGCCCCAAAGTACACATGGCTCACAAGTACTGACACGAGGCTGCTGCTTCAGTGATCCACAACCGGCAAATTTTTGCGTCGGAGATAAATGCGTGCAGCAATTAAACAGCAAGACATAACACACTGACATTTTCTACCCAATTAAGTAAGTATTTTTCCACTCTAGAATCAGTGACACTGAATGGCTAACTCACCTTTGCTACTTAATAGAGATCGTCACTTTCACACTTGCAGGAATGAGTGAGTCAGAAAATGCGCGCACACCACCGAGACTGGGATGTTTTGATTCCTCTGCTGATCACAAGGACGGCTGGAACCGGTCGAGCTTGTGGTTGTTTGTAGACAAAACATCAGTCTTTCCATTGGTACCAAGTATAAGCTTATTCACGCTGATTACGAGAAACGGCGGTGCAAATACTACAGCAGTGATGTGGAACCGGCAATGATACGGAACTGGGCAAGTGACTGTATCCTATCATGGAGCTATAGTGTATAATATATAGTGTAATTGTAATTCTTTATCCGTTCCAAACACTGGAACACGCCATTTATAAATAAGTCTGAATTTCTGCTGGGAAAAAAGTTTGCACAACCCAACCAGTCAAGTTTTCAGAGTCTTTAGAATTGTTTTTCTCAAGAGCCCTCACCAGTCATCATCCTGTTGGACTTGTCTGTGGTGTCTGACACTGTTACCGCCACATTCTTATGTTGACATGTTTTGCAGCTGGAGTGCTCATGAATCTTTCAAAGTGGATTTGATTCATAACCTCTTTGGGCGATTGTCAGCATATCCTATACCGATAAACTTCACAGTTTGTTTGTTGGGGTACTTCAAGGGTTAGTGCTTGGTCCCCTTGCTTTTCCTGTATAGGTGTATACAGCAGCTCTAGCTATCCTTTTTTTTTTATTTTATTCTCTCACCTCAGAGTGGTACTTGAAGAAGATGTCCTGAAGAAACCTCAAAGTGTTCCTCATTGTTGAAGTACTGAAGCTACAGCACATATTGTCTTAACAGTTTTGCAGGATTTCATGCATGCAGGTATAATATTTGTGTTTAATAGAAGAACTGAACTATGAGTTTGGAATTGAAAATCTTAGTATTATTGTCTTGGGCAGCAGCTGTTCTTACAGATGATTGCTTTTCATTGTGGTGAATCTGTCCTAAGGTCAAAGAAGATCACCAACAGTCGTTTTCTCTTGCATTTCTATCTGCTGCTGTTGCCACGTTTGACTTTTCTTTGTTCATCTTTTCTATTTTCCAGTTGTCCCACAAACCCACTAAGTCTTCTACAGCACAAATTCGCCGTCTGGCATCTTTGGTGGACGGGACTCGTTTATGGGAAACTCACTTGAGGCCCATCCTCATCGAGAGGCTCCCTGGAACACAGGGCAGCTTCACCGTACAGCAGGTGTGTTGAAAATGACTGCCGGGCTGTTGATGCGTTTTCTTATTTTCTTCCATATTTTTCATCTCCTGTATCTGTTTCACTTCAGCACATCAGGTCCACACTGTCTTCACTCTCTGCTGGCTGGACTGTTGATCTAGATTCCTTCCAGTCACCAACCCCTCGTGGTCAGGTCACTTTCACCAACATCATTGCAGCTCTGGCCCCGTCTGCCCCACGCAGGTTGGTCCTCGCCTGCCATTACGACTCCAAGGCCCTGCCTCCAGACTCCCGGGCCCCAGGGAAGGTATTTCTGGGGGCCAGCGACTCTGCAGTGCCCTGTGCTATGATCCTTGAGCTCGTCACTTCTCTGGATGCTCAGCTTCGATCATTGAAACATCACGTACGAGACTGATTTTATTACTTTAATAGATGTGATGGCACTCAGAATTCACATTGTTTAGTTATTTAAGATGAAGTTTGAAGCACCAGATAGAAGCAGCACGCACAGATGATGCTGGCAGATTATTTTTATCTGTCATGTTTTTACCTTCATAAGCTGCTCTGAATCCTGAGCTCTGACAGAAGTCTGGGTTGCTAACTGGATAAGTTTCTCTCACTTTTCCGCTCTTTCTGTGCTTCTGCCTCGGCTGCAGCACGGGGTAGAAAACGCTGACTGCAGCCTCCTGTTTTGAATCATCTGTATATAGCACTAACTCTCCAGAGGCTGTGATGTATGTAGTTAGCAAAACACACACACACACACACACACACACACACTGCGTCAACACTGCAGGAAGACTAACTGGCTTCAGTCGCTGCATTTAGAACATTGACTTTGAATTTTGAGTCTCTCGTCTCTCATTCTTTTCTTCATAGAAACTTCCAGTATCTCTCCAGCTCGTATTTTTCGATGGCGAGGAGTCTTTTGAGGAATGGACAGACACAGACTCGTTGTATGGGTCCCGTCACTTGGCTGAGCGAATGGCGAACACGCCTCACCCTGCAGGCTCCACACACACCAGCATGCTGCAGGCCGTGGTGAGGAAACCATCCATTCTGTGTTCGCTGGGGTACACATTCTTCGCAGTCAAATAGCCTTTTTGGTGGGGGGGAGGCACCATTTGCCACATGGGGCTTGCACAGCAAAAATGTGGATGAGTGGGTGCGTGAGTGGCATTTCATCTTGTACATCCCCGATTTAAAATGGCACTTAATGAGGACAAACGGATCCAAATCTGGTGAACTTTGCACCAAATCAAAGATCGGCACTATTTAACCACTCTGTAAGTCTGATACGTGGAAACCGATGACGTCCCAACACATCCCCATTATACAATGTCTATTAGAAAAGTATCCAACATTATTTTTTTTAAAAACCATATGGATTTGAATCACGTGTGATTGCGTCAGCCAAGCTTGAACCCTCGTGCGCATGCATGAGTTTTTTCATGCCTGTCGGTTGCGTCATTCGCCTGTGAGCAGGCGTTGAGTGAGGAGTGGTCCACCCCTCTCGTCTATTTTTTATTGCGAATAAATGTCTGAACGATTTGGAGCTTTGCTGCATCAATTTTTTTCCAGAAACTGTGAGAGACCTCCAGTTGGACACCGTTCGAAAAATTAATATGGCTTTCAGGGACGATTTTATGGGGATTAAACAGATTACGGAGTGTTATTGCCGCTTTAAGGACGGCCCACAACTCCTGAGAGCGCAGCGCGCTCCCAGCCCCCATCGACAGGCTGACACCCCGCTGGAACAACCAGATCATTTCCAACGTGAAAGCGTTGTTGATCCGGGACCTCGTTTGACTTTCACAAAAAGGCAGAAGATGTGGATATCAGCACTTTTTCGGCACATTCCACTGTTACAGGAGTCTTTTTCATGGAAAAAGAAGCGGAGGGACGCACCACCGTGCCGCTCATGGCGCGGCACAAAACCACCTCGGTGTTAGTCTCTCAGGACGGCTTTCAGATGGATTTCAGACGGATTCCGGTTGCTTTTCTGTCGTGTGAATATCCGAGAAATTGAGCTTGAGCTGGACATGCCCCAACATGTCCTGTGAGGCTTCATCACGGCGTTTCTTTGCGCCGAGCGGCTGCACCGCACGTCTGTCTTAATGTGCCGAAAAAGTGCTGATGTCCACGTCTTTTCACAATTCCTGTGCTAGTCAGATGACATACCGGATCAAGACAGCGTCCAGTTTAAAAATGAACGGCACATTTCACTGTTACAGGAGTTTTTGTCATGGAAAGAGAAGCGGCTCCACCGCGCATCGCGGCGGAGCTGCATGGCGCAAAGAAACGCTGTGATGAAGCCTCACAGGACATGTTGGGGCATGTGCAGCTCATGCATAATCACAATCGGATATTCACACGACTGGAAAGCAACCGGAATCCGTCTGAAATCCATCTCAAAGCTGTCCTGAGAGACCAACACCGAGGTGGTTTTGTGCCGCTTCCCTCTGCTTCTTTTTCCATTTAAAAAAAACTCCTGTAACGGTGGAATGTGCCGAAAAAGTGCAGATGTCCACATCTTCTGCCTTTTTGTGAAAGTCAGACGACGTCCCGGATCAACAAAGCTTTCACGTTGAAAATGATATGGTTATTCCAGCGGGGTGTCAGCCTGTTGATGGGGGCTGGGAGTGCGCCGCGCTCTCAGGAGTTGTGGGCTGTCCTTAAAGCGGCAGTAACACTCCGTAATCTGTTTAATCCCCATAAAATCGTCCCTGAAAGCCATATTAATTTTTTGAACGGTGTCCACCTGGAGGTCTCTCACAGTTTCTGGAAAAAAAATTGATGCAGCAAAGATCCAAATCGTTCAGACATTTATTCGCAATAAAAAATAGACTAGAGGGGTGGACCACACCTCACTCAAAGCCTGCTCACAGGCGAATGACGCAACAGACAGGCATGAAAAAAGTCACACATGCGCATGAGGGTTCAAGCTTGTCTGACGCAATCACACGTGATTCAAATCCATATGGTTTTTTAAAAAATAATAAGGTCGGATACTTTTCTAATAGACCTCGTATATTAAAAGTATTTTCATTAGGGGTAAATATTTGAAAAAAAAATCTGTCTCTGATATTTGAAAAAAAAAAAAGCCCATGAAAGTTTGCCGAATTTCTGCATCAGACTTAGAGTTGTTAATTAGCGCTGACCGTCAAAGAAGCAACTTCGTTTAGCATATGTAATATCCCATAGTGTGCCTAGATAGAGTGGCGTCAACTCAGAACATGACACCATTTTGGTTCCAAATGCACTGAGCTACTGAATGAAACTTTAATGTTTCCAGCGGGTTTTTTTTTTTTTATCATTTAACCACATACAGCAACACATCATGATACAGGTGCTATCAAAATAAATGTAAAAATAGTTAAGATATCAAATTTACAATTTATGATGATTAATTAATTCAAAGCCTGATTTATGCAGATGACGTGTGACAGTTAAAAGTTTTCCGTCTCTGGATTATGCTTTATTCTGAACTAATTTGACCCTCAACAAGCTTTTGTTTCTACAATCATCACCTCTAAATCAAAGGTAAGCTGAACAGTTTTCTCTTTTATCGACTTCATGCTGTAAAGTTGCAGACTTTTCTGATCCATTTGTAATCAGCGTGCGCACTGCAAATACTATTATGATGGCAGATGAAGGATTGAAAGCAGAAAATGTGTGACTGATTTAAAGTAGACCTGCATTGAAATAAATGCAGTCAGATCTTTGGGCCAAAAAATGATATTTACACATAAGATCCTTCTGAATGTAGCAAAGGAAATCTGCAAGCCCAGATCTGTCATTCAACGGAGAAATCTTCATTTAAAAAATGACAAATTTACAGCTAAAATTTGGCCCTCCGCAAAACTGTCATCATATCCAGGATGTTGCCGAGACGTCAGAGAGAAGACCCTATCACAGCATGCATTGCACGAGCCAACTGTAATTTTATGGATTTATGTCAGTTTGCATCTCGTCCAAAAGCACCTTTTTATTGTCTTATACGGAAGGATCAACTTTTTTAAAACTTCATATTGTCTTGCGGTATGTTTGGTGAGTACACATTTCTTTTATTTTTCTCAGAAAATTATTTTTGGGGACTTTTTCATACGCCCATTTGATTGAGTGGTGTCGCATTGAAAATCTTTTAGCCTCCGGTGTTACCATTGCGGGCCAAGTCATTAAAAAGATACAAACCTCTCTCAGTGGCCACGGAGCTCTGCGGCTGCGGTTACCGAGACCGTGTGGCGCTGCGGATTTTTCCGCAAGAAGTATATCCTTGCGGGCTGCCGGAGCGTTCCGCATCAAAACAGCGAGCGTAGTCTCTGGACTTGTTGCCAAGTTGGCCGCACCTCCATTCAGTAGACAGGGAGGTGGTACCGGAGTTGGCCGCAGCTCTGCACATCAGACACGGGGGCGGTGTGAGTGGCCCCCTGCGGCGTTTACCGAGCCGGCAGACTCGGTAAGCGTATTGGAGGCAGTGAGAGCAAGGCGTAAGGGTCGGGGAAGACCGTTGCCCGCTGTCGATGTCGCTGCTGATCTGAGCATGCAGAGCTGTATCTCGCTTTCATTGCAGCTTACTTTTGGATGTTGAAACCAGGATGTGTATAACAGTAACATTACTAACAAATAAAATCAATTTCAATTGAGAAATAGCTAGTATTGCATTCACTCAGCATGCGGGATCGGACTGAAGGCGTTAGCACTCAGTCTTCTCCCTCACATCACGGCAATGTCCCGGATGTACAAACAGTTTTTGCAGGGCCAAATTTTAGCTGCAAATTTGTCATTTTTAAACGAAGATTTCTCCACTGAATTGCAAATTTGGGCTTGCAGAATTACTTTACTGCATTCATAAGGGTCTTAGAAATACATATCAGCTATTTCTTTCTGAGATCTGACCACATTTATTTCAATGCAGGTCTACTTTAACAGGTGCACGTCAGGCTTCAGGTCCCAGTCTTTGGTGCTTTCACTGTGCCGCCTGCAACCTGAGACGAGTCTGAGCACGGTGTGAAAAAAAAATAGTCAGACTTTTAATCACGGCAATGACTCTGGTCCCACATTTTATCTGATGTGAGCGAAAATCCGTTGTACAAAATCCGTTATATGCGATGTTTATTACATGGAAAACAATACAAAAAGTTTGGGACTTGTTTTTGTCCGGTGACTGCGAATATCTGGTTTATACAATGACAGTTTAGGTGAGTTTTACTGTACATGGGACAGAACAATAAATTTACCTCTCAAAACTTTATAAATAAAATAGCTGGATTTACATGCAGAGAGATTAACAGTGAACGCTATTTTGAACCCGAGATGGCACCATGAGTCACGTGACCAATTTTTTTCCACTCCATGTCGCCACTCTATCAGGGCACACTAATATCCCATAGACATGTCTACCACCTGCTGGGTGGTTCAGGAATGTGCATCTGTATCAAAATATGAAATTAATATTTGAAGGCTACAGTCAGTTTAATTTCAATTTATTTTCATTTATGGGTGATTCTTAGACTACGGGCACTTATTATGTCCTTTGATCATATTGTATGAAAAACAGAAAAAAGGGGAAATTTCACACTTTTATAGTTATCTTTACAATGAAAGTGTGTTAAGAAATTTGTTCTAGTAGTCTACGATGACTTTTTCACCTTTTTTCAGCATCATTATATGCAAATATTGCCGTTTTGTGCTTGTCCCACACCCAGACTTTTGATCTTCAATGATAAAAATGAATGGTAAAGAAACATTTTTTCTAATGTTTTAAAATATCTCTGAATAAAATATCAGTAAAATAATCAAAACATAATTGGGGTATTCAATGTCATACAACTGTTGTGCTTTGTTTAAACAAAATGTAGTTGTCCCACACTATTGCCATAATTTCCACCGCAACAATGTAATGTCCCTTTAAACAGTTTGTATGAAAGATTGTTTGGGTAGTTTCTATGGAGATAAACAGTGACATCAGAGCACATGTATATAGTGCCAAATCACAACAAACAGTTGCCCCAAGGCGCTTTATATTGTAAAGCAATGGTGTGGTGGAAATTACATTTACAAGGCCAATAGTGCCCGTAGTTAAAGAATCACCCTTATATAGCGATAAATCACAAGAGTTGCCTCAAAGCGCTTCACACAGGTAAGGTCTAACCTTACCAACCCCCAGAGCAACAGTGGTAAGGAAAAACTCCCTCTGAGGAAGAAACCTCAAGCAGACCAGACTCAAAGGGGTGACCCTCTGCTTGGGCCATGCTACAAACATAAATTACAGAACAATTCACGGACGAATATACAAGAAATGCTATTGGCGCACAGGACAGGAGGATCGCCAACATGAATACAACTCCCATCTCTGGATGGAGCTGCACCTTAAACAGAGACAACAACAAAAAAAAAACAGAATCAGGCATCAGAGACAAAAAAATACTGTATAATTTGCCAGCATTAAACAGAGAAATACTAAGGTGATCGCCGGCCACTAGCCCTAAACTTCACTAAAAGACCCAGAATTTAGATAAAGTTGAGGCCGCGGCATGCTCCAATTACTAATAAATGAATTAAAAGAGTAAAAAGCATAAAACAAAACTGTACCAGTATGCTAGCCATATGAAAGGGAAAATAAGTGCGTCTTAAGTCTGGACTTGAAAGTCTCCACAGAATCTGACTGTTTTATTGATGCAGCAAGATCATTCCACAGAACAGGGGCACAATAAGAGAAAGCTCTATGACCCGCAGACTTCTTATTCACCTTAGGAACACAAAGTAGTCCTGCACCCTGAGAACGTAAAGCCCGGGCCGGTACGTAAGGTTTAATTAGGTCATCTAGGTAGGGAGGTGCCAGTCCATGAATAATTTTAAAGGTTAGTAGCAGAACCTTAAAATCTGCTCGCACTGGGATGAGAAGCCAGTGAAGGGATGCCAAAATGGGTGTAATGTGGTCGAACTTTCTGCTTAGTGTCAAAAGTCTGGCTGCAGCATTTTGAACCAATTGGAGACCCCTAATGCTAGACTGCATTGAATGCATGGATCAGGGTCTCGGCATCAGCCATAGACAAGATGGGACGAATCTTCACTATATTTCGCAGGTGGAAGAAAGCAGTTCTAGTAATATTTCTAATGTGGAGGCCAAAGGACAACGAAGGATCAAAAATTACCCCAAGGTTCCTCACTTTCAGTGTGATGTATGACACACGAGCCGAGGCTGAGTGTTAACTGGTCAAATTGATGCCGATGTCTCACTGGACCAAGAACCATCATTTCAGTCTTATCAGAGTTTAAAAGTAGGACGTTTTTCGAGACATCCAACGTCTCACTGCTGCAAGGCAATTTTCTAAGGATTTTATGTGAACGAGATTACCAGCAGTTATCGGCATGTATAACTGAGTATCATCTGCATAGCAGTGAAAGTCAATGCAGCATCTGTATGTGGACTAGCATGTATGTACAGATGCCAATTTTGAACCTTCAAAGCATTATTGAGGCAACCATTGTTTCAAAAATGTTTTAAAACTTTTCAGAACTTCTACTTTGTCTCCTTGGTCACATTAGCTACAAGTGACAGAGGCAAAGTGACCAGCTGCCATTTTCAATCAAGCAAGCTGTTGCTATGTCATCATCTAGGCGGGGCCAAAATACACGATAAGTCTATTATGTAAATTCTGAGCGAGGTGACATGGGAATGGCCAAAATTCATGAAAGCAGTATGACTGCAGTGTGACATACAACGGTTGCTCGCTGAAACAGAATAATCCAAGATGGCAGAATATACGCCAAAACAGCTGTATTTCTGTATAAATCCAATATGTTTATTTTTCTTTCCCTCTTTTGTAAAAGCTAGCAATAAATAAACAAATGCTGTTTTTGTCAGCAGATAACTCCTCTGCAATAATTTACGGAAGTGTTAGCATAGAGCAATGTCACCGTGAAACGGTTTACTGAAACAAATCAATGGTACTTTGGTTCCAGCAAGCAGTCAAACTCAGAGGAAAAGCTGATAGTGACTGTTTCCCCATACTTTGTAATCTCTTGTTAAACATTGTGTACAATGATGCCATGAACCATAAGCTAACCACAAGTTAACATCCACCAACCGACAAACACCAACTGTGTCTTCATTTGTAGCTGATCTGACCGCAAGGTTAAATCTGTCCACAGCCTCTTATCTTGTCAGTGCCTCATCATGCTGGTTCTATGATTGATGTTTCAAAATGCACTTTTAAAGCTCATGTCAAACCCCATGAGGCTTTTAATTAGATTAGATAGAACTTTATTAATCCATTGGGAAGGCTACCTCAGGGAAATTGAGGTTCCAGCAGCATTGTATAGCAGCACACAGGGTAAGAAGCACACAGAGTATCAAAAGTAAAAGTGAAAAACAATTTACAAAATGTAAATACAAATATAAATACCAGAAATACTGCTCACCACTGGCTACTACTGTTCCTCTCCTTCCCATCCTCTGTCTTCCTGTTACTCCTCCTCCCCGAGTGAGGAGTTGTACAGACTGATGGCCAAAGGGACAAAGGAATGGAGGGACAAAAATGTGTTTCGATATTATCTTTGAAATTGAAATTGTCGTTATTAATGTACCATAATGTCATGTATACTCAATATGTGTCAGCATTTGTAGCTTGTGTCATCTCTGTTTTGACTCTGAACTCCATTCTAGGATCTCTTGGTGCTGCTTGACCTGCTCGGTGGTCCTGATCCTCTGATTGTGAATCATTTTGATAACACAGATCGATGGTTTGGCTGTCTCATTGATGCAGGTAAACATGGCTGCAAGTGACTTAAAAAAAAATAAATTTCAGTCTGTGGCTGTTGTGCACCTTTAACGCTGACTTCGCCTGACTCACAGAGAAACGACTGCATCGATTGGGTCTGTTGGCGTCCCACCCCTCAGAGCAGACCTACTTCAGGAAGGACGTGTATCTCGGACCTGTCCAGGATGACCACATCCCCTTCCTACATAAAGGTTAGTTAAAATAAAACAGTTGCTTTAGGTGAGATAACACTAGTTTATTTAGACAACACATTACATGTCATAGTAGTGATCAAAGCAAAAACAAACAAATGCCATTGATCTTACATCATTAAGCAAATGGTGACCTAGGGCAGTGATTTTCAACCTTTTTTGAGCCGCGGCACCCTTTTTATATTTACAAAATCCTGCGGCACACCACCAACCAAAATAATACTATAATTCTATTACCTCTGGTTTTGCGCAAAACCCAATTATCGCAATGGAAAATCGATACAGAAAACACAGCATTTCGAAAATCCTCAAGCATTTTGTGCTCTGATCTCTCAAGAGTTTTTTTAGACGTGTCGACACTTTTGTTCAGAATAATCTGTCACCCTAATATTCACGGAGCGCAGAGGCTGCCTTCAGCGAACCCAGTTGTGAGCGAGAAGGCCCAAGTCTGACCACGGTGACATCAACGGAGGTCAGGCCGCCTTCCCTGCACACCTCCACAGCCAACGCGGTTTCTCCTTCCCCAGAGGAGCCATGCTCCGTGAGCAGCTGAGATTCAGGCTGTAGTCAGCAACCTGTAACCATGGAGACGCACAACGCTATGTGCAAGTATGTCTATTATACTATAGTACAGCGCTTTGCTACCATCTACTGGAATAAAAGAGCATTACATCATCTGCCACACTATTACAGTACATACACCCGATAATGGTGATATTTGATAATTGCCCACGGCACCCCTGACAATCGATCATGGCACCCTAGGGTGCCGTGGCACCCCGGTTGAGAATCACTGACCTAGTGGACATGACCAGGTACTACAGTTTGCAATTTAATGCACCACTTTATTGGACTTTGCTTTATGCAACCTCACCTATTTTTTTTCCTACCCTTTACTATGCTTTTATTAGGTTCATTTTAACCTAAAAGTATTTTGAAAAACAAGATTTGGTCTTGGAAAAAGTATTTTTCCAAAAACAGGTCTTTTTTCAGGTCAGTGTGGTAATCGGCACAAATGTCCTGGTGTGTACACTGAGTATAAACGCACCATATTCATGGACAGCTCGGTGCTCCGTCTGTCATCAAGAAGTATTTAAGACAAGTGCCAGCAGAATACCGTCATTCTTATGACACTCTTCCACTTCCACTTGCACAGGTGTGCCTGTGCTCCATGTCATTGCCACGCCCTTCCCGCAGTTTTGGCACACGTTGGATGACACGGAGGAGAACATGCACCGTCCCACTGTGGAAAACCTCACCAAGATCCTCGCCGTGTTCCTGGCAGAATATTTAGGCTTCTGAACACCAAAAAACAGCAGCCTTGGTGGACGTCTGCGCTTAGCGCCCACACGGCGGTCATCTGATGACCTCTGATTACCTCTGCACACTTTCATCCTGCACTGGACTCTTTAAAGGAAGTGATGGTAACGCAGCCGCACGTGGAACCCGGATTAAATGAAGGTGATTGAGGTCTGACTTGGAGCTCACGGACTCGTCCCCGTGGAGTCATTTGCATGAATGTCGATACGAAGAGTCTTAATTAGTGCCGGCTAATTAACACACTATCTGAAGAACAGTTGACACAAGTATCTGTAAATTTAAATGCACTCTTTAATTTTATTTTTATTTTTTTATTTTTTGCTTTATTCCTGTGGAGGAGAGAAAAAAAATATCAAGCCATTATCCTTTACTTCTTTAATCTGATAGAGATGGACCAGTGTGTTTGGAAAGACACTGTTGTCTGTAAAAGGCGGTCTCTGGGAGCAGAAATGGTGGCGACGTCTGTGAATAATCCCGTTGGCCTTACAACCTGCTGTAATTCATACTTAGCTATCAGTTTTATAACTGAGCTGCACATGTGAAGTCAGTTTAATGCCACGATTTGACTGGAAATCCAGTAGTCACCGGGCCAATGTGGGCATACGTGCGCAACACACACACACACACACACACACACACACACACACACACACACACACACACACACAGCTCTATGAACCCTATATTTTCCTAAAGCCTTAGAGTGTCCCGTTACTGAAATCAGTGTTAACATTGATCATTTTGGGATGCACTACCTGTTTTCACACCACAAATAGACATACCCCATAATAGCCATTTTTCGTAAGGCAAAAAACACCAAAATTCTTCACTGAGATATATTAGGTTACAGGTTATGCAAATCTTGTAGTTCAGATGCAACGACACAACAGCAATGTCTGCAATGTCCTGTGACACTCAGGCTGCTGTAAAAACACTACAGGACTGTCTGAATGATGTACAAGTCTGGAACCTTAACAAAAACAAAACTGAGATTTTAGTGTTCGGGCAAAGTAACCCTCTACAAGGACAAGACAGTGTTATTGGTCCTCTGTCCACCTTTTGCCACCCTTTTGTAAAAAACCTAGGGGTGATGGTTGTCCCAATGTTCAAATTTGATAAGCACATCAGTTCTGTCATCCGGGCCAGCTTCTTTCAGCTGAGGACTCTTTCCAAAATTAAATCTTATCTTACTTGAGCTGATTTTGAAAGAGCTATCCATGCATTTGTAGCGTCATGTTTGGATTACTGTAATGCTGTGTATGTTGGGCTGGACCAGCGCTCCCTGCAGCACCTACAGAGTGTACAAAATGCTGCAGCCTGCCTTTTGACTAAAACAAAGAGGCATGAGCACGTCACCCCTGTGCTCTGCACCTTACACTGGCTCCATGTTGGTATTCGTGTCAAATATAAAGTTCTGCTATTTGTTTTTAAGTGCTTGCACTGTATTGGCCCAACATATCTGAGTGAGCTCCTGCAGCCGTACACTCCACCGAGAGCTCTGAGGTCAGCTGATCAGCTCCTCCTGGCTGTCCCTAAAGCCAGGCTGAAATCCAGAGGTGATAGAGCCTTTTCTGTGGCAGCGCCCCGACTCTGAAACAGTCTTCCCCTGTCTGTCAGGTCCTCAGAGTCTGTAGGGCAGTTTAAGTCTAGACTGAAAACTCACCTCTTCTAAGTGGTGTATGCCTTGGTTTGCTATTTTGTTCTGTATTTTTAGATTTGTTATTCCTTTCTCCTTGTAAATATTTTAGTTATTGTATAGTTATTGCTGCTATTGTGAAGCATTTTGGTCAACTGCAGTTTTTAAATGTGCTATATAAATGAACTTGAATGTCTAAAGTTTTCTCAGTGTAAAACAATATTAATATGTTGACGTATTTGAATATATTGCCTCTTTTTAATAAAACAAATAGGGGTACTCCGTAATCGTCTGATTTTGTACAGTTTCAGATATTTTTGTGATGCTGCGAATCTAACAATTTGCAATTGATTATTTTTTCCAGACAGTTAAGACTTCAAATGATAGTTTAACTTGGTATGAAATAGACTGTTAACAATACGCTTTGTTTTTTTTCCAAATTACACAATGAAAAAGTCTAATACAAGACCACAGACCTCCAAAGAGACTGTCCCTCCTTCACAGCGCAAAAAACATTCAGAAAACAACCCATTATGCATTGTGCATATAAATTAAATTTCATATCATGAATTCTATTGCATGTTATACATATTTGCAGGGAGTCATATTTTTCTACATAAGAAAAAACTATTTTGATAAGAATGAAACCGGACAGTTATGGAGTACCTCTATTTGTTTAATTAAAAAGAGGTTATATATTCAAATCAACATTTTAACATTGTTTTACACTAAGAATACTTTAGACATTGCTGTTGCATCTGAACTACAATAATATTTCCATGACCTGTAACCTTATACACCTCAGTGAAGAATTTTGGTGATTTTTGCCTTAAGAAAAATGGCTGTTATGGGGTATGTCTATTTGTGGTGTGAAAACAGGTAGTGCATCCCAAAATTTTCAGTGCTAACATTCAATTTCATTCATGGGACACTCTAAGCCTTCAGAAAAATATAGGTTCATAGAGTTCTGTAGTGTGTGTTGGGGGGGGCGTATACCCATGTTGGCTCGCAGACTATAGTTGTCTGTCGTCATCTGCAATAAAGCTACTAGTGATTTATGTAGGGTTTGATTAAATTCTGTGAAGTAAAAAACAAGAATTCTGTGACATTGAGATACTTAAATTTAAATACTTAAATTATCAGTTCCATATTTAGTTTTGGTGAAAACAGTTTGGCAATATTGTGTTTAAAAGAAGGAATGTTAAAAAGTCTTAAAAATGACGTAGAACCATCTCTCAAGTATTTAGTCCAGCCACTGATGTGCAGCGTCTGTGTTCAGTCCTACAGCATCGGCAAAATCAGGTTTTTGAAGATAAACAGCTTTTGTTTTAGTCGAGTGTATAAACTTCATGTCATCATGCTGTAATTGGAGAAATGTTTCTGTGTTTGTTTTTGTTGCATTACTCCCAGATGCTCAGGTTGGTTTCCACAAAACTTGCTTGTGTACATGTTGGTTGATCTCAGATTTGCCCTTCAGGGGTTTGTTTTAGCAAAGATCAAGGTCATTGGGGTCAAATATAAAATTGTTTTTTAGTTTTCTTTCTGTCCATTTATTCCTTTAACCCTCCCAGAGCTGATTTCCACCGAACTTGATGTGTGGGTGATGGTTAACCTGAAAGGGTTTATTTTGGTCAAGGTCAAAATTCTGATTTCTTTTTGTGTGTTTTTGTTTTTGTTGTTCCCCCCCCCCACTCTGATGTGCACCAAACATGGCACACATGTAGGTCAGTTCTAGAATTTCCGAGAAAGGTCAAATTTGCCAAAAGTCTGTTGGCCTGCTGCTCCCACATACTTGTACTGATTTCTACCAGACTTGCTTTGTCGCTCTTAAATTAGTTATTTAAAAAATTATTTTTGACAAAGGTCTGTGAACTTGGTTTTCAATTTGATATGGATCAGATAAACCAGAAACTCAGATCAGGCCTCGTCACATGTGTCGTAAAGGAGGTGGTGATGGATGAGTCAGGTGAGGAGGTGAACTTCGAGGGTAGTAAAGATCAGGGCTGCCTGGAGGTGAAAGGTCATCTTCATGTGGTGGGAGGATTTCTCTCAAAGTTCCTCTGAAACCAGCTGTTTGGAAACTGAACAGATGAGAATTAGAAAAAATGGAAGAAAGAAAACAAACAAACACCTGTTATTGATGATTTATCCAGGAGAGGGCAGTGTTTCTCAATTTAGGAAGGCAGTAGACAGTTTAAACCAGTGGCCTTTTGACCCCTCAAGGGATAAGAGCTGTGTGCGACCTTTGCTCTGGATCATCCGTGGGTTACACTTTGTAAAGGAAGTTTATCATCAACATATTTGTTTTGTTTTCAATGGAAAGTTTTACTGATACTGTGTCAGAGCGTGTGGTGTTAAAATTTGTTTTGTAAAAGTTTGATTTGCAAGTCTGGAAAAAACTTAACATTATTTATTTGTGTAACTACTCTGCCAGAAGTGAATGTTCTTGTGATCACATTAGAATTTTTAAGTGTTCACTTAATCCAAACTTGGCAGGTACATTGGGTCTATGGATTGAAAGAAGTGATTTGATTTTGATCATGAACAGTCAGCAATCAAGGTCAGAGTTCAGGAGCAAGTATAGCGACAGTTTTGTTTTTTTTGTAATTTTCCTTCTGTACACGACCACAATGTAATTGAAATGACATAATCTAGATGTGTTTGTAAGTGTAGACTTTAACCTTTCATATAAATGGTTGAACAGAAATGTTACATTAGCCATTTAGTAATTGCAGCCATTTTATGCTGAGCACTTCCATTTTCTGGGGCCATATGTAATTGGATGAATGATTATTGTTCATGCAAATCATCACTTTTACAGACTTGTTTTCGTTAGTTAGATCAGGGGATGGATATATAAACATATGCGAGTCACTGAGTGTGTCTTGGACTTTATTTGCATCAATCATGAAGGAATACAATCAGTGTGGTTCTGTATGGTAAATCTATCTGGTGTAAGTGGTTCTCAAAAACTGACAGACTACAAGGAAGAGACTGATGAGGGAAGCCACCAAGACAACAATGACTATTCTGAAGGAGTTATTGGCTACTGTGGCTATGATTGGAGAACTTGCATAGTGGAACTTGTGTCTGTTACACCACTTTCATGATAAAGTGGAATAGAGAAGTATTTCCAATACATAAAAAAGAACAAACCTAGGTTTGTTTTTCTCATGTGCATTTTGACAAGTGCCAAATTTAACATCTTTTTAAGAAAGCCCTTCTCTGTGCCACTACATGAAGCACTATACCTCCCAATGACAGGCAGACTTATCACGGGTGTCTTGGTGGCTTCCCTCACTTCTGGCACAGTTACTCCGTTTTTGAGGACCGCCTGCTCAAGGTCAATTTACCATACAGTACCACCACAAGATCAGTGTTATCTGGACACACCCCAAACTGTCCTTTTGGACAGCCTCACATGGTTTAATGAAAATCATTTACTACATTTTTGCATCCACAAGATGTGTAGAAACATAATGTGGATAATGATACTTGTGTGCATGATATTCACAGGTACCCACAGAAAGCTGGATCCTCACGTAACCCTCGGCCACCTTAAACAAAGTCTGTAGCTGAACTTTTTATTACGGGTGGCAGGTTGTAATGAGTTCTGTTCTGGCAGTATTTGTTAAGTAGTAAAGCATTCAACAAGAAAGTTCTGTCCTATCACTAACCTTGTTGACGTGGTAACGGCAGTGGTTCGGTCTCTCTGCCGGCGGTTTTTAAACCAATTGCTAACCTGTGTGGTGGTCAGACCAGTGGCAGCTGCGAGCTCTCGTTTCTCCAGTGTCGAGGGATATGGATTGCGATGGTACCACTGTCTGAGTATCATCCGTGATTTTTCCTGTTAATGCATCGGCTAACGTCAAATTTGTATGGCAAACATAGAGAGTAGAGCCTTTATCATCATTGTACATACATACATACAGTGAAATGTGTCCTCTGCATTTAACCCATCCTAATTAGTTAGGCACAATCCAACCACTAGGAGCAGTGACCAGCCACAGTCTGGTGCCCGGGGACTATCGATGTAGAGACACTGCCTTGGTCAGGGGCAGAGAAACAAGCAGACCCTAAATAAGCATGTTTTGATTGTGGGAGGAGACTCACATAGACACGGTGAGAACATGCAAACTCCACACAGAAAGGGCAGGAAGCGATCCCACGCCCTGCTTGCTGTAAGGCACCAGTGCTAACCGCTAAGCCACCATGGTACATACACCAATATGTCACTGCCTGAGAACCAAATGGTTGTCTGTCCACTTTTTTATTGTTTTAATTGAAATAGTTTAAAATTTTGGATTAGTGGTTGGCATTGTTGCCTCACAGCGAGAAGGTCCCAGGTTTGTGTCCAACCTGGTCCTTTCTGTTTGGGGGTTTAGGTTCCCTCCAGGTGCTCTGGTCTCCTCCCATTTCCACAGACATGCAGGTTTGGTGAAGTGGTGACTAAAACTGACCCTAATGTGTCGGTCTGTGTCAGCCGTGGGATAGACTCCAGCTTGGTGTATTACCAGTAGATGGAGCATGGGGAGTTGGAGACCCTGCAGGATAGTGGTTCTATTTTGGAAACTTAAAATTTGTGGAAGGACTTTGCCTACCTTAAAACAGTAGCTGGTCTCCTCTCCATCCCAGATGGTGTCCGGTAGAGGGAACCTTCGTCTTACGCGGTATTTTCCCACAGCTCCCAGGGGTCTTCCCCTCTGCATTTCAGCCTCCATGTAGTGGGCTCGGAGCCAGAGCTGCTGCAGGAGCGAGTGGCTACGTGTGGAGAAGGGGAAGCCCTCCAGCAGGGTGTAGAGGTCAGAGAAACACCCCTGGTGGAAGGCCACCGCCGCTTTGGCCTTCAGCACGCTCTCCAAGTCCCCGGGGCAGGAGCAGGATGAGGTGAGCAAAGCAGGAGGCAGAGTGCAGAGGAAGCCGGCGAGATGTTCCACGCATCCGCTCTGCAGGAGGACCTCGCACACGCATGCAACCTGCTCCGCTGTGAAGATCATCGCCAAATGAAGACTGTGAAGTTGCTCCCTTACTGGAATCTGTGCTGGAAGGAGCAGCAGCCTAGAGGTTTGTGTTTGGTTGCATTTATCATTACTCATCATGCTCTGGCAGAACCAAATCCCAGGTAACCTGAGAACATAAGGGTTATAACACACCCAAACGCAGCCTTCATTCTCTTGTGCAAATACCTGTGCTGTCGTTCAATCAGAGGGAAATCATGAACTCAAACTTCATTTGAATAAAATTTTCCTGCACAGAAGCAAAAGCCAGTGACAAACTTTGCAGGCGACGATACTAGTAACAAAACAGGACGCAGGAGGGTGAAGATTAAAACCTCATACACGCCAAAGAATTTTGTAAATGTATTTTATTACAATATCACATGATATAAAAAATAGAATGCATTTCAATACAAACAAAAAGAGGAAACAAAAACCGAGTGACAAAACGACCCCTTTGAAAAATAAAGTCAAACAGAATACATTGTCTTTGGTTTGAGCTGGAGTCATGCCTGTTACATGTCGAGTAAAAGTACAAACGCATCCGGCTACAACAATACGGGTACAAATGTGCAAGAGCCCACATGGGCTTCAATGTTTACATACTTTGGTAAGAAATGGCTCATACAAACAAATGCGGGCGACCACATTTTACACGTTGGAAAAAGTTTTCCCTTTATCCCAGAAAGTTTATATGATGATAAAACTATTACAACTGTTTTATCAAAGCGGTTTCATATCCTAAGAAAAGGCCATCGGGAACAAATGCCCAAATTAAATTGTAACCGGGGACGACTTTTCTCAAACAATCACGACCTGAATACTCGTAGTCTGAGACTGCAAACCTCAGTTTGCACAAAACTGTGACCTTCGAAAAGCATCATTTCCTATGTCCGTCTTTTACAAGAACTCATCCGACGAGGCAACTGAATGATACATGCTTTAAATAGATGCAACGTATGAAAAAGACACACTAATAAAAACACAAAGGACATCACTGTTACTAGACGTTGCACTGTACTTTTTTGTACCAATGAGGTTTGACCGCTGCATGTGTTATGACAGTATAAAGTTCATTTACATTTAAATTGGTAGGATAATGCTTAGACCATCTCTTGGCTTAGCGGTTCAACTCGCTGTCAGGTGAGATTACATAGGTCCAAACATAAAAAAAAAAATTCATATAGAAAAGGAGCCCTGGTGCTGTCATAACACAGCAGCGCAACGTAAACATATACATAAATGAAATGTGCAAAATATACAAAAACGAGAAGACAGACCAATGCATCCAGGACTGTCACGTTGTCTTTGGTGATCAAACTGATAGAGAAATAAGAGCGAGAGGAACAATGAATCCTTACGGAGTGAAATCAGAATTTTGGGTGAATATATATACAATTATAAAATGTAGGTTAAGTGAAAACATAAAAAAGCACACTAAAATAAGGCACATATAATTGTAAAGGAAAAGTAATGTAAAAGGTGCAGTGGGTAACCAAGTGGGATCACGGCAAAGGATTTAGTGTAGCGTACTATTGTGCTTCCTGTGTTTCAAAGGTTAAAAATTAAAAATCTCCCAAATGAACTGGCTTTTAACATCAGCCCTTATAGTGTCCCATAAAGAACATTACATATATTGCATAGAGTATACGCCTATAATTCTAATGAAGGGCAACAAAAACTGAACATATTTATGTTATACAGCTTAGTATTAGGGATGAGAATCGAGAACAACTTCCAGACTTTTCGATCCATCAGAATTGCATGCTTCATGACAAGTCTCTGCGCTTGCACTGGTTCTGTGCTTTGCCACATCCACAATAGTGCGTAACGGCCTTGGGTCATCGATGGCAAACATTTCAACAAACATCAATTCCATCCACACCTCTTAATTAAATTCAGTTTCTTTTTTATACAGCTCCAAATAACAATACGTCACCCAGAGGTGACTAGGTGGTAACACCTATCGAAAGTATCCATCCATTTGCCTCAGCAAAGTGAAATGCACACGTCCCCTTGGCCTTCTCCAATCTGCTGGGGTCAACACTGAGGCATCTATGTGATGGATCATACCCAGGGAAACACACCACATGGTCAAAATGTTCTAGCTAACATTCCCTCACTATGCAAGTAATCCTCTGCCAAGTAACCGTTCGTTTGACACAAAGTCAGTGGGACCCAAAGATCCTCTGAAGAGACCTAGCACCCAAGACATCAAATCATTTGCACCAGCACCCTAAAGATTTAGACCTTTGTTCCCCTGCAAAGATATTGGGAGTTACCATAAGTTTTTCCAATCTTAAAGGCTAAGTGAATGTCTCTACAAGTTGAGGAATTTCATCGCTTTCAGATACACTTCCAATGGCTGAGTCCAGGAAGGAATTTATAGAACTTATCATAGTCTTGACCCAAGACAATTGTGGGTCTCACACATTATCAATTCCTCTCATCAATGATATGATGTTTTTAATGAGATTTGCACGTTGCAGAAGCTTGTGCATCCTGATGTCAAACTCTGCATCTAGCAACAAGGGAAATAGCTGCATGGACCTTGAAAAATTGGGTAAGTCTACATTTTTCCACTTGGGAAAACTATCAGAAGTTAATAAAGAATTGGACCGTTAAGTACATTCAATAATGGCATCGATATGTATAAAATCTTATCTAATCCCATCTATACTAAGATGGAGCTTTAACTAGTATGGATTAAAAAAAATTGTTCCATTTGAGAAGAATACATTCTGTGGCTGAGTTCTGGAATTCTGGTTGTAAAGCAAAATAAACCAAATTCCTTTGGTTTATCAGTTTTGTTTATGTAGTGGAACTGCTGCTGCAAACTGAACTTTGTCGAAGTTAAAAAAAAAAAAGTGATTATGAGGCATTACTAAAAGCACATGTGGTATTAAGTGAAACCTTCACTGTATGGCCTTCACTAATAATCACTGCATCAGTTTGTAAGATGATAAAATAGTAGCTGAATGACCCATGTAGCTCTGCTAATATGTAGTTAGGCCCATGTACAATTTTGACACTGACAAAGTGGAGAGTTTAGCCATTTATTGTGGCATATTTGAGTTAAGTGAAAGAAAATATGAATATGAGCTCACAGTGTGGAATGTTAGCTTTAATTTGAAGGTAATTAGACAAATATTTAAATCCAGTGATGAGCACAGTTCAGCTAATCAGCTAACAGCTAATAAGTGAAGCTAACTTTTTCTTTTGTGGATTAGCTTGTTAGCTAACTTTTAAAACCAATCAGCTTCAAATAACTTCACTACTGCTAATTTTAAATCAGATAGCTGTTTTTTTTTTTTAATAAAGTTTAAGATTAAACATAAACTCTAAAGTCAAACATATTAGTTCTTGTTGGAGTTTACACACTAATCCAATAAGTGAAATCGACACATCACATGAAGGCAACAAGCCTTCCATATTTACGCTTCAACATATTCAAATTTCAGCTGTTTAGATCGGTTTTTCGGGGGGGGAGACGCTAAATTCATATTAGAAACGTTAGCAGTTTCACAGTTAACTTTTGAGTTAGCAGATTAGCAGTTAACAAAGCTAACTTTTAGTTTAGCTGTGCCCACCACTGAGAAAAAAAAACTTGTCAATCTCAAAACATGAATGCAACTGTAAAACTCAGTGAGATTTATGTCAAAAGCAACATAAACCTTTCAAGGTGGCAACATATTTCATGTGAGCAAGCTCATGTGGAAACTTTTTTTTCAGAATCACAATTTTAAATAATTCACATCATAATTTGATATTGACAATTTTACAAGATTTTTGGCAGTAAGATTGTTTTTGCTCTTGTTATTAGATTATATAGATAGATTATATAGAACTTTATTGGTCCCTTGGGAAGACTCCCTCAGGGATATTGAGGGTTGATTGTTATCCAGTTGTCATCGATATTCTCATTTATTATCCATCTATAATAATGTAAATAAAATAAAAAAATGGGCCTTGATGAAAAAAAGGAATAAAAAAAAAAAAAAAAAAGGCACCACACCTATTGCTGTCACTGCAATTCTGCCCAATCAGTACATCAGCTTGGCATGGCTGTCCAAGCGTTGGAGTTGAAAAGAGATTTACTGTACTCTACCCAGAGTTTTTGTCATCAAAGTGGGGACTTCTGTCTCTCAAACCTATTTAAAGAGACTGTCTGACAGCATGTTGCAACCTTTATTCAGCCAAAGATCATCCTGTTACGAAAATGTCAGAGCCTAATCATTTTTGTGTGTGTGTATGCAAATAAAATTAGTTAAAACTAAAATGAGCTCTCAGAGCATGGCCATAACCTTCCACTCATTTGTTTTCAAAGAAATGGGATTGCCAAACACCAATAGAATCTACAAGCCAAGGTCATCATCCACAGGGACGGATTGGAGCTGAGTAAGAATCTTTGGATCTCCATCCATCTCCTCTGGATTGCCGAGTGGGGAACTAGGCTCAACATCTTGCTCTGGAGAAGTGCTCCCCAGAAGCAATGACTCCCCTCCAGGTAGACCTAACAGAGCCGGGTCTACGGGTAGGTCCCCCTTCCCGCGGACATCAAACAGACTGGCCGAAGTGGACAGGGGTACTGGGCTCCAACCTGGCTGGGATAACTGTGCACTGGGTGTCACTCCGCCATACATGGGACTCAAGGTGAGCATGCTTTCTGGAGTGAGAGTGTTTGGTGTTGTGAGGGCGACTGAATGGTCCAGCACGTGAGGTGAATGGACGGCATGCGTTTGGGGACTTGTAATCCCAGGTTCTGGAGCACAGTACAGTGGAGAGGAGTTGATGAAGTTCAGAGGAGATGATGCAAGGCCACTGGAAGTCAGTACTGAGGTGGTTGAAGGTTGGGAGGCTGCAGGGGGGGTGGAAGGGGTGAGAACAGGAGTCACTCCATTGGCAGTGATGGGTAAACCCTCGGAGACTGGTTTCAGGGGTACACTGGTGAGTTGGATGCCTGCTGGGATGGTCAAAATCAGCTTGCCTTGCTGGACACTCAGGTAAGGGCTTCCACTGAAGAGAATGTTGCCTACAGTAGGGATAAAGTACACATTAAAAGGTGCAACAATTTTATCTGAACTGGAGCATAATCAGCAACATAGCGACCATTTATTTTTCTACTCCACCTCAGAGACAACTGAATTTTTATGAACAAGTAATAAACTATAAACATTTGTTTGGCCGATATCTTTTTGCACCTAGGGACTGATCAGTTCCAAACTTAGTCTGTATACGTATACCCAAGAAATATTTTAAAGTGAGGTTTGCTGTTCTATTGGGGCAGATTTGTGTAAAATATCACTACAATTGTATGTTTTATGGTAAAAACACCAATTTTTGCACATACATCGTTTGGTATATCACAAAAAAATTACACCACACCAAGATCAATTTTTCCTCAGGTTTTTTTTTTAAATCAATGTAGTTGTGGTTGGAATTGGTTGGATTCAGTGTGTAAGACAATAGTAAATGACACTTGTGTCTGTGTGGCATATAGTAATAAAAACAGAGCATTCTGAATATATTTGGCAGCAATCCTGGATTGTGTTATTTATTATCCTCAAAGGAAAAAAAAACTGAGCGTGGCATATGTAATTTATTATTAGTAAACTCTAAAGTTTTTGCATATTTTGTTTTACTTTTCATAGTAGCAACTGCTTTGGTGTTTTGTTAAATTTCTTCAGCAACTTCAAACTAAATCAAAATTTGGATATTACTACGCTTTTGTATAACAATATAACATAATTCCTGAGATTGTGTATATGATACACTCACTGACCAGCCACTTTATTAGGTACACCTGTTCAACTGCTTGTTACCACAAATGGCTAATCAGCCAATCACATGGCAGCAGCTCAATGCATTTAGGCATCTAGACGTGGTGAAGACGACTTGCTGAAGTTCAAACCGAGCATTAGAATCAGGAAGAAAAGGGATTTAAGTGTCTTTGTATATGGCATGGCTGTTGGTGGCAGATGGGCTGGTCTGAATATTTCAGAAACTGTTGATCTACTGGAATTTTCACATACAACCATCTCTAGGACTTACAGAGAACGGTCCAAAACAGAGAAGATATCCAGTGAGTGGCAGTTGTGTGGAGTAAAATGCCTTGTTGATGTCAGAGGAGAATGAGCAGACAAGTTGAATAGGCGACTGCATGACGCTGTACCAACATCTCTGAGAAAATGTTTCCAACACCTTGTTAAATCTGTGCTATGGAGAAGTACGGCAATTCTGAAGGTAAAAGGGGATCTAACCTGGTACGAGCAAGGTGGACCTAATAAAGTGGCTGGTGAGTGTATGTGTAATTATATTACTAACTCACTGATTATGGCTACCAATTTGCAGACCTGGGTTTGATGAAGTAGTGTCTCACTAAATGGTAAATGGACTGCATTTATATAGCGCTTTTCCATCTGCATCAGACGCTCAAAGCACTTTACAATAAGGCCTCACATTCACCCCGATGTCAGGGTGCTGCCACACAAGGCGCTCACTACACACTGGGAGCAACTAGGGGATTAAGGACCTTGCCCAAGGGCCCTTAATGATTTTATGGTCAGGCTGGGATTTGAAACAAGGATCCTCTGGTCTCAAGCCCAACACTTAACCACTAGACTATCACCTCCCCTCACTAAAGTGTTTCAGTCTCGTATACTTTCTCTAACATGCCGTCATAACCTTTCTGTGCCGTAGGGTGAGACGGCACAAATGTGTGAAATCTGCAGTAGAACTGGAGTGAAATCTGAGAGCCGTGTGTTTGTATTAGGAATGTAACCAAGTATCGTGATAATTGCATTGTGAAACCTGTATTGAATCGTATCTTTTTAAAGCTACAGCACCTCGCTTTACGACAGTAGTTTCAAATTGCACAAAATTTTTACCTTGGAAAAAATTTTCAAGGTCAAAGTCCTGTCAGAAATGGTTTTTAAGTTAAATTATATGTGATGAAATGTCAGGAGTATGTATTTAGTTCATGCACTTGAATCAAAGTTTTTTTTGTGGTGTCAGTTTTTTTCCCCCCATCTTTTTAAGTTTCTCAATTCTTTTTTCAGATAATTTTCACAGAACATTGGTGATCGTTGCTATGCACAATTTGTCATTGTTTTTTTTCCCACTTGGTTTCCAACTTATAACTGGAAGACAAACAGGCAAATAATTGGAACCTTCATCTAATTTTGGTGCTGTAGGTAAATCCATAACAGAAAAAATGAGTGACTGAGGCACTTTTGATTAGGTTCTGTGTAGGCTCTCAGTTGTCCAGGTGGTTTCCATAGTAGAGAAACTTGAATCTTCGACTGGACTGGGTTGGTTGACGCGAGGACGTTTCGCTTCAAATCGCAGAAGCTTCCTCAGCTAAAATTCTTGCTCTGGTGGTCTGACTTCTGTCTTGACTCTTGTAGAGAAAAATAATCAAGGAGTCACAAAAGCTGGAGTTTTAAACCTAACCAGACCCCTCCTACCGAGAGGCAGACTGCTATAGGCTGGTGACTAAACAATAGCTCTAATTAGCACCTATTGTGCTCTAGTTAACACCCTCCTAATGACAGGGCAGCTGTCCCTCTCCTGATGGCTCCCTTGACGACTCTGCTGATGACGTGAATGACTCATTACCATGAACAAAAGACTGAAACTGCTTTGACCTGAGTACCTCATTGTAAACAGGGGATAAAGCGAACAGCGATCAGGATGCTTCAACACAGAGCCCTACAGGTGCCCACAACTGCAGAGGGAAGGGCTAAAAGAACAACAACTTGTCCGGAAAGCCCTCACAGTATGTGGGTACCCACGATGGTTCCTGGACAAAGTGCAGAAGTCCCAGAGAACAAAGAGACCAGATAGACAGGAGACGGAGACAAAAAGAAGAGGAGTGTCTCTCCCTTATTTAGCAGGAGTAGGGGAAAAACTACAGAGGATCTTCAGACAGCACAAAATCCCAGTTTACTTTAAACCGGTTAACACCTTGAGACAGAAATTAGTTCACCCTAAGGACAGGATCCCTAGTTACAAACAGAGCAATGTAGTGTATTCTATCAGATGTCAGGAAAACTGTAACGAACACTACATAGGTGAGACTAAGCAACCTTTACACAAAAGGCTATACCAGCACCGCAGAGAGGTCGCCAGTGGACCTCAGTCTGCAGTTCATCTCCACCTTAAAGACACGAACCACACGTTTGAGGACAAGGAAGTTAAAATATTAGCCAGAGAGAAGAAATGGTTTGAGAGAGGGGTGAAGGAGGCATTCTTTGTGAAACGTTTGAAACCCAGCCTTAACCGGGGAGGGGGTCTGAGACACGCTTTATCCCCTGTTTACAATGGGGTACTCGGGTCAAAGCAGTTTCAGTCTTTTGTTCATGGTAATGAGTCATTCACGTCATCAGCAGAGTCGTCAAGGGAGCCATCAGGAGAGGGACAGCTGCCCTGTCATTAGGAGGGTGTTAACTAGAGCACAATAGGTGCTAATTAGAGCTATTTTTTAGTCACCAGCCTATAGCAGTCTGCCTCTCGGTAAGAGAGGTCTGGTTAGGTTTAAAACTCCAGCTTTTGTGACTTCTTGATTATTCTTCTCTACAAGAGTCAAGACAGAAGTCAGACCACCAGAGCAAGAATTTCAGCTAAGGAAGCTTCTGCAATTTGAAGCAAAACGTCCTTGCGTCAAGCAACCCAGTCCAGTCGAAGATTGAAGCTTCTCTACTATTTTGATTGAGATATAATGCAAAATGCACAGCAAATGGGCTTTTCAATATTAAATTCAAATGTCCACAAAATCCACAATCCGGATCAGATCTGGATCAAACTTTGTGATAGTGCCAGTTTGCACCTCACTTTCAAATATGAGAGTGATTGGGGCACGTTTGATTAAGATACAATGTATAATATACATTAAATAGGGTTTCAATGTTAAATTTAAATGGCCACAAAATCTGTAATCTGGATCAGATCTGGATCAACTTTGTCAGTCGATAAAGGATACCATCCTACATAATGCTCTCAAATAAAAGAAAGAAAGAAATGTGATCCTTTTGACAGAGTTATGAATTTTTGAAAAATCATTCAATGTTAAAGAAAGGGATTTTTCCTGACATTGAAAATGGAATCAGTTCTTGCCTATCAGGATATGAATCTTCAGTAAAAATGTCATAATGATATATGAAAAATTGTGGGCTCCAGGTTGTTCACAAACAGACAAACAAACAGGAGCAAAAACATTAGGCTACCTGCTCCAACTTCGTTGGCGGAGGTAATAATACCTCTTGAAGAAGAATCATAACTTTATACTTAAACTTTATAACTTAAACTTTATAAAATACACAAATAGGAAATAAAGATTATAATTTATACTTCTGAATAATGTTTCTTTAAAGTTAGAACAGTCACCAGATTAATGTCTACATAATTAGTGTGAACAGTGATGTAATTATGTATCGTGATAGCTGTATCATCATGATATGTATCGTATCGTGGAGGTAGTGTATTGTTACACCCCCAGTTTGTATGCAGGTGACTGCATAGAAAATCCACCAAACATTCTGAAGCAATTGTTACTCAATTTACAGTATGCTCTCATTTTATTATTGTTACGCACAGTTCTTAATCACTGACAGTAGAATAACAATTACAAAACTCCTGTACAGACAACAGCATCGGCTGATCAGTTCTTTATCATTCATGCTTTCATCAGCTCCAGACGTGATTATTGTAATGCACTTTATTCTGGCATTAAATCAGTATTCTGTTGCACGTCTCCAATTGGTGCAGAATGCTGCTGCTCGTCTTTTAACAAACACTTTTAGACGTGGGCATATTACGCCCGTCCTGTCCTCACTTCACTGGCTTCCAGTTTGTTTTAGAATTGATTTTAAGATTTTAATGTTTGCTTTTAATGCTATTTATGACCTTGCACCTCCCTACTTGTCTGAAATTTTAACTTTGCGCACTTACAGTAGGACATTACGGGTGTCTGGCCAGCTTCACTTAAATGTTCCAAGGTCAAGATATAAACGCTGGGGTGACCATGCTTTTGCGGTAGCTGGCCCCAGACTATGGAAGAAGCTACCTCTTGAGTTACGTACTATTCCTGACCTAGCACTTTTTAAATCTAAGTTAAAGACTTATTTATTTAAATTGGCTTTTAACACCTAGTGGGGAGGTGAGATGTTCTGTTTTTACTTGCTGTTGTAAAATTTTATTGTATATGTGTTTTATTTTTGTGAATTTGTGTTTTTAACGTTAAACATTTTGGACACCAGTCAGTGCTGTAAAGCGCTCTATAAATAAATGTTGATTGATGATCTCTCTGTCTGCTTTAAACTATGTAGCAATGCCTCCTAGTGTGGTATAACCCCTCCTTGGGCAACACACTTCCTCTGCATTGTCCCAGTCCAGCCAGCTGTAATGTGGAAGTAACCTTTGGGAGACGAGCACACAATCCACCGGGAGTCATAGACTCTCCTCTGCTTCACTCTGCTGGGGATAAGTACCACTGTCGCCAACGTAATGGTCCCCCCTAAAAATTGGTCCACCCTGCCTTCACTACGCATGATCAGAGCACCACAACAGCATGTCTGAGTCTGACTCTCTACACCCAAAGCGATCAAAGGGAATAATGTGATTATTAACAAACAGATGACAAAGTAAAACCTCTTAAATCATTGTAAAGTCAGTTTTAAGCAGAAACGAGGTGATAATTGGTGAATCGCTGCTGACGCTCTGAAATGACAAATGCACGGTGAAGGCAGGGCGGGCCGATTTTTAGCGGGGAACGTTTGGTTGGTGACACCGGCACCAGTGGGCCTCAGGGCCTACATACCACTGACTAAAGACTACCATTCTATGTTGTTGGACAATACACTTTATCTGCATTGTCCCAGTCCACCCAGCTGAAAATGGGTACCACCCTTGGGTGGAGATGTAATCTGCTGTTGAGTGGCATCCCATCCCAGAGAAGTCATCCATGTCACGCAGTGATATCCAGAGATAAACACAGCACCAAATCATGCCTCAGGACCTATATAAGACTTAATCTGAGACCACTGAGGTGCACCACAGAAGGCCACAGGAAGTCTTCCCTACCTGTGGCAATTCCTCCCCTTCTGCAGGATGAATACGAGGTCTATTAGAAAAGAAACCGACCTTTTTATTTTTTTCGAAAACTATATGGATTTGAATCACGTGCGATTACATCAGACAAGCTTGAACCCTCGTGCGCATGCGTGAGTTTTTTCACGCCTGTCGGTTGCGTCATTCGCCTGTGAGCAGGCTTTGAGTGAGGAGTGGTCCACCCCTCCCGTCTATTTTTTCATTGTTTAGAAATGGCTCAGAGACTGCCGCTTTGCTTGATCAAAATGTTTTCATAAACTGTGAGGCACATCCGAGTGGACACCATTCGAGAAATTCAGCTGGTTTTCGGTGAAAATTTTAAGGGCTGATGAGAGATTATGGAGTGTTACTGTCGCTTTAAGGACAACCCACAGAGCCGGAGGGCGCGCCGCGCTCCGAGCCACCGTCGTCAGCCTGTTTCGAGCTGAAAACTTCCAAATTTAAGGCTCTGTTGATCCAGGACATCGTGAGAGAACAGAGAAGTTTCAGAAGAGGTCGGGATCAGCAGTTTATCCGGACATTCCACTGTTAAAGGAGATTTTGTAATGAAAGATGTGTGGACGGATTCACGCGTCGGCAGGCAGCCGCTCATGGCCCGGCGCCACAGAGAAACACCTCCGTGTTGATAACCATTCGTAAAATTCAGGCGGCTTTCGATGGTTTTCAGTCGAGTGAGTATCCGAGAAATTGTTTAACAGCTGGGCATGTTCAAACTTGTTCCGTAACGCTTCCAATGGAGGTGTTTCTCTGTGGCGCCGGGCCATGAGCGGCTGCCTGCCGACGCGCGAATCCGTCCGCACGTCTTTCATTACAAAATCTCCTTTAACAGTGGAATGTCCGGATAAACTGCTGATCCCGACCTCTTCTGAAACTTCTCTGTTCTCTCACGACGTCCTGGGTCAACAGAGGCTTAAATTTGGAAGTTTTCAGCTCGAAACAGGCTGACGACGGCGGCTCGGAGCGCGGCGCACCCTCCGGCTCCATGGGTTGTCCTTAAAGCGACAGTAACACTCCATAATCTCTCATCAGCCCTTAAAATTTTCACCGAGAACCAGCTGAATTTCTCAAATGGTGTCCAATTGGATGTGCCTCACAGTTTATGAAAAAATTTTGATCAAGCAAAGCGGCAGTCTCTGAGCCATTCCTAAACAATGAAAAAATAGACGGGAGGGGTGGACCACTCCTCACTCAAAGCCTGCCCACAGGCGAATGACGCAACCGACAGGCGTGAAAAAACTCTTGCATGCCCAAGAAGGTTCAAGGTTGTCTGATGTAATCGCACGTGATTCAAATCCATATAGTTTTTGAAAAAAATAATAAGGTCGGATACTTTTCTAATAGACCTCGTATGTAATGAACAGAGTTATTCAGTTACGCAATATTTGTGAACATCTTGCACAAATGTTTTCAAATGTTTTTTGCATAAATTTATTGTACGTATTGTATAAAAAATAAAGTTCTGTTTCTGTTCGGTACTCTGGCAAAATAATTTCCTTCGGGATAATAAAGTTAATCTTGTTCTTAATTTATATTATGCTATCACGCCATTATTACTTACTGAAATTAGAATGACAATTACAAAACTCCAGTAGGGTGGGTTAACTTGATACTTTTAGCTAGGGTAGTAACCAGCTATTGCTCTCTCTTTTTGTTATCAACTCTATAGCGGTGTCTCCTACTGTGGTACAGCCACACTTGGGGAGTTATCCAGTAACAGGCAAATAAATCATGCCCAAAATGTCACCCCCTTCCAATATGGCAGAAATACTGAGAAACAATAACAAAAGCAGTGTACCTGGAGAGGCCGTTGGAAGCTGAATGATCCCAGAATTAAGAAGCTGCATAGCAGGAGCCATGTTGGCTGGAGAAGACAAACTCTGAATTGGTCTGAGCTGGTTTATCCTGAGAGGTCCTGGAGTTACTGCTCCAGCTCCAGGAGCTGATGTCAGGAGCTGTAGGGGAACTCCAGCAGAGGGAACGGAGAGAGAAGAACTGGCAGGTACCACTTGTGGGAAAGACACAGTCGAAGAAGTCTGGATGGAGGAGACTGGCACCAGCTGAGGCACAGAGAGGGGGACCAACTGCGATGGAATGGTGGCTTTAGTCTGGGGCACTGGGACGACCTGTGTTGGTGATGTGATGGAGATAATCTGCGGGCCCTGTGAGGGGTTGGTTTTAGTTGTTGGGTTTGTGGGATCAGTTCCCAGTCGGTGTGTAATTTCCTGTGGAAATGGACTGTTGTCGCCCTGTGAGATGGAGACAACTGTTGCCGAACCTTCAGCTTGAGTCGCTAAAGCATCCTGCCCCTGATGCTGCTGAGGGAGCTGCTGGATGAGTCTGTGTGGGCTTTGGAATTGAGGAGATGCTTGGCGAGGTGGAGATGAAAGTGAGGACACAGGAACCAACTGAGGGCACTGGGCTCCTGAAGAGTGCTGGACCAGCTGGGACACTGGTATACCCTGGATGGACGGCACCACCTGAGGCAGTGAAAAGACCTGAGGGCTGGAGGTAACCATGGAGCTAGATGGGTTTACCTGGGAGCTAGCAGTGGCCAAAACAACATACTCCCCTTGTTGTCTGGACAGAGAAACATCAGAACTGGAAATATTCATGGCTCCAGATGCCACAGAGGATTGGATGGTGAGGGATTCTTGGCATTGAGCATTTTGTGTTAAGACTAAAGAAGGGAGACTGGTCGGGGAGGACAGAGTAGGGGAAGAGGGGGATAGAGATGAGGATGAGGAGGCTAGTGTCTGGCTGCTGCCCTCTGATTTAATCACTACATCTTCAGGAATAAAATTCAGAGCACCATCACCCTCTGTCTTGCATTCCAGAGGAAGAGAAATAACTGAAGGGGAGGCTGAGACATGTGAAGAGTTACTGCTGAGAATCCCCACTGGAACACAGCCACGTTTGACCTCTAAGCCCGAAACTTCTCGCTCCGCCACAGTCTCGCCCTGCTGTTGCATTCCAATACCTGGTTTGGTTATGACTTGAGCCCCACTGAGTATCAAAGGCGAGTTTCCTGCAACAGGACTCAGTGTGACTGTCTGACAATCACCCAAGTTTAGCCCATTGATTATGACGCCAGCACCAGCGCTGGAGATCAGAGGGTTTCCGTTGAGCAGCAACGGCTGAGAGGTTGTGAGGAAACCACCGGACCCGTTGAGGATGAGCTGGCTTCCCGTGCTACAGGGGAGGGTAGAGAGAGAGATAATCGAAGCAGTTGATCCAGCAGCCTCCTCCGACTTTTCAGGAGTATCGTCCATGGTGCTCGTCTCGTCCTCCGTGCTGTGGTTTCCATCAGATTCACTTAAATTGAAGATTAACAGATTATATTAAAATGGCATGTAACAGAGTTTGACAGCAGCTTAAATCTCATTTTACCATCAATCATCATTAACATACACTGAAAAAAGAACCAACTTACAAAGTTGGTTCAGTTGGTAACATCTACATTAATTAAGTTAAATTAATAAGTTAGATCAACACTAACTTACAAACTTAAGTTCACTCTAACTTACAAACTTAAGTTCAAACAACTTAATTCATTTAGATGTTACCAACTGAAACAATTAATTTAAGTTAGCTCAACTATTCAGTACTTTAACATTTCCCAACATCCCCTGGTGGCCCCCTGCGCTTCCCAGAATGCACCACGGCACCAGCAGAGTTCTGGCGTCTCACATATAAACATGGGTAGCGAGGATGTGGATGGCGTTGATTCAGTGAGTTCACGGGCGATTATGATGATGACACGTTCTCCCAAGTTCAGAGGATTATCTAGAGGAGGTGTAACACCTGTGATGGACTTCTGCCGTGCACCGATGTTGTCTTGTTGTCCATACTTCATGAGGTTTGTTTACATTGTGCCCTGAACTGGAACTCTGCTGAAACTGATCTCTCGTGTGAGTCACGGACCGCCAGACGGCGCGAGATTCACAACTGCGAAACAGTGAATTCTCTTTTTTTCAGTGTAAGACGACACGTTTTAAATTATGTGCACTCAGTACAGCAATAACCCAAACCTTTGAAGCACTAAATAGAGCACCATCGTCTAGTGCAGGGGTGGGCAAATAATTTTTACAAGGGGCCACATAGGGAACCTGAATTATGTCCGAGGGCCACACCATTGATAACTCGGCTGTCTCCCATTACAAATTTTTACAAAAAATGACCTATTTAATAGCTTTTATAGGTAATTTTTATTATTGTAATAATATGTAAATATTTAAATATACCTAAATAAACCTCGCTAATGATTTGCAACACACAAGCTTGACATTTTTAATATATGTAATAATAATCACAGACCTCATGAGGGCCGGACAGAGACATGCAAAGGGCCGCATGTGGCCCCCCGGCCGCAGTTTGCCCAGGTCTGGTCTAGTGGATGGACTGAACTACAAATGCTTTTAGAGGAACCAAGGACAGACAGCTCTGTCTACCCATATTTCTATTCATCTATTGTCAAATCCAGGGAAAGGCCACGGGGCCTATGCAGGACTGACTTATAAGACTTCGACTGATGGAGACATTCACATAGCCATTGGTTGTAACACAAAAATAAAATCAATAAATAAAATTCTGCCTTAGATAATCACATTGAACGACAGCCAATTATATTTTATAAAATGAAGATAAATGAGGAGTTAACTGTCATTGTATTAAAACACGGTGATTGGACTGTTTTTGAACAAGTTCAGACCTCTGCTCAGGTCCAACAAGCTTTTGGATCTCTGTCTCGATTTGATTTTTCAGGGAATAGAACCAAAGACCATCTGGCCACAATCCTGCTGCTATAACCTCAAGGCCATCACCTAAAATCTTCAAAACATTAATAGAATACAAGAAGGATTCTGCACTGTTGTTCATACAGTATATATGGTGTGTATACATACACACATTACCAGCCAAAGGTTTGACACACTTGTCCATTCAATATATATAAAAGAAAATTTGGCAGGGGGCTGTAACTGATGATTATTTTAAATATGTGATTAATTCTTGACTATTTTATCATGATTAAAATAGTATTTTAAATCAAATTTAAATAATGATCTAAAAATACAATTTAACAAATACATAAAAATGGCAACTTTGTAAATTAAAAAAAACTATTTCAAAAATTTTTCTGTATAAATTTCAAAGAATTTATTTTAGTTATAAGATCACTTATAACTATAAAATGACTGATTTGCTTCCTGACTAATTTAAATTATAAATCAAATATTTGTGTGGTCTATAAAACATCAGCATATAATTTATTGAAATATCTTACTGTACATCTGCACACCAATCATATGGTTTTGCAGAGCCCCATCCCACTACATTATATTTATATAGCAGTAAACATACTCTTACCTATTTGACTCTTTACTTCTTAAAGATGTAATTTTTCCTTTTCTTTATTATTTTTGTTATGCACCAATAACACCAGATCAAATTCCTTGTACGTGAGAACTTACTTGGCAATAAATTTGATTTTGATTCTGATTTAATGAACTCATTTTTAATTTCCAAATTAATTTTTTAAACTATACCTTTTAAAAACTAGATTGATTTATTGACAGGCATATATTGTGTTAATTAATAATGCATTATTATTTTAAAATGATATTGTAATTTTTGCATTAATAATAGTATTTATTTCGAGAGCCCTTTAAGTAGAAAATTTTACAAAGTGCTTAACATAAGATAAAAACTGTTCATATAAAATATGTAGTAGAAATACATATTAAAAACAGCAGATATAATTAAGACCAGTAATAAAACTAATGATAAACCAAAGAAAATAAATACGTTTTAAGACTTATCTTGTAAACTCATCTATATTATAAATGACGGCTAGACTAGACCTCAATTGTATTTTGCGAATCTAAATAAAAAATTACGATGATAAAGTACACCTATGGATAGACAATCACGAGATCCTGTAATATAATCTTGATTACTCGCCTTTGATCCTAAATAATGAACTTTGATCCTGATCTTCTGAATCTTGGGGGAGGTGATGGCCTAGTGGTTAAGGTGTTGGGCTTGAGTCCAGAAGATCATGGGTTCAAATCCCTGCCTGACTGGAAACTCACTAAGGGCCCTTGGGCAAGGCCTTTAATCCTCTATTGCTCCCGGTGTGTAGTGAGTGCCTTGTATTGCAGCACCCTGACATCGGGGTGAATGTGAGGCATTATTGTAAAGCGCTTTGAGCGTCTGATACAGATGGAAAAGCGCTATATAAATGCAGTCCATTTACCATTTATCTTGATTATTCATCTATGACCAGTAAACTCTAGATTCTGATTGCTTTGAGCCTAAAATCAGGATCAAATAAATCCAGATCGAAGACAGGAAGCAGCCCTTGATCTGCACCAAAATATAATGGGTTTCCTTGACCCAAGCAAGACCTATTGCTCCACCAAATTTCATTGATATCCTGCTCACAGACAGAAAAAAATGGAAAAATGGAAGTAAACAGATTCTGTCTTTTGCTGGTGCAAGCAGGTGGTCCAGACTGACAGACTACTCAAACCCTCCAGTCTGACCATAAGAACTTTGGGCCACGAGGCTTCACGTTCAGCAGCTCTGCAGCAGAGATTGAGGTGCAGGGTTTCAGGAAACTTGAGCCATATTGGACGCCTGGATCTCACATTTCATAACAAAGCAACATGCTGTGGACCAAGTCTCACTCGGGCCTGTGCGTCTTCTGACTGCACACGCTTTCATGCAGTTTGGTACTTTTTCTAGTTCTGGACCGGTCTGGACCTGCTGGAAGCAGCAGATCACCAGGCGTGCTGCTGGCACAACTTGCCTTTTGCTCTGGGTTCCAGACGGCGTTCTGTCCCTCTGCCTGCGGTTCTTGAACCAGTTGCTGACCTGCGTGAGGGACAGTCCTGTGACTTTGGCCAGGTTCTTCTTCTCGTCTGGACTGGGGTACCTGTTGCTCTTGTAGCACTCCTTCAGGGCGTTTCTGGACTTCTCTTTGAAGCAGTAAACCGTCTCCTCTCCGTCCCAGATGGTTTTGGGCAGCGGGAACTTCTTCCTCAGCCGGTACTTGTCCACGGCTCCCAGGCTGCGGCCCCGGGACCTCTCCGCCTCCTTGTAGCGGGCTTTCAGGTACAGGTCCTGCAGGAACCCATGGTTCGACGGGTGGAAGTCGTGGCTCTGCAGGATGGCGTACAGCTCGCTGAATTCTTCCCGGTGGAAAGCCACCAGTGCCTGGGCCTTCAGCAGGGTCTCGTTGCCACGTAGCAGCTCAGACGAAGGAGGTATGGTGGAGAGAAACCTCCACAGACGGTCCACATTGCCCGCCTGCAGGAGGGCCTCGCACAGACACGAGACCTGGTCGGTGGAAAAACTCAGAGCCGACTTCTGGAAACTTTGGAGCAACTCTTCCGAAATTTGATCTTTGTCCCCTTGGTGCTCGGCTGCGATGGGCTCCTCTGGACTGTTCTCAGACTGTTCTGTAGACTCCAAAGACAAGGAAGCCATTTTTACTTTAACTTTTTTTTTTTTTTTTTTTCCTCTCAGTAGTTCCTCCTCCCACCGCGGCGCTCGCTGCTCTTCTCCAGCCGACGACTCGTCAAAGTCGGCTTCATCTGTCAGCGATCACGCCTCTATTCTTTAGTTTAAACGTCTTCCAGTCGGTAAACGTCTTGGTGGTGTGAAAGAAAATCAAATGCATTTTTATTTTTCAACGTTTGTTTGCATTTCGGTCGGCGTTAGATAGAGCGATAAGGACGAGCAAGGGCGTAGCCAGAAGGGGGGTGACGGGTGCCTATCAAGCCGTAAACTTCTTTGTTTACAAGCCTTTGGAACTCAAAAATATTGCAGTTCTCTTGACTGGCCGCTTGAGGTTAGTTCCAAAACGGACCACATAACCATAGGACTCCATTTTAAAATGTCCAACTTAAAGCAGAAATAAACATGGCTGATCTTTTTTTTTTTTTTTTACTAACCTTAAGACGTTTTAAGCCATAAAGTTTTGTACATTTGCAGGTGTAGTTACTTTGTACTTTGTACTTACCTGGAATTATATGGCTTGTTCTGTGGCAAAACATTCTAACTGACCTTTTAAGACATCAGTGCAATAACCATACTGAGTAAAACGCTCATTCTTGAGGCTTCAACCTTTTTCACTTGGAGTCACCACACCAGATGTTTCATGGTGGGTGCGATTCCTGGCACAACTCCACAGTACTTGGAAAGGTCTGAATCAGATTTCCTGTTGCTCTGGAAATAAGTGCACCAACTGCTTGGCCGCCGTGCTGCCCATCATACTATATAATATATATAATAGTATATAACTACTCATATTTTTTAAAGTCCATACAGTGACAAATTAGGCACACTCAATGAGGGTTATCATGAAATATTAATTAACATATACAAAACAGCTCATAGCTTGTGATGCAACGGTTTTCTTTACAATATACATTTTGCAATGTGGACTTAATTAAATTCATAAACTTTGTTGACATTTAAAATGTGTGGTTTTTTTGTTTGTTTTTTACATGTTGGGACCCTAACAGGTCGAATAGAAGCCACATTAAATTCTCAGTCTTTTGAACAGAAATAAACATGTTTACAGCTTGGTACAAAAAGTGGTTTTGGTCTCTGTACCTAATTTACCCATTCATGTCATCTGTACGGGGTTTCAGTTTTTCTTTCTGTTATTTATCTATTTTTTTGTTTAAGCTGTTTGATGCCAATCATATGTTTTAATACCCATGCTTAAGCTATCCATTATGAAAACCATTGTCCAGAACATAACATGTAAGAACCAAAGTTAGCCTGTTAGCCTTAGCGTCACTTGTGTTCAGTCTTCATTCGTCCCACGCAGGTTAGGCTGCCCTTACCAAAAAGTAGCACATGCAAGTATGTTTCAAGTATACTTCCAGTATACTTTTTATATACTTAACAATACTATTTTTTGGTAAGGGTGGGCTTTCCCAAATTCACCTCTTTACCCATTTATGGGTATACTAAGGGGATAGTTAAGCACTGCCATGGTACCAACATCCAAAGTAATGTCACGGAAGGTTTTCCCATACACACATATATAGATATATATATACGAGGTCTGTTAGAAAAGTATTGGACCTTTTTATTTTTTTCAAAAACCATATGGATTTGAATCATGTGTGATTGCATCAGCCAAGCTTGAACCTTCGTGCGCATGCGTGAGTTTTTTCACGCCTGTCGGTTGTGTCATTCGCCTGTGAGCAGGCTTTGAGTGAGCACTGGTCCACCCCTCTCGTCGTTAAGGAAATGGCGGAATGATTTGGAGTTTTGCTGCATCAATTTTTTCCTGAAACTGTGAGAGACCTCCAGGTGGACACCATTCGGAAAATTAATATGGCTTTCAGGGACGATTTTATGAGGATTACACAGATTAAGGAGTGCTCCAGCTGGTTTAAAGACCGCCCACAGCGTCTGAGAGCGACAGGCTCAAACCCCGCTGAAACAACCAGATCATTTCCAGCGTGAAGCTTTGTTGATCCGGGACGTCGTCTGACTTTCACAAAAAGGCAGAAGGCGTGGACATCAGCACTTTTTCAGCACATTCCAATGTTACAGGAGTTTTTTTCATGGAAAAAGAAGCAGATGAATGTGCCACCGTGCCGCTCATGGCGCGGGACAAAACCACCTCCGTGTTGGTCTCTCAGGACGGCTTTCAGGTGGCTTCCGGTTGCTTTTCAGTCGTGTGAATATCCGAGAAATTGAGCATGAGCTGGACATGCCCCAACATGTCCTGTGAGGCTTCATCATGGCGTTGCTTTGTGCCATACGGCTCTGCCACGACGCGCGGGATTCCTCCACTCCTCTTTCCATGACAAAAACTCCTGGAACAGTGGAATGTGCCGTTCATTTCTAAACTGGACGCTGTCTTGATCCGGTATGTCGTCTGACTAGCACGGGAATTGTGGAAGACGTGTATATCAGCACTTTTTCGGCACATTGAGACAGACGTGCGGAGGAATCCCGCGCGTCGCGGTACAATAAACATGCTGTCTAATCAGCATCTTGATATCCCACACCTATGAGGTGGCATGGATTATCTCGGCAAAGGAGAAGTGCTCACTAACACAAATTTAGACAGATTTGTGACCAATGTTTGAAAAAAAAATAGGTTTTTAGTGCATATAGTGTAGCAAGTTGAAGATTGAAAAGACTTTCCCGCTAGCTTGGCTAATGGGGAATTCCACTTTGGCTAACCTGGTAGAGCCCTGGTCTTCAGTGCAGCCAGTCTGGGGTTCAATCCCACCTCTGACCTGGCCACAAAGGTCCTATGGTCACAATAGAAAATCTTTGAGTTCAGCTCATGAAAAATAGGAGAAAAAAACAGAAGTGTTGCATTTATATTTTTCAGTGTAGGAAACCAGGCTTGTCTACATTAATGCATAGTTGTTTAGCACCATTTTCTATTATTTCCCCTTGTTTTGTTTTTTTATATGACCCAAGTAGACTGTGAGATGGAGAAACGTTCAAAGGAAAGTAATAAGTACAGTAGGATGGACAGCCTAGTTCAGCAGTACTTTAATATGACATACATATGACATATTCCACCTTAGAATTGGAATTTTCATGTAGCTACTTAACTTCCAGTTCTGTGCTTGGTGGTTTCATTACCCCAGCAGACTGGTTTAGGTTAGGTTTTGATATGACTTAGATATACCTTTGTATACTGGCATATTTCCACCTTAGAATTGTCTCCATATTCATCAGTCAATCATAAAAAGACTCTTAGATCATTTAGTTGTCTTTACTGTGGAACTGCTAGCAATGTTGCTCACACTGGTCGAGAGAGGAGGTGAAGTTCAGTCACCATGTCATCTCTTCAGATTCAGTGGTAAAATGGTAAATGGACTGTATATATATGCATTTATATATACAAAGAACATCTGCTGCAGATGCTCAAAGTGCTTTACAATAATGCCTCACATTCACCCCAATGTCAGGGTGCTGCCACACAAGGTGCTCACTACACACCGGGAGCAACTAGGGGATTAAGGACCTTGCCTAAGGTCCCTTAGTCATTTTCCTGTCAGGCTGGGATTTGAACCAAGGATCCTCTGGTCTCAAGCCCAACGCTTTAACCACTAAACCATCACCTCCCCTATGGCAGCATTAATCAACATTTCAAATGGCAATTCTGTTTGCAGGCCAGACCTGATCAGTGAGATTCTTCAAAGCTTATTTAAACTACAACAACAGAATATTTCAGTATGTTTCATGTTGGTTCCATCTCATTTTGAAACTGAGAGTAACAAAGCAGATCAGCAAATGCAGCTCTGAAATCAGGAATACAGATCAACATTCCACTTAGTAAATCTGAAGTCATAACAGTCATCAAGACAGAAATGTACAACAAAGCATGACAGAAGCAATGGCACAGGGAATCTAAGGGTCGGTTTTAAAATAAAATTTAGGGACAAGTTGTATCAAGGAGATGAGGGAGACGGAATTGCAGGGAAAAAGAAGTCATCTCATATACATGTATAGGTCATACAAGTTTAAATCAAACTCTCGACATCATTGGAAAACTTGATCAGGTGATCACTTGGTCAGTGTTTGAGATGCAACAGAAGGGAGACTGTCGAGCACGTGTTACTGGATTGACAAACATATAACAGACAAAGAAAAATTCTGTTAGAGATGTCAAAGCGCTTGGACAGACCACTTTAACACCTCGGGGATTATTATTATTATTATTATTTTTACACTTACACCACTTGCTTGGAGACATGTAATTATTAGACTCCGTTAGTGCTCCACACCTAAACAGTTGGTGGCGGTAATGCACCGTGTCGGTTTGCAAACCGCCAATAAACTTGACAGAAGAAGAAGTCACGCTGGAGGAAGGCGCAGAAAGTGTCGTTGTAACGTTTGGCGTTAGCTTGTGTACGAAGGTGATGACAGTTTTTCATTAAACTTATTAATAAATAATAACGAAGGCAAGCATACGGATTTGTAAGTAACTTTTCTGCTTGGCGATGGATTGTTGTGTGTGCAAGGTGTTTGTGGCCCAGCTCACTGAGCTAGCATGCTACGACATGATGTGGGCGTTGTCTTCACGTTGCACGTCGTAAAAAAAGTGCAGGATTATTTGTTTTATAATGTCAGATGTTATTAATAATCCTGCAACAGCAAGTCCATTTGACTTGACTCGACGACAGTTAAAGAGTTCATCAAATAAATAATGTTTATTGAATTTACACCAAATTCTTTTTTTTGTACATGTACAGTGTATAAACTATACATACATTCACACACACACACACACGTGTGTGTGTTTGGTGATAGTACAAGATATCAATATAAAGCTTGGTGTTATCATTTCCCACAGGTCTACTTATTTCAGTGTCCCAGCTGTGCCGTGACAACCTGCATAATGGAGAATGGGGTGACCGTTGTGACGCATGCTTTCGTGGATGTGCGTCTGACAAGTACTGTTTCCTCATTTGAAGTACAGCGGCGGTACAACAGAGGGCTTACTATAGCAGACCTGAAGGTGGGTCTCACACAACTGTACGTTAGATATTATTATTACTGTTTGATTTATATAATTGTCATCAGTTGTTACAAATTGCTGCACGAGAATGTTGTGTCCACATCCCAAACAACACATTTGCATTTTTTTTCCCCTCTAAACTTAGTCCATTGTCAATTGTCAGGCTTTTGTTTTATTATCTGCAATACTGTTTCTGGTGCATCTAGAGAAATTTGGAGATGATTGTTGGTGCCAATGCTTCTTCCATGGACCTGGAATTGTTCAGCGTCACTGATAATTTTGTACAGAGGCTTGATGACAATGAAGCCTTGCTGGGTTCCTATCCAGTGGACGATAACTGCAGGATTCACGTATGTATGCACTCTTTTTTGAGGCGCTCACATTATGGCACATTTTCATAACTTTTCTATTACAAGAAGAAGTAAGTCCTGTATAGGCCCTGAGGCCTCTTGGCAAAGGTGCTTCTTTCTAGATTCTGTAGCGCAATGCAGTTAGTCTATGACCTACACTGCATAGGATACCAGTCCGATGCAAGGTACTTCTCCAGGCAAGGCCAGTACCCATTTACAGCTGGGTGTACTGAGACCATGTAGATGAAGTATCTTGTCCAAGGACACAGATGAAACAGGTAGTATGACTGGGAATCAAATCCAGGTCTTCATATTGGTAGCTCAAGTTCTTACCTACTACTTATCTTACCTTCTTACTGAACCACTGCATGGGTGGATGGTGGCACATTTTTGTCTGATGCTGCCAACTCCTTCACCTGTTCTTTAGTTGTAATCCTGAGGTCTTAATGAACCTTTAGAAGAAATTCCTGGGTATTAAATTGGGCCGCCTTCCTCAATGATATAAATCCTTTATGGTCCCAAGCTTATTATATTTTTGTGTATTAGGTTGTATAGTTGCTGGTGAGCTTGAGATGCTGCTAAGGAGAAACCAGATTCAAGGATCTCCACAATTGTCCTTCAGAAGCTTTGTCTTAATTCTTCTGATTTTTTTCTTCCTCCTTTTAAGTTATATCATAGGTAGTTTAGTGGGATATGGATTACCTTTATGTAGACCCGAGTTTGATTCCCTGGTCAGGCTACCTGTCTGTGTCCTTGGACAAGACACTTCATCTGCATAGTCTCAGTCCTCTCAATTGTAAGTGGGTACTGGCCTTGGCTAGGAACGTGACCTGCGTCGGACTGGCATCCTGTACAGTGGAAGTCAACGAGTCATTTCCTTCACACTAGAGGAGGGTAACTCCATCTTTATTGAGTGAAAGTCCTGCCATTTATTGCTTCTACCTGTGCACCTTAATAGATGATTTCACTGATTAGCTCATCTACCTGCCTGAAGAGTTGAACTTATTAAAATCAGCTGGTTTATCAGGTGGATAGAACAAATGTGTTAGGACTTGTACTCACTGGATCTGGTGTTTTCCGCATCTGCCGGTGAGCCACTGAAGATCTGACATAGTGAAGAATAACTAAAATAAATCTTGTAGCAGATAAAATTCCAACTGACTTAACGACTGCATTTACATAGCCAGCAATAATCCAATAATTACCTCTGCCAACAAAGTTAGCGGAGGTTATGTTTTTGCCCCATTTGTTTGTTGGTCTGTTTGTGAACAGCCTGGAGCCCACAATTTTTCATATCATTATGAAATTTTTACTGGAGTTTCACATCCTGATAGGCAATAACTGATTCAGTTTTCAAGGTCAAACATCAAAGTCATTAAAAAGCTTGGAAAACTCAACTATCTTTAACACTGAAGGAATTTTCAAAAATTCACGAGTGTCAAAAAAGATCAAATTTCTTTCATATTCTTTCAATGAATGTAGCGCCTTGGTAGATATGGGTGGATCTTCAGGTATTCAACACCCCCTTTACTTCTAATCTCATCTGTGAATGATTTTTATTTAATTATGTAGACATCTGTGTTGCACTGGCCTTCCTTTACATGTTTGGTCCTGACAGGGTTTCACTGGATTGTTGTGGCTGGCAGAATCACAGAGAACTTCCCCTTTTCTACTTGTATGCTATGTGCTGTTTTTAGACATATTACTCAGAGTAGAATCTCTTTTTTTTGTTATTGTTGTTTGTTTGTTTTGTGATACATATTTACATATTATGAAGGCCTGGCTTCAGTCATGAAACATTTCTATTTCATGACAGTTGTTTCTTTTTTTTTACATTGGAGACATAAATGTGTCAGGGGCCTTATCCTCAATAGCATTTGACAATAAGATAATACTGACCAAAAGGATGTACTCACTTCCTTTTATGACCTATAATAAGCATGTTACAGAAATACTATAATATTTCAGATCATGAGGGATAATTAATCCTCAAGAAATGCATGTAATATAAAAATATTTAAAAAAAAGATAAACTTGAAACAAAGTGCTGTTTGTGTTTCGTAATAAATCAACTCTTTGTTGATGTTTTTGAAACTAGAAGTAAGTCCAGTACAGTCCCTGCGGTCCAATGAGCTGGTGTGTGTCCTCGGACACTATTGAGAAAAGTGGATGAGAGTCTGACTCCCTGTGGATGTGATGCCAGTCCAAGGCAGGTTACTTCCCTAACCAAGGCCTAACCCAACCCATCGACAGCTGGTTTGGACTGGAACAGTGCAGATCAAGTGTCTTGTCCAAGGACACAGATGGGTAGCCTGAGGCACAAACCTGGATTCAAGCCCTGGATTGTATTTTGGTAGTTCCATCTAGGAGGATGAAAAAATATTAATTTATACATGCATTTGTTTGCACCGTGATAATGTGGGGCGTTAGATTTTAAACGTTTGTTTATATAGTGTATATACACACTCTAAACATAATTTATTGCACAGGTTATTGATCGAAGTGGAGCGCTGTCTGGGGAGTACAGTGATGTTTCCAAAGTGGAGAAGTTTGAAATATCAGATGATGCTTATGAGCAGAGAACAGGTAAACTCTGGCACACTCCTGTTTTACTCTCATTTATATGTTTACAGAAATTGAAAACATTAAAGGTAGTCCTTGATTTGATTCATCAGCAGAATAGCATCAGAATAGCCTTTATTTGCCAAGACGGATGGAGACACACATTTATCAGAAACATGATTGTATGGCTCATAGATCATGCATACATACAGTAGTGTTCAGAATAATAGTAGTGCTATGTGACTAAAAAGATTAATCCAGGTTTTGAGTATATTTCTTATTGTTACCTGGGAAACAAGGTACCAGTAGATTCAGTAGATTCTCACAAATCCAACAAGACCAAGCGTTCATGATATGCACACTCTTAAGGCTATGAAATTGGGCTATTACTAAAAAAAAAAGTAGAAAAGGGGGTGTTCACAGTAATAGTAGCATCTGCCGTTGACGCTACAAACTCAAACCTATTATGTCCAAACTGCTTTTTTAGCAATCCTGTGAATCACTAAACTAGTATTTAGTTGTATAACCACAGTTTTTCATGATTTCTTCACATCTGCGAGGCATTAATTTTGTTGGTGTGGAACCAAGATTTTGCATGTTTACTAGTGTGCTTGGGGTCATTGTCTTGTTGAAACACCCATTTCAAGGGCATGTCATCTTAAGCATAAGGCAACATGATCTCTTCAAGTATTTTGACATATCCAAACTGATCCATGATACCTCCTATGTGATATATAGGCCCAACACCATAGTAGGAGAAACATGCCCATATCATGATGCTTGCACCACCATGCTTCACTGTCTTCACTGTGAACTGTGGCGGAAATTCAGAGTTTGGGGGTCGTCTCACAAACTGTCTGCGGCCCTTGGACCCAAAAAGAACAATTTTACTCTGATCAGTCCACAAAATATTCCTCCATTTCTCTTTAGGCCAGTTGATATGTTCTTTGGCAAATTGTAACCTCTTCTGCACGTCTTTTATTTAACAGAGGGACTTTGCGGGGGATTCTTGCAAATAAATTAGCTTCACACTGGCGTCTTCTAACTGTCACAGCACTTACAGGTAACTCCAGACTTTGATCATCCTGGAGCTGATCAATGGGTGAGCCTTTGCCATTCTGGTTATTCTTCTATCCATTTTGATGGTTGTTTTCCATTTTCTTCCATGCGTTTTTTTTTTTTTTTTTCCATTTTAAAGCATTGGAGATCATTGTAGATGAACAGCCTATAATTTTTTTGCACCTGCGTATACGTTTTCCCCTCTCCAATCAACTTTTTAATCAAACTACGCTGTTCTTCAGAACAATGTCTTGAACGTCCCATTTTCCTCAAGCTTTCAAAGAGAAAAGCATGTTCAACAGGTGCTGGCTTCATCCTTAAATAGGGGACACCTGATTCACATCTGTTTGTTCCACAAAATTGACCAACTCACTGACTGAATGCCACACTACTATTATTGTGAACACCCCCTTTTCTACTTTTTTTTTTTTTTTTTTACTAATAGCCCAATTTCATAGCCTTAAGAGTGTGCATATCATGAAAGCTTGGTCTTGTTGGATTTGTGAGAATCTACTGAATCTACTGGTACATTGTTTCCCATGAAACAATAAGAAATATACTCAAAACCTGGATTAATCTTTTTAGTCACATAGCATTACTATTATTCTGAACACTACTGTATATACACACATACAAGCTGGAGCTGTTGCCCCCGTGACCCTATCCCGGATAAGGGGATGAAGATGTATGTATGATTAGATGGAGATGTGCGTTTATCATAAAAAAGATCAGACGGAGACGTTTTTATCATTTTAAAAAAAATGATCAGATGGAGTTGCATTTTAGAATCAATTTTAAGATTTTGTTTGTTTTGAAAGCGATTAATGGCCTTACCCCTTCTTATCTGAAATTCTAACTCTGCACTTACAGAAGTGCGCTGCAGTCATCTGGTCAACTTTGTAAGTACCCAGATCAAAATATAAATTTTGGAGTGATCGTGCTTTTATGGTAGCTGGCCTCAAACTGTGGAACAAGTTATCCCCGATTTACGCAGTATTTCTGACTTCGCACATAAATCAAAGCTCAATGTTTATTTAAAGTGGCTTTTAATACCTTGTGGCATTGACATGTTTTGCTTTTATATGTATTTTTTATTCTATTGTATGTTTGCTTTCTTCCTTGTGAATTTTATCTCTTGATTGAATTGTAAAGCACATTTTTAAGGGAGGTGACGGTCTAGTGGTTAAGTGTTGGGCTTGAGACCAGAGGATCCTCTGTTCAAATCCCTGCCTGACTTGAAAATCACTAAGGGCTCTTGGGCAAGGTTCTTCATCCCCTAGTTGCTCCTGGTGTGTAGTGGGCGCCTTGCATGGCAGCACCCTGACATCGGGGTGAATGTGAGGTACTATTGTTGTAAAGCGCTTTGAGTGTCTGATGCAGATGGAAAAGCACTATATAAATACCATTTGGTCACCTTGTGGCTGCTGTAAAGGGCTATATAAATAAATGTTGATTGAAATGTAAAGAACTTTCAGGAGTTTAAAGAATTCTGTTTTGACCACAGTCTTACCTGCTTCCCTGCAGAATCAGCAAGGTCATTCCTAAAGAAACAAGGTTTAGGCCGCTTCAATGAGGAAGAAATGGCCAAGAAGCAAGCTGAGCAAGCTGATCGGGAAAACAAACAGAAAGCTGCTGCTGATGCTATCACTGTTGGCAGCCGATGCCAAGTGCAGGTTGCAGGACAGCCCACAAAGCTCGGCACAGTTATGTATGTAGGTAAGTGTGTACAAAGATAAGTGGGTTTACCGTACCTTGATAAATTCAAGAGCTACATCATCAACAACATTTGAGTTTATCCTTTCCAACAAGTTTTATGAACTTTTTTTTTTAGTTGGGAATAACTGACTCATTTGTGTGTAACTTGAACTCATAATCCAGAAGAGGATAGACACTTGCAGTTATAGACAGAGCGAGATGCTCTATGTCAGGGGTGGGCAACTTGTTCCAGAAAGGGCCAAGAGGGTGCAGGTTTTCTTTGCAGCCACTGACTCCACCAGGTGATTTCACTGATTATCACTTTGAACAGATGGAATCAGTTAATCAGTGGAATCAGTGGCTGCAAAGAAAACCTGTACCCTCTTGGCCCTTTCTGGAACAAGTTGCCCACCCCTGCTCTATGTGGTCTAAAAGTTCATAGAGTGGGGAAACCTAGTATATGATTTTGAATATCAATTTTGTAATAGATTGGAAAAGGTGTTCATAAGTTAGTAAACATGACATACACATATGTCGATGGAGCACAATTCTGTATCCTCTGTCTCGTGTGTGTGTGTGTGTGTGTGTGTGTGTGTGTGGGGGGGGGGGGGGGGGGGGGGTCTGGTGACTGATGCATACTGTGTGGTTTTGGAAAGCTCCACCACAAGTATTACGTAACTGCTGCCCTCTTCTGTTGGTTGGTGGAAATATTTAACTTTTTTTTTTACTTACTTCCCATTTAATCATTTCTATGCAAATGATGTGAATTTATTACAAAGACAGAGTACCCAGTCTAAGTAACACTCACTGATTGCAGGTACCACAGACTTCAAATCTGGCTACTGGGTGGGTGTGAAGTATGACGAGCCCCTCGGGAAACATGATGGAAGGTAAAACCACTGTCAATTCCCATTGACCAGTTTGCCTAAATTTCCAATTGACCATGTTTTTTGTGTATGAATTCTCTCTGCAGTGTTCAGGGGAAGCGATACTTTGAATGTCAGAACAAATATGGCGCATTTGTGAAGCCGCTGAATGTGACTGTGGGAGATTTTCCCGAGGAGGACTACGGTCTGGATGAGATTTAAGACTGTATGATTTTCCACAGGCTTCGAGTTTGACTGCTTTCTACCGCTATATTTGAGCATTAAACTGTTGTACACTTGTAGCCAGATTATGGGAATTCATTTGTAAGCAGTGATTTTTCTTTTACATTCAGGGGGGAAAGAAACAAACAGATGTTGGGGGTGGCACTGATTGATTGAACTTGTGGCCTGGTATGCACATTGAAACACAAAAAATCCCCCAATTGTTCCAACCCTTTAATCTTATAATTTCAAACTTTCAAAGGGTGGAAGACGAATTTAAGATGTAAACTTCTTACCTGAATAAGACTTATATTGCAAATAATATCAGGAATGCTCTCACGAAAGCAGAAATAAAAAAATAAATCTGGGAACTAATTTTAATCTTCATTAAAGTCAAATCAGTCTGTGCCTCTCTGATCCTATAGTTCTGTACTGAATAAACACATTACGTAGAATTCTGCTGTGTCGAAGGAGAGCTTTGATGGTTGTATCAAAGTAGCTAAGACACAAGCTTTGAATTAATAAAACTTCACTGACTGTTCTGTTGTTTCCAACAAGTTTGTAGTTTTGGGGTTTTCGTGTTTGGGGCGGCCCTCTGTTAAAGACTGAATCCATCAATCATATTTCCCCACATGTTGTGGGTTTGTAAGTAGGAGAATGAAAGATTTTTTGTTATTTTGGTGCTTGTTAGCATTTTTTTTTTCATGTCCACTTCCAAGCAAATATTTGCATTTTTGTTTTTTCTTCCCAACTTTCTTTTCAATTTCTCAGTAGTGGTTTTTCCACTGGGAACTCGTTACATTTACATAAATCTGCTGAAAACAGCCACCATTTCTGTGCATTTTCTTCATCAGAGCCCACATTTCAAACAGGTTTCCGAAACCAGTTGAGCTATGTAAAGCAATGAGAAAACCTCAGACCAGTACAAATGCTGTGTGAGTCTGATGTACTTAAATCTGACACAAATAGGTGATAATTAGATCCAATTCCAGATACAGGAGAATACCCACCTGTTCTCAGAATTTAGAGTTTTGAGGAAAAATTTTGAGTAAATTGTTGGAGTTGTAATTGGAGCAGCCGATCTGCTCTGTGTAAGTCTGATCCCATCAGATCTCAGAAGCTAAGCAGTGTGGGATCTAGTAGTACTTGGATGGGAGACCTCTTTGGAACACCAGTGGCTGTGTGTGTTTCTCCAGGTAAAACTGGAGTTGCGTCAGGAAGGGCATCCGGCGTAAAACTTGTGCCAACTACCTGTGCAGATCTAGCTGTATCCGCTGTGGCAACCCCGAATGCAAAACGGGAGCAGGCGAATAGACAACAGTTGGCGTTATAATTGGAAGAAAAATCACTTTTGATCCACAGTAGCATCGCTATCTTGTGGCTCAGCGGTGCTATTCTTTTTGAGTAGATGGAAACTTTGCGATTCTTTACATTTCACCCTATCCAAACAGATTTAACTTTGTTTATAGTATATACGACCATTGCATTATTTGTTTTCCGAGTGGATGTAAAATTTAAGTTCCTACATTATTCACTGACTGAAATTATTTTGTTATAAGTGAACTGAAAGCTGCCCTGTTTACATTAAAACTATCAAACTGTTCTAAAAATCTTATTTGGCATTGTTTTTTTTTCCTCGCGGATCTTTCTCCTCTGTGTTTAAAGTCTTACAGTGAATGAGTTTTATTTGTGGACAATTGGGTTGTACAGTCAAGGCCATAAATAATTGGACAGTGACAGTTTCTGTAATTGTGCCACTGTACACCACCACAATGATGACAATGGAGTTGAAATGAAACAATGAAAATGTTCTTGTATAGTAGATTAACTTTGATTCAAAGGGTTGAAGCAAAGCAATCTTTATAAATTTCCAGAGCCCATAAGTAATTGGACAACATAACGTAATCATTTTCATAAAAATCTTAATTTTTTACATCAAGTCTTCTTTAAACAAGCTAAGGGATGGATATATGAACATTTCTGGGTGATTGAATATATCTTGTACTTAATTTACATAAATCATTGAGAAATACAAACGGTAGAGGACTGTGTGGTACATTAGTGTTCAGAATAATAGTAGTGCTATGTGACTAAAAAGATTAATCCAGGTTTTGAGTATATTTCTTATTGTTAATACGTGGGAAATAATGTACCAGTAGATTCTCACAAATCCAACAAGACCAAGCATTCATGATATGCACACTCTTAAGGCTATGAAATTGGGCTATTAGTAAAAAAAAAAAAAAAAAAAGTAGAAAAGGGGGTGTTCACAATAATAGTGTGGCATTCAGTCAGTGAGTTGGTCAAATTTGTGGAACAAACAGGTGTGAATCACTAAACTAGTATTTAGTTGTATAACCAGTTTTTCATGATTTCTTCACATCTGCGAGGCATTAATTTTTTGGTTTGGAACCAAGATTTTGCTTGTTTACTCTCTTCAAGTATTCTGACATATCCAAACTGATCCATGATACCTGGTATGCGATATATAGGCCCAACACCATAGTAGGAGAAACAAGCCCATATCATGATGCTTGCACCACCATGCTTCACTGTCTTCACTGTGAACTGTGGCTTGAATTTAGAGTTTGGGGGTCATCTCACAAACTATCTGCAGCCCTTGGACCCAAAAAGAACAATTTTACTCTCATCAGTCCACAAAATATTCCTCCATTTCTCTAGGCCAGTTGATGTGTTCTTTGGCAAATTGTAACCTCTTCTGCACGTCTAGCAGTCATTGAGTGAGAGTTGAGGTACACCCTGGACAGGATGGGACCACATACAGAGTTCTACACATTCCCATACACACACTTTTTGACCTTGTTTTGAGTTCACAAGTACATTTTTAAATGTTAACCTTTGCCTGCTGGAACTACATGCTCAGTTTCCACGTCCTGGGATTCAAACAGGGGACCCCTCACTCTCGAGGCCAGTGCATAACACTTTGACGATTGCACACCATGTGAGAGCATGCATGAAGGAAAATAATTATATATATATATATATATATATATATATATATATATATATATACGAGGTCTGTCCATAAAGTATAGGTCCTTTTTATTTTTTTCAAAAACTATATGGATTTCATTCATATGTTTTTATGTCAGACATGCTTGAACCCTCATGCGCATGCGTGAGTTTTTCCACGCCTGTCGGTGACGTCATTCGCCTGTGAGCACTCCTTGTGGGAGGAGTCGTCCAGCCCCTCGTCGGAATTCCTTTGTCTGAGAAGTTGCTGAGAGACTGGCGCTTTGTTTGATCGAAATTTTTTCTAAACCTGTGAGACACATCGAAGTGGACATGGTTCGAAAAATTAAGCTGGTTTTCAGCGAAAATTTTAACAGCTGATGAGAGATTTTTAGGTGATACTGTCGCTTTAAGGACTTCCCACAGTGCGAGACGTCGCACAGCGCTCTCAGGCAGCGTCGTCAGCCTGTTTCAAGCTGAAAACCTCCACATTTCAGGCTCTATTGATCCAGGATGTCGTGAGAGAACAGAGAAGTTTCAGAAGAAGTCGGTTTCAGCATTTTATCCGGATATTCCACTGTTAAAGGAGTTTTAATGAAAGACGTGCGGATGGGTCCGCGCGTCGGCTCGCAGCCGCCGCGACGCTCCGCCACAGGAAAAACACCTCTGTTGGAAGCCTTAAGGACAAGTTGGAACATGTCCAGCTGTTAAACAATTTCTCATATACTCACTCCACTGAAAGCCATCAAAAGCCGCCTGTATTTTACAAATGGTTATCAACACGGAGGTGTTTTTCCTGTGCCGCCGCTCCGCGCCGGCTGCGTCCCGACGCGCGGACCCGTCCGCACGTCTTTCATTAAAAAAATCTCCTTTAACAGTGGAATATCCGGATAAAATGCTGAAACCGACTTCTTCTGAAACTTCTCTGTTCTCTCACGACGTCCTGGATCAATAGAGCCTGAAATGTGGAGGTTTTCAGCTTGAAACAGGCTGATGACGCCGCCTGAGAAAGCAGCGCGACGTCTCGCACCGTGGGAAGTCCTTAAAGCGACAGTGTCACCTCAAAACCTCTTATCAGCCGTTAAAATTTTCACTGAAAACCAGCTTAATTTTTCGAACCATGTCCACTTCGATGTGTCTCACAGGTTTAGAAAAAATTTTGATCAAACAAAGCGCCAGTCTCTCAGCAACTTCTCAGACAAAGGAATTCCGACGAGGGGCTGGACGACTCCTCCCACAAGGAGTGCTCACAGGCGAATGACGTCACCGACAGGCGTGGAAAAACTCACGCATGCGCACGAGGGTTCATGCATGTCTGACGTAAAAACATATGAATGAAATCCATAGTTTTTGAAAAACATAAAAAGGACCTATACTTTATGGACAGCCATCGTATATATATATATATATAAATATATATATATATGTGTGTGTGTGTGTGTGCATGTATGTGTGTAATATTTGATTCCACATATAAACTGTTATGTTGGGTAAAACCTGGTACTCCACCACAAAAGATTTACTACCACTGATATAAAGAATACATGTAAAGCAACTGGTCATTTGGTGACATTGCTCACAGATTACTCCACCCATCCATCCATTTTCTTCCGCTTTATCCGGAGTCGGGTTGCGGGGGCAGCAGCCTAAGCAAAGCCGCCCAGACCTCCCGATCCATACACACCTCCTCCAGCTCCTCTGGGGGAACCCCAAGGCGTTCCCAAGCCAGCTGAGAGATGTAGTCCCTCCAGCGTGTCCTGGGTCTTCCCCGGGCCTCCTCCCAGTGGGACGTGCCCGGAACACCTCTCCAGCGAGGCGTCCAGGGGGCATCCGGAAAAGATGCCCGAGCCACCTCAACTGACTCCTTTCGACGTGGAGGAGCAGCGGCTCGACTCCGAGCTCCTCCCGAGTGACCGAGCTCCTCACCCTATCTCTAAGGGAGCGCCCAGCCACCCTGCGGAGGAAACTCATCTCGGCTGCTTGTACTCGCGATCTCGTTCTTTCGGTCATGAGCCAAATCTCATGACCATAGGTGAGGATCGGAACGTAGATCGATCGGTAAATCGAGAGCTTTGCCCCCCTACTCAGCTCTCTCTTCACCACGACGGTCCGATACAGCGACCGCATCACTGCAGATGCTGCACCGATCCGTCTATCGATCTCTTGCTCCATCCGTCCCTCACTCGTGAACAAGACCCCAAGATACTTAAACTCCTCCACTTGAGGCAAGGACACTCCACCGACCTGAAGAGGGCAAAGCACCTTTTTCCAGTCGAGAACCATGGCCTCGGATTTGGAGGTGCTGATTTAAGTACTGGAGAGGAGAATTGGGCCGATGGTCGAACCTCGGATTCAGGAGGAGCAGTGTGGTTTTTGTCCTGCTCGGGGCACACTGGACCAGCTCTACACGCTCCATCGGGTGCTCGAGGGTTCATGGGAGTTTGCCCAACCAGTCCACGTGTTTTGTGGATCTGGAGAAGGCATTCGACCGTGTCCCTCGGGGCACCCTGTGGGGAGTGCTCCGGGAGTACGGGGTCCAGGGTCCTTTGCTAAGGGCTATCCGGTCCCTGTACGACCGCAGCAGGAGCTTGGTTCGCATTGCCGGTAGTAAGTCAAACCTGTTTCCAGTGCACGTTGGCCTCCGCCAGGGCTGCCCTTTGTCACCGGTTCTGTTCATTATTTTTATGGACAGAATTTCTAGGCGCAGCCAGGGTGTAGAGGGGGTCTGGTTTGGGAACCACAGAATCTCGTCTCTGCTGTTTGCGGACGATGTGGTTCTGTTGGCTTCGTCAAATCAGGACCTTCAGCGTGCACTGGGGCGGTTTGCAGCCGAGTGTGAAGCGTCCGGGATGATGAAAATCGGGATGAAAAAACAGATTACTTGTCATTGTCTATTTCCTTGGCTGTGTACCACCTCTGAAGACTGACGTCGCTTCAATGACGCCACAACTCAAGTCTCGCGATGCGGAGCGCGATTTCCCAGCCAGCAGTGTGTGTGCAGAAACGAGGAAAAGATGGCGACACAGGACAGGGAAGGAACCAAAGCCACCGTGAGCAACGGCGAGGTAGAATGAATGACACACTTATTTACATCTCACATCTGTATGATGGATTCGGTGCTGTTTGTTTAGCGTTACCGTTGAGTTATTTTACCGTGGTTAAGGATGGTTGAGGGGTTGACGTTCTCGGTGCCGGGTGGCTTTAAAGTCCCCCCCCCCCCCCCCCCCCCCCCCCCACGTTAACGGAACGAGATGTTAACTAGCAGCCTGTGAACTGGTTTAACTGGAAAATGTGCGGCTGTGACAGGCACTGCTTTAGTGTTGGTGAGTTTATTGAGTCAGCCAGCTGACTGCTGTTTTCACAAAGGCCTGAATCTGTCCAACCAGGCCGAGGAGCTCGTTGCTCACCTCAAACTTACGTGTTTTCACTTCGACTGTAAACCCAAATATCCAGCTTTAACGGCCGTATGATAAATCAGAAGGGATCATCCTAGTATCTTTGGGTGTCCCACTTTAAGATTGAAAGCTTGGACCTCTGTGTCAAACCTGTGGTCCGGGGGCCATATGAAGCTCTACAAAACGTGGCATCTGGCACATTTGTCCCCCCCCCCCCCCCCCCTTTTTTTTTTGAGTGACTGTTAATTGTATGTAGCCTAACTTAAACGGGTTATGTTAAGTTTATGGTATTACATAACCCCAACCATTGTCTAAGGTGGTTGGGGTACAGCTACCAAAGCTGCAACATATACGAGTATGTTATATAGCACCTGAATAGATCATTGTCATTTTATTGGTGGTTTGTATGTCACGTGACATGGATCATTTTCCATGGTGCTCCATTTTTGCAATCAAATTTGGTTCCATATGATTTGTCCATTGCACACTTCAACCACCACTTACGCGCATACGAGCAACGACGGCACTTAGTAATTTATTGACACATCTAACACAAAAGAATAAACTAATCCGTTATGCCGTAAGCCACCTATTCCCTGGGACACATCTAGCTAAAGTAGAACTGCTGTCGGATGAAGAGGTTGACAGATTTCTGTCACAAATTTTCGCTGGACTGAGAAAAGCAGAAGTACTCGTACACGAACAAGTCAACACACGACATCAGCTACAGACTACATTGTCAGGATTGTTTTTGAACTGTTTTTGCAAGTTGACAGAGCAATTTTGGAATGGATTGGATTGGACTACTATTTAAAAATTATTGCTAGTGTTGGGAACCTCTTGACATCAAAGGACCAGTGATGCACACCAAAATGTAAGGCCCGTCTCTCTTGTTTATAAATTATCAAAATTTTAGAAGCTATATAAAACAAATGATGTTCTTTAATTTGTTCAGTGGTACAAATATTTCATGAGTTGATTGATGGAACATTCCATCTTTCACCTCATGAAATATTTGTACCGTTGCACTCATAAACATTCTTTATTTGTATAATAAAAGTGTCAGGGGCAAGGCTAACTAAATTTTGAACTGCCCTGAGCACCCACTCGTTTGGGAGTTTAATTTGCTCCCCTACCTACAACCCCTGGCAAAAATTATGGAATCACCGGCCTCAGAGGATGTTCATTCAGTTGTTTAATTTTGTAGAAAAAAGCAGATCACAGACATGACACAAAACTAAAGTCATTTCAAATGGCAACTTTCTGGCTTTAAGAAACACTATAAGAAATCAAGGAAAAAAGATTGTGGCAGTCAGTAACGGTTACTTTTTTAGACCAAGCAGAGGAAAAAAATATGGAATCACTCAATTCTGAGGAAAAAATTATGGAATCACCCTGTAAATTTTCATCCCCCAAATTAACACCTGCATCAAATCAGATCTGCTCATTGACATTGACCCTATGCCATGACATTGACCCTATGTGTCTTTTTGCAAGGAATGTTTTTGCAGTTTTTGCTCTATGGCAAGATGCATTATCATCTTGAAAAATTATTTCATCATCCCCAAACATCCTTTCAATTGTCCAAAATATCAACATAAACTTGTGGATTTATTGATGATGTAATGACAGCCATCTCCCCAGTGCCTTTACCTGACATGCAGCCCCATATCATCAATGACTGTGGAAATTTACATGTTCTCTTCAGGCAGTCATCTTTATAAATCTCATTGGAAAGGCACCAAACAAAAGTTCCAGCATCATCACCTTGCCCAATGCAGATTCGAGATTCATCACTGAATATGACTTTCATCCAGTCATCCACAGTCCACAATTGCTTTTCCTTAGCCCATTGTAACCTTGTTTTTTTCTGTTTAGGTGTTAATGATGCCTTTCGTTTAGCTTTTCTGTATGTAAATCCCATTTCCTTTAGGCGGTTTCTTACAGTTCGGTCACAGACGTTGACTCCAGTTTCCTCCCATTCGTTCCTCATTTGTTTTGTTGTACATTTTTCAATTTTTGAGACATATTGCTTTAAGTTTTCTGTCTTGACGCTTTGATGTCTTCATTGGTCTACCAGTATGTTTGCCTTTAACAACCTTCCCATGTTGTTTGTATTTGGTCCAGAGTTTAGACACAGCTGACTGTGAACAACCAACATCTTTTGCAACATTGCGTGATGATTTACCCACTTTTAAGAGTTTGATAATCCTCTCCTTTGTTTCAATTGACATCTCTCGTGTTGGAGCCATGATTCATGTCAGTCCACTTGGTGCAACAGCTCTCCAAGGTGTGTTCACTCCTTTTTAGATGCAGACTAACGAGCAGATCTGATATGATGCAGGTGTTAGTTTTGGGGATGAAAATTTACAGGGTGATTCCATAATTCTTTACTCAGATTTGAGTGAATCCATATTTTTTTCCTCTGCTTGGTCTAAAAAAGTAATCATTACTGACTGCCACAATCTTTTTTCTTGATTTCTTATAGTGTTTCTTAAAGCCAGAAAGTTGCCATTTGAAATGACTTTAGTTTTGTTTCATGTCTATGATCTGCTTTTTTTCTACAAAATTAAACAACTGAATGAACATCCTCCGAGGCCGGTGATTCCATTATTTTTGCCAGGGGTTGTATATTAAGAACTAGATGTGCCAGGGATGCTTTTATTCCTGTGGCTATAAGGGACCCAAATTCATTGTACTGACATCTCTTGAATCTTGTATACAGTATGATTTTTATTTATTTATTCCTGTCCATTTTCATGATGACAGATTTACCTGTGTACTGTCCAATTGGATTCTGTCATTGGTTTTGGAGGGAAGGAATATTTTTCTTGTTGTGCGTCTTGTGTATACAATGTTGATAGCATCGAGTGGTGCTCTTTTGTGTATGTGTCTTAGACATCCTGCTGCACACTAAATTTCCTTTTATAAGGATAAATAAAGTGAAACTTGAACAAATTTGTGTTACAGGGCTATGGTCCTTCCAGTTTAATCCCGAGTAGCAAATTGGGACACATTTTGAAGCATCATAGTAGCTTCTTGATCCATCTTGTCAGTCTTGAACTTCATATGTTTTTAATGGAGTACATGGAACAAAAGTCAGTTCAATGTGCATAGATACATTTTCACATTTCCACACCTTTTTACATTTTTATAGAAAAAAGTTGGAGAACAGTGCAAAGTAAAGATAACAACAGCGATATTTAAAGTGTGCTCAAAATATTGATACCATATCCTCAGTATACCGTTGCACTTCAATAGTATTGCACTGAAAAAAGAAAAATGTAGTCTTAATATAAAAAACAAAACTCACACACAGACAAACCCCTGTTCCCACCCCCATCCCCCCACCCAAAAAAAAGAATAAAAGTAAATAAATACAAACTAAAATAAATAATTAAATATAATTAGGTACCAAAATAAAAAGAAGGGGAAATGAAAGGAGATGTAGGAACTAATTTGAGTCGAAAAACAAAATGAATGGTCGCCACTTTGTGTCAAATTTACTCACATTTCCTTGCCTGATAAATCTTATTTTTTCTAATTTTAAGAAGGACATGACCTCGCTAATCCAGAGTTTGTTAGATGGAACATTTACTGATTTCCAATTTAGGAGGAGATGTCGTCTCACAACTAAAGATGTGAAACCCAAGACCTCTCTTTGGGTAGCTGTATAGTTATTGTAATCTTTAGGAAGGCCAAAAATAACTATATGGGGAGATACAGCAATCGTCTTCAAAAGTACTTTAGACATTGTGTCAAAATATGTCTGCCAGATATTTATTAAACTTGGACAGGAAAAAAACATATGTGTCATATTACAAGGAGAACCAGAACATCTATCACAGATGTCTGCTGTATTTGGAAATATCTGTGCCAGCTGAGTTTTAGAGTAATGGCTTCTGAACACGACCTTAAATTGTATTAGAGTTAGGCGGCACAAATAGATATCTTATGAATATCACCTAATGCCGATTCCCACCAGTGGTCTTCAAAGACCACGTCTTGTCAGTCTTGAACAAACTTGGGTTACATGGTAGTTACGGCCATTATCGGCACCAGATTTGAAATTGGATCCAGTTTTTGAACTGTTCAAAAATTTCATCCCGATTCTCGAAATTGTTGATGGCACCTGGTAACTTTGGGGTGTTTGTAGTCTTACCAGCTTCAATCATTTTCAAACTTATTTAAACAGGGTATTTGGGAATCTGTTCAAAGTTGAACAGATTTTTGGGTGTGTTGCCAGGTCTGCACTTTATAAATTAGCCTGTTAGGAGGCAAGCCGGATTAAATTGTTTGATCCCGTTTTTGAACTTGTTTGGATTTTGGGCAATCGTAGTAGAACCGCGCCCTGTGGAATAACCCTGTAACCATGTTTTGGAGTATTTTTGTAAACACAGACAATGTTTAAGATCATCACTTTGAAAAGTAACTTTGTCCCTACATATGGATTTCGATCATACAGTGGGGATAAAAAGCATTGTCCTCTTCTTCTTACAACTGCTTGCAATGCTGTCACCACCCTCCACTTTTCTTCACATATTTTTCAGTTGTCGGGCTGCAGACGTAAAATACAATTAGCGCTCATGCTCATTTCAGCAAATATGAACAAATGTCATTAACAAAGAGCAAAATGTGTTGCCAAATGACACCAATGACTAACAAAATGACATCTGTTTCCTCATGCTACTACTAGAGATGTATTGACTACCAAGCAGCAGACACCAGAAGACTGAAGCGTAAACAGTAACAGTCAGTAGTAGGGCGGCATAGCAAATCAGTTGTTCATTTTGTGATAAAAGCATGTTTATTTTCAGATATGGAGCCATCCTGGAGCTGACCTCTGATGAATCAACTCTTTACCCCTGTACAAACTAAAACTGACCTTTGTCAACATTTTCGCTGTTTTTAGCCCATAACTCCATGGAATTCAGTCATAGATAGTCCAAACTATACCTTTTTGGATTCGTTATGATCAGACAAGTAATTTGGTATAGTTTTGATATAGTTATTTCAACATGATTAGAGCATTTTTAAATTTTGACCCCTGTGTAATTCTTTGTTGACCCCTGTAGCTCATTAAAGGTCAGCTCCAGGATGGCTGCATATCTGAAAATAAACATTAGTTAATTTAGAATATGTGTGCCAAATTCAATGCTTTTATCACAAAATGAACAATTTTTTAATGGAAATTTTAGCTAAGCTGCACCACTACTTCGATTATGTGAAAAATGATAAATGTGTGTTCTGTTTAGTTGTTTGTCACATCCACTGCCACCAGCAACACTGGCACAGTCATGCTTGGGGAAACTTCTTGTAGGCTGTGGTTATTTAAAAAAAAAATCATTGTGTGGCAGTCAGAGTTTAAGAAAAAAATATACATATATAAAGTAATAAATTAACACTTTATTGTATGTCATTCCAAGTTGAATTTAATTTGTTATTTTTTTTACTTATCATTCTGCTAGGAAGTGACTCGTGTACATCACAAAGGCTAACTGATCAGGCAGGGAGACTGTTCAGACCACCATGCTTGGATATTGTTACACCTTTCCAGTTGCGCATGTGTGACTTCAAAATGTGACTTGGATAAATAAGTCGATGGCTGTTGACCAGTGTGATGTCATTACTGGTTAGTCATCTTGTGCACATGTTTTTTCCCCTCACAATAGCGGCATCTGTCTGCTGAGTTGTCATGCTTTCACAAACACATTTCTGGTGATTTTCAAGTCATGTGCCATATCTCCTCCTGTAGATATGGTTATATACGGAACACTGCTTCAGTCACTTGCTACAAAGGACATGATTAAAAAAAAAAATCACTGGCAACCAGTGTGTTGCTCTACATGACAAGTCACTTAACACCATTTCTGGATGTCTTTTGATTAAATCCGTCACTATCTCACCATTTACTTTAGATCTAAAAACAGCTGGTCACTCTTGCCTTATCTTAAGGCCCTGTCACACTTTGACAATTTAGCCAGCGTATGCCAAACGTATTAAATGCTGGCATAAGTCCAATAAGTTAAGAATAAGTTATTATATATATATATATATATATATATATATATATATATATATATATGTTAAGAGCAAATTGAAGCACGTTGAAACACGCTGAAGCTCGCTGTTGTACGTCCGAATAAGTTGAGCGCCTCAAAAAATTTTGGGCATGCTGAAAATTTTCAACAAGTGCCAGCATATGACTCATACGTCCCACACATGCAGGACATAAGATGTAAGTAAGTTATGTGATTGTTGGCAGACGTTTCTTGTAATTTACTCATAAGTCTAAATCCGTCCATTAATGCTGCAACCTGATTGATCAGGGTGATCACGCCTGATTAATGTGCTATTTAAACATTTAACGTGCTGTCGCTGTCAGTGATCACCACACTGACAGATCACATCGACAGATCACACAGAACTTCATTCAGATCGCACCTGATTGCAGTCGACTGGCGCTTTAAAAGTTTAAATCATCACAGCGTTTCATTTTTCAGGTTTGCGATGACCTGATCAGGTCCGCTGATCAGGAAGCAGCCGGCACTTTCAACATTTAGAGAGACAGCCCCCATTCATTCACGGCAACGTTTAACCACAGCCAGTCCACTCATCACTTCTCTGTACACAAGGAAAATGGTCCACCAAGAGAAAAAAATTAAAATAAAAAATAAAATAATGTTAAATTACTCTTTCTGACCCGCACCACACCGTGCAGTACCGACCCGAACCACTGGGTGGAAACGGGGCTGTCGGCATAAGCTGGATAATTGTCAAGGTGTGACAGCTGCATTAATTTATTAGACGTGTGGTAGCGTGCACCAGAGGTCGGCATACGCAGGTTAAGTTGTCAAGGTGTGACAGGGCTTTTACAGAACACCCAAACATGCCCCCTTCAGACTGACATCTAAACACTTTAATGCTAATAACACTGAGGCACATTGAGAGTAGGATACAACTATGACAATATTTCTCCTTTGGTTTATAATCTAAAAGTGTGTAAAAGTAATTGTTTGTTTTGAATACATTGTCAATTGTACTTTCAGAGACTGACCAGTTTATCAATTCAGGTGTTTCATCACAAAATATTTACTACCACCAATGTAATGCATGTATGAAACTTGTCAGTTTAATTTTGTGAGCTTGATGACAGATCTCCAGGGTTTTTTTTATGTGTGTTTGTTTTTTGCAGTCACTAACTTACACAGGCTTGAGCAACATAGTAGTGCACTTTCTGTTTGCATTTTCAAACACTTTTTTCAAACCTGTAGAATTCTTGTAGTTTACAATAAACATTAAAGCAGTTCTGTTGCAAGGGTGGTGGCCAAGTGGTTAGTGCGCTTAGTTTCAGTGTGGAAGGTTCCCGGTTCAAACCCTGTCACACTTCTCCATGCAATGTGGAGTTCCATCAAGAAGGGCATCTGGTATAAAACTTGTGCCAAATCAACATGCAGATTACATGTGACCCCTGAGTGAAAGAGAAGGGACTTACTATTAAAGCAGTTTTGTCACGGTCAACCAAAGCAGGTGGACCTGTGGGATAGGAGATAAGTGACCGGGGTTCAGTTCCAGGGGTGTGATTCAGATTACCTGTTTAATTGGACCAGACACTTCATCTCCATTGTGTCAGTCCACCCACCTGTAAAATGCACTGACATCCCATCCAGGGGGATTCGTAGGCACTGAGCCACGTGATGCTGTAGTATCTGTAGATAAGCACCTGCACCAGTTGGCCCCAGGGCCCATTTAGAATTTACTTCAATAAACTCGGGCAGCATGATGGATTAGTGGTTAGCACTGTTTGCCTCACAGTAAGAAGGTCATGGGTTCAATTCCCACCTGTGGCCTTTCTGTGTGGACTTTGCATGTTCTCCCCGTGTTTATGTGGGTTTGCTCCAAGTGCTCTGGTTTCCTCCCACATCCAAAGACATGCAGGTTAGGTGAATTGGAAACTTTATAATTGTCCAGGTCCCCCTTGTAAAAGAGGTCTCGATCTCAATGGGACTAACCTGGTTAAACAAAGGTTAGATTAAATTAAAATTGGAACACTTTTTTTTTTTATCAGCGATCCTATCAGCCTCATAGGTTCCTGCTGTGCATGCTTACTGAGGCTGTGTTGTAAAGCATTTACTCTGCACCCTGCTTGAAGATGTGGTTAAGTGCTAATCCAAGCATGTAAATTGTTAATTATTATCTTGAGCTTGACTAGATGACCTGCTTGTTGTTGAGCACCTTTTTGACCAGTATAATGATTTATAAATGTATCCTCCGTGTCTGTGAAAACATTGTTTTATCATAACAGATGATTCAAAGGGAGCTATTGTGAACCACTTCAAGGTTTTGGGTGGGTTAACTCGTGCTATTTTTTTATTTTCTTTTTTTTAAAGATATAAGTAGGCTGGCTGATTGAACACAAAAAGTATTTTTCAGCTAGAGTCCTCTCTGTGTTTAGCTGTGGATCACCATTGTGTTGATGATAAGGGGGGAGATTGGATGTTGTGATAGTGAACGAGTCTCATGACTTGGCATGTGCTTGTCCATTGTGTCATTTGAATAGAATGTGGGCCTGCTGGGGATTACGTGAACATACTGACATCTGAAAGAGCCACATAGTAACAGATTGTAGTGATTGGCCATATGCAGTTATTATCTTGACCTTTGAATCATTTGATTTCTTTGTAATTGAATCCAAACCGTGCACAGACTCCACAACACACATTAACAATATGTGGATTGTGATTTATTTATTTATTGTTTAATATAAAATCAATGTGGAATCTGTAAATAGTAAATTACGTGCTTCCTCCCTGTCCACCAAAATTGGAGAGAAATTTGCGTTGTTTTTTTTTTTTACCCCATTTTCACCGAGAGGTTCGGGTCAGTATGGCATGCTATTTTGTGCCTTTCCACATCCAGATTTAGAAACGGATACAAAAATAACCGACCCGTAGCATACCATACCACTTTTTTCGGCACCCTTTGGCTGGGGTCCCAAAATTATGGACCAGTTACAAAAGGGAGGCGTTAACCCACTGCTGTCCAGTGCTTGGCTCAGCAGCTAAAGCGAACCTGCAGGCCTCATGTGAACAGTTCAAACTGTTTCAAATACTAAAACCATTCACACACTAAAAAAATTAACTCATTTTAAAGGTTGAAAGAGTCACAGCGCCTCATTCATTCATGTCTGTGTTTACCACAGACATCAGTCGACTCTTCAGCTCTGCACATGATGAAAATAAATCCCATGAACCATTGAGACAAAAATTTAATTAATGAAATTGAAAAAAAAATTTTAATTGCACTGTGTGGATTCCATATGGAGAGGACGAGGCTGTGCGACAGTGTACATGCTCTCAATGACATGCATGTCAATATCTACGTGCTCCGCGTATCAAACAAAAGGTACTGCTGGCGGTGGAAACGCATGTCAAACCCAACCTAACCGTTCCGACTCGTACTGAACTGACCTGGTCCGCTTGGTGGAAATGAGGCTTTAGAATTCTAAATTTAACAATTAGAACTATGTATCTGCAGCTTGGGTTTAAGGGGGAAGGTAACTAACACACCCGCGTGGTTTTATGGAGGAGTCCTGATCTGTTTCAAGATGTAATCAAGTCTTCACCAATATTCTCTCTGCCACCAAATCTGCTGAAATCTGTTAGCCTTTTTGAGATATCGTGTAGATAAACGCTGGTAACTCTTGTGGTAATGCTAATTAAAAAAAAATTGTATCGCAGTGACCACTGCTCATATTTTCTGACAAAGTGACATAATACTGTATTACACCACTGCAATATGACTAAACATTTTTTTAAGCTGTCTTGTCTCTTGTTTATTTTGCTTTGTAAATTTTTTTCAGTTTCTCTTGTATAATATTTACTTTCTAACACGAACTTTGTTGAATGCAAAGTCATCTTAACTCACAAAAACAAAAATAATCAATGTAATTATCTTCAGAGGTCATTCTGTTCACTAAGTCCACTCAGCAACTTGTTGTGAGTTCTCATGTCATAATGACATACAGACCATTTGTGCATATTGCGTCTTGTCGTTGAAACGGCTAACCTTAAATGCAGCTTAAAAAAAAAAATCAAGTAGTTTTGTCTGTCAATTAAGCATTCCTTTTTTTCCCCTGCAGCTTTGTGAGGTCTAAATGCCCTGTCTAAAGATAATCCTCAGATAGCTGTGATATAAAACTGTAAAATCCAAACAGTCCATAGTTGGTAACGGACGAAAGAAGATAAATTCAACATATTTATTTGTGTGCCTGGTTTACTACTTTGAAAGTAGAAATGAAAAATTGACAAATTATTCACAACTGTAAACTGTGGTTGTCAGGATAAATTCTGTCCCTCCAGCAAACTTTTGCATCTTAAAACTCAAGAATTGTGGAATTAAAATCAAAATTTTTATACATTAAAGCTGGGAGGTCAAAGTTGTGCCTGCCAAAAAAAAAAAAAAGCCTTTTTTTTATTGACTTCACCACCCACGAGATGGTGACAGAAACTGCTCAAATTGACTGTTTATTCATTAGAGAAGTTAACTTTTGGTGAAAATAAGATTGACAGCCAGAAATGAACTTATAGTTGTGTCCTTTGACCTTATGGACAACTTAATAATAATTGATCATTGTTACAGTTTTATATATTTTGAAACCTGTGTGACATCTGTTGGGGTCTGTACTCATGGTTTCATAATCGGCTAATTATTTACGTTGTGGTTTACTAAATGTCCCACTGTCCTCCAGTGGACATAATGTCCTTACAGATGCAAAAGAATCTTGTTAACGAGATATCGCAGAACAACACATCACCTAAACATGTTCATATGTGTGCAAAAGAAGCAGAGTGTAGCGTTATATACTAGGGTGTTGCTCGTGGTGATCCTCGGGTTCTAGGTTGGGTAGTGTTTATAAAATTAGGTAGCTGACATTTTTCAAGGGTGTTGATAAATTATGCAGTTTTTCTAATAATTTTAACTGAAAGTGCAGGTAATTAACATGAGAAAGTTATTTTGAATAATTGTATTCATTATTTGGCATGTTTAGTTGATATCATATTTTACAACCGACAAGGTTGAGAGATTTCCTTTGTTCAGAGCTTGTCTGGTTACCAGGGACTGATTCATGGTGACATCAACATCCATTGTTCACTATTTTTTACCTAATATCCTTAATTTCCCTAAAAATATTAGTCTTGTCAACTTTCCATTTTTGCAGCGTTCATCCTTGACCAAAAATACATAAGCATGCCAAACAGCAAATGTCAGCTCTCCCCAGTTTCTCCGTAATCAGAGTTGCATGCACACGCACACAGAGGCCACTTGGCTTTTAATATATAGATTTTACCCACCAGTGAAGTTGCTTTGATGATGATATTAGTTTTATGTTGCTGCCTTGTCAAAGTTATTGTGACTATAAGTGTTTGTTTTGTTGCTGTAGGTGAGCAGTAATGGCACTGCTGCTGCGACAACAGATGGCCAGGCTGTGCAGACGGCTGGAAACGCACAGGACCCTCAACAGCAGCAGCAACAACAACAACAAGCACCCAATGCTTGGCAGGTCATTAAAGGGGTCCTCTTCAGGTAAAATTCAGTCTTATTTTTCTTTTTTCTTTTCATAAATCTAGTTTACAGGTACAGTAAAGGTCATTTATTTCTCATTCAAAGAGAATAAATATGCACCATAACTCACTCATGTCAGCATAAGGATGGATGGAGTGTGTCTCAAGTACATTGGCCAATGGTTACATACTACATTACAGAGCACATGTGTGCAGTAAGCATGCTGGTTAATCGGCTTCTCGATATGCTGCACTTCACAGTTGGATGAATTCTCTTGGCAAAAGGTGAAATGTTGCATAACATGGATTTGAATAAATTTGTGAACAGAGTTTGAGTGCAAGAAGCCTTTTGTGCACATAGAAGACATTTAGGATATTTTACTACAGCTCTTTTCTGGTTTGCTCTGATGCTTCAAAGTTCACCAAAACCTAATCAGTTGATTGTCATTGCATGTCCTTTTGATTTGGAGGTGTACAAGATGATTGTTTATTATTTTTGAGTTGTCGTGTTAACCTGGAGGGTGTTCATGTATTCATTCACTCTTAAGCCTTATTTATGCTTGTACAACTCCGTAACTCCATGGCTATGCAACAGCATTGACATGGGCGTGACCTTTTCGAGGTTCTCAGTCACATTCGTGTGAGTCTTACTGGAATTTATCACCAGAATAGTAGGGGGCGCAACGTGAAGAACAAGGCAGAGACTTTCTTTACGCCTACACTGCCACTGTTGCTGGTCTTTTTCCCCCTCCTTTTTCTGGATTAATTGTTTCTCAACAACCTCCAATTCTTTATATACGTAATCATCAACCTCCAAACCAAAGTTACATGCAATTTCCCCTCCATGAATTTCTGGTCATTTGAGTGTCTTCGTAATTTTTCGACTCCACGTTGTAATGTTGGTCATATTTGTGAATATTTCTGCTAAATGTTCCTCTATTTGATCCATGATTGAAATGTAATCAGTGTGCGCACTGCAAAACCTTTTAAATATGACTGGAGAGGAAGGAGTGAAACCGGAAAAGCGACCAATCACAGCCCTTGCAGTCTCTGTCGCTTCGACGTGTAGTTTTAATTTTTGGGAGGTGTGTGTCAGGGTATGGAGAGGGGCTCTGCATCGCTGCAGAAATGGGGAAGCATAAATCGGGCTTTAGCATTTTACACTGTACATGAGTAAGCTTTTGCTCAACTTGGGATATTCATCCTTTTACAAATCTGCTAATTCAAGTAAAAGTCATTATTACGCTCATTGGCTTGTTTGTTCATTTTTGCTTCTCCAGGATTTTCATAATCTGGGCAATAAGTAGTTGGTTCCGCCGAGGGCCGTCTACACCTGACCCAAATACACCTGCTGGAGCACCCAGAGTACCCAGTAGAAACCTCTTCCCTAAGGACACCCTCATGGTAAAAGTCCTTTCCTTTGTGGCTGGACTTTGTTCCCTGTCGTTCCTTCTCCTGAATGTCTAATCACGTGACCAGCTTTTATTTTCTCCCCATGGTTGCAGGACCTGTATGTGTTCGTGTCCCAGGAGGAGGTGTTCTCAGACTTCAACAACACAGAAGCTGCCTTTTGGTTCCAAAGGGACCTAGTCTATGGAGACTGGACCACAGGGGAAGATGGGGACGGCTGCTACCAGCACTACAAGGAGATGGATATTCCAGAGGTGGGAACAGCGAGGTGTTTGAGAACAGATGAGATGTAACGTCACAGCGGTCCAGTGACACAGAAAAGAAGCAGAATTTATCTCTGCCTGTTTGTGATGCAGATGCTCATTTTTCTGATTGTTTTTGTGTACTTGTAGACAGTGCAGCACAATGGTTCGCTCTACATCCACATCTACTTCACTAAAAGTGGATTCCACCCAGATCCCAAACGGAAGGGACAGTACCGCAGACTGGCAACAGTTCATGCAACACGAAGTAAGTAAGCACTTAGAGCCAACAACAACAAAAATACAATACAGTTTCTGTGTTCATTTGGAAATGTTGACTTGCTTCTCTTTATTATTTTTTAGTGTTGAATAAATTCAAGAGGCGAAAGTTTCTCAAGACCAAGAATCTGCTGACAGGAGAAACAGAAGCAGATCCTGAAATGATCAAGGTAGATTTATGTTTAATTACACATTATTTTTATGAATGTGCAATCTTGCCATTTGGCGAATCCTCTCATGAAGTTGGCAGAACTACAGGTTGCCAGCCTCGCCTTCATGCTATAGTTTGGTTTTCTGGTGTACTGTTTGACACGCTCGCGTTCCATCTCGTTAATACACTGTCACAGATTTGCAGTTCAAGGATGTTCTTCTGCCATTTCCGCATTTGTATTTTGAGTTGCAGTGACCAACTTGCTGCTGCTGCATTTATGCCATTATGAAATATAGTTAAGAATAAGAATTAACATTGTTGCAGCTAACCAACAGGAGGCTGGAGATTACTGCCCCATGTCTGTTTGTGATACCTACCAGCAGATGTCGCTGTGCAGGAGTATTGTATTTTTTTTTCTGTATTTCCATCTGTCTCTGTGTGCACGATGTAACTTGGAGTTTTGGTGCAATTTAGATAAAATGTAGTGGAGTAATTGAGTGCAAGGTAAGGACCAACTGATTTGGATTTTGAGAAATATCGGTTGAATGTCAATGTCACAGGCCAGTGTCAAAATTATAGCCCAATGTTTATACAGTAGTGTATGTCAGAGGTATTTAGAAAGGCTGCTTCAACCTAAAGATTGGTTAAAGGTTACACACCCGTGGTCACTATGAAACACTAATAGAAAGTCCTCTACTGGTTTTGTGTAGGTTAAATAACTTTTGACATTGCATGACCTTGAAAGGTCAAGGTATTAGAATTGCAGTTTTTGAGGAGTTGTTTAGAAATACAGCCACAGTTACTGTGAAACACTTAAGTTGTATATCAGTTTTCTCTGTGCTGTGGTCTTGTTTTTAACTGTGGCAGTGTTTCAAATATGTCGCCAAAGTAAAGATTAAATAATGTCAGCATCTATTGGATTCTGTGACTGACATATGTTACCCGGTAATGTGATAACGAAGCATGACACATTGTGCAAACTATTCTTTTTTTAAAACCCTGTTAATTCAACCAATAATTTGTATCACTTTTTATCAAAATTGGAGCAACTTTAACTTTTGCCCCCTGTACAAACTAAAATTGACCTTTGTCATCATTCTTGCTGTCTTTACCCCATAACTCCATAGAATTCAGTCATAGATGGTCCAAATATACCTTTTTTGAATCTTTGTTCAAACAAATAATATGGTACAGTTTTCAATTTGACTGGAGCTGTTTTAAATTTTGACCCCTGTGTAATTCTTCAGTTGAATCCTACCTGGACGCCTATTACAAATAACACTGTAATATACATCCCACAACATTTTCCACAGAAAATGACATTTCTTGAATAATTTTACTTTGGTAGCTTGTCAGACACAGCCATTATATGAATGTTGTTTTCAAGCAGAATAGGATCCAAGTATGAATTTTGTTCCACACAAATGCTTGTTTAACAATACATATCAAAACCATGCATGGAATGAGTGACCAGTTAATGAAACAAATAAAAAAACATGAATACACAACACAAAGCGTGCACAATCCTCCATTTCATCCTCATTCAAACCGTTCTGATTCATGCTCCTAATGCACAGACCTCTGGCATTTTCATGTGCATCCTTTTGTTTGATTAAAATCTTAACAGTTTGTGACCCAAACTAAGTGGATCTTACCCTGTTTCTTAAGCAGCCTTGCTTTCCTGGCAATGTCCGCATTACTCTTAGTAAGATGCTCATTTGTATAAACATTTGTCTTTCAGCTTCCTTCCCTGTTTGAGGAATTAAACTTTGTGCCTTCTGTTTGCAAAGTGGGTGATAACTGGAATGGAAGGCTTATACTTCTGAGCCTGAGTCAATAGAGTCGACATGCTTTGATATTTTCTTTATTAATGTCAATATGTCTGAGTATTTGTGCTGAATCTGGTGCTTGTTCACCATTTGAAAGATTCATCTGTAAGTATTCTGTTATCTGCTGCACTATGAATGTTAAACTTTTTGTCAAATGTCTCCTTGCACAGCGAGCAGAGAGCCATGGCCCTGTGGAGATCATCTCTCATTGGCACCCTAACCTCACCATCAACATGGTCGATGACCACACCGCCTGGGTCAAAGGTTCTGTTCCGCCTCCATTAGACCAACGTAAGCTCCTCCTCCTTACTCATTAGTCGAGCTGCAGCAGTTTTATTTGTTTCTTTGCACATCTCAGCTGTCCCAGATAATCATTAGAGGTTCTGCTTCTGTCCAACCGCATTCTACCTCCTCTCGTCACCACCAGATGTAAAATTCGATGCAGTAAGTGGTGACTACTATCCCATTGTGTACTTCAATGACTACTGGAACCTTCAGAAGGACTACTACCCCATCAACGACACCCTGACAAAACTGCCACTGCGCCTCATCTACTGTCCGCTGTCCTTGTGGCGCTGGCAGTTGTACGCTGCGCAGAACGCGCGCTCGCCATGGAACTTCCTGCCCGAGGACACGTACGAGCAGTCTGACGAAGACCAAGACTCTGTCAAGGTAAGCGGGCTGCTGTCACGGAGAAGGAAAGTAAAACTTAACAGATATGTGAGAAGCTGCTTCATGAGTCAGTCTGGAGGTGAATCATGGCTCAGATTATTTTATGTTGAAGAAATTGCAACACGTGTATTTTATTCAGTGAATAAAGTTTGATCAGTTTTTGCTTTCATGGAGCTATAGCAGGCATCGTGTGGATTGGTGTGCAATACAAGAAAAAAAAACGTGCTTTTGCGCTTTCAGGTGTGTTTATATTTTCCATGTGATGTCACTACTGCAAAAAAGTGTAAGTTTCTGATGCAGACTAAAATTGGAGACTCATGATTTTGCCTCCAGCTATGAAAAGTTAAAAACTCTCTTTGTACAGGTTGCTCTCCTGGAAACCAACCCATACCTGCTGGGACTCACCATTGTTGTCTCCATTGTGCACAGTATCTTCGAATTTCTTGCTTTCAAGAATGGTAAGTCCGCTGTAGCTGTAATCAGACACAAAGGACCACATCTTACACCCCACACAAAGCGGCACAAGTGTCATTACTAGTTTCCAGCCAACTCCTCTTTACGCCAAGCCGTGATGTTGTTTAGATAGTAGGTGTACTTGCTCTCAGTTGTTCACCTGTGTGGTCAGGTGGGGTTTTGGTGCATTGCTCTCATGAGGCAGCCGAAAGGGATTGTGCTACACACCAGCAGAAACCTGATGTTCAGGTTATGGAAGTTTTTTGCCCAGGGCTGGTGTCACTCTCTTTAGAGGAATCCTTTCTTGGACTCCTTCCACCTCTCTCTATATCTAACCAAATTTGGCCGTGCGTGTCCCAGGTTGTGGGTGATGTCATCTTATCTGTGGTCATCCCAGTTGTCTTTTCCATTCACGTGGTGTTCTTTCAGTCACTCTAACAGTCCATCTGTTATCCTTGAGGCGCACAACATGACCGGCCCACTTGTTTGTTCTTTTTATGGTCGCATTGATGTCATTTACGCCCATGTGTTGCCGGATCCAGGTGTGTTTTTTTTTTTCCCTTTTTTTTTTTTCTTTTTTCCCCCCCTGATCTCGCAGGGTGATCCCGAGCATGATGTGCTCCATCTTTCATTGTGCCACCTCGAGTTTGTTGGTGATGGGGTTGTTCAGTGGCCACATCTCGCTGCCATGTGTCATCACAGGAAGAATGTACTCATTTATTAGTTTCCTCTTGATATTTATGCTGGCCTTCACACTCCTCATGATGTTGTGTACCTTCCCAAATGTTGTCCATCCTAATGCAATCCTTGCTTGCCTCTACTGGTGGTTGGCTCTCAATGCGGTATTGTATCACTTCCTGTTCCGGAGCACAGTGGTGTTTTGCTGTATCTGTTAGCTGTTTAATCTGCGCAGTTAGATTGATCTAGTTACCTAGATAACGATTTGTTTCACAGTGTAATCTTCACGTGCCTTAACTAAAGCGCTCCCTCTGCTGAATCACCTCTAAATTATTTACACATTATTCACTTTGTGTGTTTTTAGGAATCCGCTAGCTTAGCGCAGCTACTAGCTCTTAGCCGGTTTAGCATGGCGGCTTCTCCTGTCTCTCCCGCACTTTTCTGCTCTGGGTGTGAAATGTTTAGTTATTCCTCGGCCTCCTTTAGCAGTAATGGTACTTGTAATAAGTGTAGCTTATTCGTAGCTTTGGAGGCCAGGCTGGGCGAATTGGATACTCGGCTCCGCACCGTGGAAAATTCTACAGCTAGCCAGGCCCCTGTAGTCGGTGCGGACCAAGGTAGCTTAGCCGCCGTTAGTTTTCCTCTGGCAGATCCCGAGCAGCCAGGAAAGCAGGCCGACTGGGTGACTGTGAGGAGGAAGCGTAGTTCTAAACAGAAGCCCCGTGTACACCGCCAACCCGTTCACATTTCTAACCGTTTTTCCCTAGTCGACAACACACCCGCCGAGGATCAAACTCTGGTTATTGGCGACTCTGTTTTGAGAAATGTGAAGTTAGCGACACCAGCAACCATAGTCAGTTGTCTTCCGGGGGCCAGAGCAGGCGACATTGAAGGAAATTTGAAACTGCTGGCTAAGGCTAAGCGTAAATTTGGTAAGATTGTAATTCACGTCGGCAGTAATGACACCCGGTTACGCCAATCGGAGGTCACTAAAATTAACATTGAATCGGTGTGTAACTTTGCAAAAACAATGTCGGACTCTGTAGTTTTCTCTGGGCCCCTCCCCAATCGGACCGGGAGTGACATGTTTAGCCGCATGTTCTCCTTGAATTGCTGTCTGTCTGAGTGGTGTCCAAAAAATGAGGTGGGCTTCATAGATAATTGGCAAAGCTTCTGGGGAAAACCTGGTCTTGTTAGGAGAGACGGCATCCATCCCACTTTGGATGGAGCAGCTCTCATTTCTAGAAATCTGCCCAATTTTCTTAAATCCTCCAAACCGTGACTATCCAGGGTTGGGACCAGGAAGCAGAGTTGTAGTCTTACACACCACTCTGCAGCTTCTCTCCCCCTGCCATCCCCTCATTACCCCATCCCCGTAGAGACGGTGCCTGCTCCCAGACCACCAATAACCAGCAAAAATCTATTTAAGCATAAAAATTCAAAAAGAAAAAATAATATAGCACCTTCAACTGCACCACAGACTAAAACAGTTAAATGTGGTCTATTAAACATTAGGTCTCTCTCTTCTAAGTCCCTGTTAGTAAATGATATAATAATTGATCAACATATTGATTTATTCTGCCTTACAGAAACCTGGTTACAGCAGGATGAATATGTTAGTTTATATGAGTCAACACCCCCGAGTCACACTAACTGCCAGAATGCTCGTAGCATGGGCCGAGGCGGAGGATTAGCAGCAATCTTCCATTACAGCTTATTAATTAATCAAAAACCCAGACAGAGCTTTAATTCATTTGAAAGCTTGACTCTTAGTCTTGTCCATCCAAATTGGAAGTCCCAAAAAACAGTTTTATTTGTAATTATCTATCGTCCACCTGGTCGTTACTGTGAGTTTCTCTGTGAATTTTCAGACCTTTTGTCTGACTTCGTGCTTAGCTCAGATAAGATAATTATAGTGGGCGATTTTAACATCCACACAGATGCTGAGAATGACAGCCTCAACACTGCATTTAATCTATTATTAGACTCAGTTGGCTTTGCTCAAAATGTAAATGAGTCCACCCACCACTTTAATCATATCTTAGATCTTGTTCTGACTTATGGTATGGAAATTGAAGACTTAACAGTATTCCCTGAAAACATTTACATTTACTCTGATGGACTACTCAGCAGTGGGGAATAAGTTTCATTACACTAGAAGTCTTTCAGAAAGCGCTGTAACTAGGTTTAAGGATATGATTTATTTTTTATGTTCTCTAATGCCATATACCAACACAGTGCAGAGTAGCTACCTAAACTCTGTAAGTGAGATAGAGTATCTCGTCAGTAGTTTTACATCCTCATTGAAGACAACTTTGGATGCTGTAGCTCCTCTGAAAAAGAGAGCTTTAAATGAGAAGTGCCTGACTCTGTGGTATAACTCACAAACTCGCAGCTTAAAGCAGATAACCTGTAAGTTGGAGAGGAAATGGCGTCTCACTAATTTAGAAGATCTTCACTTAGCCTGGAAAAGGAGTCTGTTGCTCTATAAAAAAGCCCTCCGTAAAGCTAGGACATCTTACTACTCATCACTAATTGAAGAAAATAAGAACAACCCCAGGTTTCTTTTCAGCACTGTAGCCAGGCTGACAAAGAGTCAGAGCTCTATTGAGCCGAGTATTCCTTTAACTTTAACTAGTAATGACTTCATGACTTTCTTTGCTAATAAAATTTTAACTTTTAGAGAAAAAATTACTCATAACCATCCCAAAGACGTATCGTTATCTTTGGCTGCTTTCAGTAATGCCGGTATTTGGTTAGACTCCTTCTCTCAGATTGTTCTGTCTGAGTTATTTTCATTAGTTACTTCATCTAAACCATCAGCATGTCTATTAGACCCCATTCCTACCAGGCTGCTCAAGGAAGCCCTACCATTATTTAATGCTTTGATCTTAAATATGATCAATCTATCTTTATTAGTTGGCTATGTACCACAGGCTTTTAAGGTGGCAGTAATTAAACCATTACTTAAAAAGCCATCACTTGACCCAGCTATCTTAGCTAATTATAGGCCAATCTCCAACCTTCCTTTTCTCTCAAAAATTCTTGAAAGGGTAGTTGTAAAACAGCTAACTGATCATCTGCAGAGGAATGGTCTATTTGAAGAGTTTCAGTCAGGTTTTAGAATTCATCATAGTACAGAAACAGCATTAGTGAAGGTTACAAATGATCTTCTTATGGCCTCAGACAGTGGACTCATCTCTGTGCTTGTTCTGTTAGACCTCAGTGCTGCTTTTGATACTGTTGACCATAAAATTTTATTACAGAGATTAGAGCATGCCATAGGTATTAAAGGCACTGCGCTGCGGTGGTTTGAATCATATTTATCTAATAGATTACAATTTGTTCATGTAAATGGGGAATCTTCTTCACAGACTAAGGTTAATTATGGAGTTCCACAAGGTTCTGTGCTAGGACCAATTTTATTCACTTTATACATGCTTCCCTTAGGCAGTATTATTAGACGGCATTGCTTAAATTTTCATTGTTACGCAGATGATACCCAGCTTTATCTATCCATGAAGCCAGAGGACACACACCAATTAGCTAAACTGCAGGATTGTCTTACAGACATAAAGACATGGATGACCTCTAATTTCCTGCTTTTAAACTCAGATAAAACTGAAGTTATTGTACTTGGCCCCACAAATCTTAGAAACATGGTGTCTAACCAGATCCTTACTCTGGATGGCATTACCCTGACCTCTAGTAATACTGTGAGAAATCTTGGAGTCATTTTTGATCAGGATATGTCATTCAAAGCGCATATTAAACAAATATGTAGGACTGCTTTTTTGCATTTACGCAATATCTCTAAAATTAGAAAGGTCTTGTCTCAGAGTGATGCTGAAAAACTAATTCATGCATTTATTTTCTCTAGGCTGGACTATTGTAATTCATTATTATCAGGTTGTCCTAAAAGTTCCCTGAAAAGCCTTCAGTTAATTCAAAATGCTGCAGCTAGAGTACTAACGGGGACTAGAAGGAGAGAGCATATCTCACCCATATTGGCCTCTCTTCATTGGCTTCATGTTAATTCTAGAATAGAATTTAAAATTCTTCTTCTTACTTATAAGGTTTTGAATAATCAGGTCCCATCTTATCTTAGGGACCTCATAATACCATATCACCCCAATAGAGCGCTTTGCTCTCAGACTGCAGGCTTACTTGTAGTTCCTCGGGTTTTTAAGAGTAGAATGGGAGGCAGAGCCTTCAGCTTTCAGGCTCCTCTCCTGTGGAACCAGCTCCCAATTCGGATCAGGGAGACAGACACCCTCTCTACTTTTAAGATTAGGCTTAAAACTTTCCTTTTTGCTAAAGCTTATAGTTAGGGCTGGATCAGGTGACCCTGAACCATCCCTTAGTTATGCTGCTATAGACTTAGACTGCTGGGGGGTTCCCATGATGCACTGAGTGTTTCTTTCTCTTTTTGCTCTGTATGCACCACTCTGCATTTAATCATTAGTGATTGATCTCTGCTCCCCTCCACAGCATGTCTTTTTCCTGGTTCTCTCCCTCAGCCCCAACCAGTCCCAGCAGAAGACTGCCCCTCCCTGAGCCTGGTTCTGCTGGAGGTTTCTTCCTGTTAAAAGGGAGTTTTTCCTTCCCACTGTCGCCAAGTGCTTGCTCACAGGGGGTCGTTTTGACCGTTGGGGTTTTTACGTAATTATTGTATGGCCTTGCCTTACAGTATAAAGCGCCTTGGGGCAACTGTTTGTTGTGATTTGGCGCTATATAAAAAAAAAAAAATTGATTGAATTGAATTATAATTTACATTGCAACAAGATTCGAGTGCAACTCCAAAAGGTGCTTTTCTGAGCTGCGAGTAATTGTTAGCCAAATAAAGATAATGAAATTTAGCAAAATAAATATTTAATTAAATATATGTACAACTAAAAATGTGGACAAAAGTAAAATGTAAGATGAGAATTATGTACAACTGTGGAATGATACTGCATGGGAAAATATTGCGCACGGTTACAGATATTGCACAAGAAACTTTGGAAAGTGCAGATTAAAGTGGTTTGTTATTGTTCAGTGCAGTGATTGCTCTGGGCAGAAAGCTGTCCCTGAGTCGGTTTGTCCTAGTTTTGATTGACCTATACCGTCAGCCCTAGGGTAGTAGGTTAAACAGGTGGTTGCTGGGGTGGGATGTGTCTTTGATGATGCTGGTAGTTCTGCTCAGGTAGCGAGAGCTGGCAGTGTCCTCCATGCTGGACAGAGAGCAACCAGTGATCCTCTGGGCCGTTTTGATCACCCTCTGCAGTGCTCTACTGTCTGCTGCTGAGCACCCCCCATACCACTCTGTGATGCAGTACGTCAGGATGCTCTGGTGGCTCTGTAGAACAACAGCAGCTTCTCCTCCAGATTGTTCCACCTGAGCACCCTCAGGAAATGGAGTCGCTGCTGGGCTTTCTTCAACACCACTGTGGTGTTGGTAGTCCAGGAGAGGCTGTCAGAGAGCTGCACTCCCAGGAACCTGATGGAGCTGACCCTTTCCACACAGTCCCCTTGGATGTAGAGTGGGGCTGGGTCAGCCCTGCCCTTCCTGAAGTCCAGGATTATTTCTTTTGTTTTTGTGGTGTTCAGCGGCAGGTTGGTAGCTGAACACCACGCTGTCAGTTGATTAACCTCGTCTCTGTAATCAGACACATCCCCCATTGAGATGAGCCCAACCACGGTGGTGTCATCCGCAAACTTTATGATGATGTTTGAGAGATGGGTCGGGGAACAGTCGTGAGTGTAAAGTGTGAACAGGAGGGGGCTCAGTACACAGCCTTGAGGGTGGTTCGTGAGGAAGTCTTTGATCCACTGGCAGATGGGGTGGAGATGCCCAGATGTGTCAGTTTCTGGACCAGGAACTGCCCACCTCCTCCTATTGGAGTTCAACACAGTGTTTTTCTGGTGTTTATATGGTGGAATATTCAAGCATGTCTTACATAGATGGGAGATTCACGACGTGTGTACTCTCTGCTTATGCAAACAGGGCTGCATGTTGAAGTGTCAAACTATAAGAAAACTGAATTGAAAAAATTGACAAAAGTCATCAGGAGATGACATATCCTCCTGGTCCCCACAAATCAGTCATATGTGTCAGGGGATCACCCAAGTACACCCTTATGCTAAAAACTGGATCTTGAGATATCGCACTAACAAGTGAAAACGGACGGACAGACGTGCTAATTGCTTTATCTGCTGTATTTCATATGGGGTGGGCATAAAAATGAATTAAGAGGAAGTGGTGTTGCAGGAATGCTGAAATTTTTCATTTGAGGGAGCTTTGATGGCTGCCCCTGTAAATGATCCGGTCGTTTTGACCGTTGGGGTTTTACATAATTATTGTATGGCCTTGCCTTACAATATAAAGCGCCTTGGGGCAACTGTTTGTTGTGATTTGGCGCTATATAAAAAATAAAAAATTGATTGATTGATTGATTGGGTGTTTTGATGCTTTGCACACAGAGCTGTTTCTTGGCTAGAAAAACCTCTCACTTGGTTCCACCATATAAATAGCAATGCACCAGGTTCCCACCCAGCCCACTCTTGGAGGTACAGATGGCACCGTTAAGTTTAAGCCATGTTATGACCAGAACACACCCCTGATTAATTAAGAGACTAAATCCAACTTGTTTGCATCCTTATTTTCTGCTCAGGTTAAATAGCAAAGAGTTGGACATGCCCCAAATGCATCTGCAGTGTGTGTGCTTTAGTCCATTAATAAATGAATGAATGAAGTGTCTTTATTTTGAACACATAAAAATAAACATATGCATGAGAAATTATCGCAAAGGACACAATAGAAATAATAATACTGTCTTCACATTGTCAAGATAGGGCCCAAAAACTGTTTGTGCAGTGGCTAAGTGCACTCATATGCACCGTGCTCCTTCCCTTCATCAGATATCCAGTTTTGGAACAGCCGGCAGTCTTTGGAAGGCCTGTCCGTGCGCTCCATCATTTTTGGGGTGTTCCAGTCTCTGGTGGTGCTGCTCTACATTCTGGATAACGAGACCAACTTCGTGGTGCAGGTCAGCGTCTTCATCGGCCTCCTCATTGACCTCTGGAAAATCACCAAGGTCATGGATGTCAGAGTAAGTCAACAGTTTGTTGAAATGTTTTCTTTAAATGTTGCTTTTAAAGTAGACGTGCATTGAAATAAATGCAGTCAGATCTTTGGACCAAAAAATGACTTATATTTACACATAAGATCCTTCTGAATGTAGTAAAGTAAATCTGCAAGCCCAGATCTGTCATTCAATGGAGAAATCTTCGTTTAAAAATGATAAATTTACAGCTAAACTTTAGCCCCCCGCAAAACTGTCAGCACATCCGGGACGCTGCCGAGACGTCAGAGAGAAAACCTTATCCCAGCATGCATTTTGCGCGCCAACTGTAATTTGTGGATTTACATCAGTTTGCATATCTTACAAAAGCACCTTTTTATTGTCTTATACGGAAGGATCGACTTTTTTTAAAACTTCATATTGTCTTGCGGTACATTTGGTGATTTCTTTGATTTTTGCTTGAAAATGATTTTTGTGGACTTTTTCATGCAGCTGTTTGATTGAGTGGTGTCGCATTGAAAATCTACCGTCTTTAGCCTCCGGTGTTACCGTTGCGGGGTACGGATGCGGGACCCGCAAAGAATTCAAGTCATTAAAAAGATATAAACCTCTCTCAGCGGCCACGGAGCTCTGCGGCTCAGATTACCGAGACTGTGCAGTGCTGCGGATTTTGTCGCAAGAAGTCTGTCCTTGCGGGCAACAGGTGTCACCGGCCGCTCCACATCAAAGCAATGAGCGTAGTCCCTGGACTTGTTGCCAAGTTGGCCGCACCGTCATTCAGTAGACAGGGAGGTGGTGCCGGCTGCACAGCAGACATGGGGGCGGTGTGAGTGGCCCGCTGCGGCGTTTACCGAGCCCACAGACTCGGTAAGAGCATCGGAGGCAGTGAGAGCAAGGCATCGTGGAAGAACGTCGCCCGCTGTCGATGTCGCCGCTGATCTGAGTATGTAGAGCTGTATCTCGCATTCATTGCAGCTTACTTTTGGATGTTGAAACCAGGATGTGTATAACAGTAACATTACTAACAGATAAAATCAATTTCAATGCGGGATCGGACTGAAGGCGCGAGCGCTCCGTCTTCTGCCGCACGTCACTGCAATGTCCCGGATGTACAAACAGTTTTCACGGAGGGCCAAATTTTAGCTGCAAATTTGTCATTTTTAAACGAAGATTTCTCCGCTGAATTACAAATTTGGGCTTGCAGATTTACTTTACTGCATTCATAAGGGTCTTATAAAAACATATCAGCTATTTCTTTCTGAGATGTGACCACATTTATTTCAATGCAGGTCTACTTTAAGGTAGTGGTTCGCTTCTTTTCCTATCAAAGCGTGTGAGTGTTTTCAGTCCATCCAAATCCTCCTTTTGTTCATTCGTCACAAAGGGAGGAATCAGCCGCTCAGTGCAACATCAAAAAGAATGTGTCTCTTTTCTGAAACTTTATTCATAACCGTGAAATAAATAGAGGCAGTATGGTGGATGGTTAGTGTGCTTTCTTCCAGAGCAGAAGGTTCTTGGTTCAAGAACACTCGTGCCCATTCTTCATGTAATGTTGAGTTGCCTAAGGAAGGGCATCCGGTGTAAAACCTGTGTCAAATCAACACACTGCTCTGTGGTGTGGCAACTCCCAGGGACAAAGGGAGAAGCCAAAAGACCTTACGATTAGTAACAGTAAAATAGAAGTTGGATCATAGTTTTTTTGTCAAACCAATGGCAGGAATAATTTGATAGCAGGAAGGATGCTGTGATGTGCTTCTGTAACCTCAAGAGCAAAACTTGCTCTGCTAACGTGAACACACAACTACATCTCCCCCCTCACACTCTGATTTAACTGCAGCTCTGCATTGAGATTTATTACTTTAAAAATTGTTCACCATGACAATAGATCTGTATTTCAGTAAACAGATTACAGTAAACTTTAGTTACTGTAATCTGTTATTCATATGTGTACCTGACCGGAGGGCTCTGTATGTTAGCTATTGTATGACCTGTTGCACCACTAAAGGTTAATGGTGCATTTTATGAAATGGCTTGAAAATTACGACAGAGACTATTAAAACCTCTGTGTACAGTTATGATCTGATGTGGATCAAATGTGCACACGGTGTTCCTCAGCGGGTCCTGCATCACATTTGTGTTCAAGGTCAAAGGTCAGATTCCATGGGCGCCCTATGAATTTCACATATTTGTACATGATGTTCCCCAGGTGGCCCTGCAGCAAGTCTGTGCTCAAGGTTGTGTTCAGTCTGAGGCCACTTCATACGTTTTGTAAAAATTGCTTCTTGTGCAGTTCCGGTCTGATTTGGATCAAACTTGCACACAGTGTTCCTCAGCAGGTCCTCTGGTCTTGAAACTACAAAGGTCAGAATTAGAGGTCACTAAAAAGATTTCATGTAAATTGGTACACGTGATTGCCAGATGGGGCTTATATGGGCTACAGCATCACTGATGCTCTAGTTTTAATTGCAATTTTTTTTTTGTTGATTATTTTGTTTGTGCAAATCTTTTTTTTTTCTGTGTATGTGCGCAACCTGCAACTGTCATATTCACACAGTAAACATTACTTTTTGTGTTTCCGCAGTTGGACAGAGAGAACAAAATTGCAGGAATAGTCCCCAGACTAGTATTCAAAGACAAGTCAACATACGTGGAGTCTTCAACCAAAATCTATGACGATGTAAGTGAAGCCTGTTCTTAACTCCTACACTCCTCAGTACATTGCTTGCACTTTGTAACACACTTATAAGACAAAGAAATCTATAAAATATTGAAAATCTTTTGTAGTTGAATATGTAGTGACAGACTCAGTATTTTGTCAATAATGAGCCCTGACAGCTCATTTTACACTTCTGCGACACACGTCACTAAAGTCCATGTCTCCCTTGTGACAGTCCTGGTGTAGTAAGCAGCAGGTCCTTCCCATTTAAAGTCGTGGACACAGAAGCGTGTCATTAAAGGGGGAACCCCCCCCCCCTCCCCAAAAAAACCAAAACACTGGTGATTATCACTTCAGGGATGTTCAGTTGTCCTAAAAGTTTTATTGGTAATTGGCTGTGTCTTAGGGATGAATTAAGTACTACACTGTCATATCTGATTAGCAAACCTTTTAATGGAGAAAAACCTGTGAACTAGTTCTGGCACACAACTTAAGCTGTCCTAATCTACATTCACTTGTCAGGCCTTACTCTTCCTCGTCTACCCAAACACTTCCTGCAGTTTGGGAGGGCAATGTAAGACTCAGTTTCCCACCTCGACCCTCTCCCTGTGAATGCAACCATTGCTGCATCAAAGTCACTGCCTGCTGTCAGCCCCACCTCCACCCCACAACATCCACCTGTGCACTCCAATAGGGGAATGATTTGTGTAGCTAATCATCACTTGACGTCAAACTCACTATATACTGCTGTTGCATTAAAGATTATTTATGTGAGTTGTCTGACTGCAGTGATTTTATTTATTTATTTATTTTAATCCCTCCCCCTGTGCACAGATGGCCTTCAGATATTTATCTTGGATTCTCTACCCTCTGTTTGGCTGCTACGCTGTCTACAGTTTGTTGTATGTAGAGCACAAAGGCTGGTACTCATGGGTACTCAGCATGCTGTATGGCTTCTTGCTAACCTTTGGTAAGTTTTTAGTTCCACTATTTAATATTATCTTGTTTTTCCTGTTTCCCTAGTACAGCTATTAACTGGTTGATTTATTTTAACTGTAACGACCTTGAGTTGTGTGCAACATTTTTAAAAACTGCTTTAAAAAGTAATCATTGTACCCTATTCTGATTCAACACAAATGTGATTTTTTTTTTTTTTTTACTGTTTAGTTTTGTGATAATCCTGTTTGTTAAGAACTGCCTGCCCACCTTTTCATATCACATTGTGGTCTGCAGAGTGCCTGGTTCAAATCCCGAGCTTGTGCAGTTGCTCCGACCCACTGCTTCGTTGGTTCTTTGCTTCACTGCTTTTCATAAGCGACAAGTCTGCTTCTTAACCTCTCTCAAAGCCGTTTAAAGATGTCAATCGTGAGTCACTTTTGTGCGGGCTGAAATCACTAACTGGAACTTTTGTCTTGTTACAAGCAAGAAACAAGAATCGTCCTCTGTTCTGTTCGCACAGCTTCAAACACTGCACCGCTGTCTGCCGAGTCAAGTTACAGTCCGGCCGGAATTAATAACTTCAAAGTGAATCACTGTTTTAAATCAAATGACACCTCTTACCAAACATTGTAACACCGACAACAAACTACAACAGACTAAAACTTTTTTTTTCCTCCCAAAATGAGATGTCCTGCGTTCTTTATGAATTACATTGATACTAATATTGATGTGCAGCACAGCCGGCTGCAAGAGCTCATGCCATTAATGTCTGAAAGGAAATGCTTTTGAGGAAAAACTACAGATTTTATTTATGTCCAGGGATCAAGGATCCAGTGATCAGTTTCATATTTATTTACTTTAAGACTCAATGAAATGTTATTGATATAGAAAAACTGTAAAGCCTACTTTTAGTACACAGAAAATTCACAGGTATCGATAAGGGAATCAATAATGGCATCTTTCGATTAAAATCTTAGCAATGCCCATCCCTCTTTGAATTAATATTATTTATGTTAAAATGTGTTAGTTATGCCAAAGACATTTAAAAACACAGAAATGTTTAGATGTTAAAAAAAACAATGTTTAAAATATGACAAAAGGTAAAAATAGAAGAATAGAAAGTTCTTTAAAAACACATGTTTAAAATGTTTACAAATGCTGTAAAATGTGTAAATGCATAGACAGTAGGCATGGGCTGGTATGAGATTTGGACGGTACGATAATCGTGGGTAAAAATACCGCGGCTTCACTGTATTATGTATAGCTTTAGAATGTGCTTTAACAACATTATGGCTATTTGCATATGAAGTGCATGTGATTCAGGCACACTAATTGACGCGATGTCTACCACTATGAGCACTATACCACTGATAACTTTAGAGAAAACCAAAATGATAGTCTCTCTTTTAGACATGTAGCATCTGCCCCGTGGGAAACATGACTTACTTGCTTAGGGAGAAACATGGCTGGAATAAGGTCCGGAACTCCGGATGCTCAATACTTGGCCCAGCATCAACAACAAAGTGCTTGGAATATATGTATTTGTCCTTCTTGACATGTTTGTGGGAGAAATTTGGTCAACCACAAGCATGACTCGAGTCCGCCGCTTGAACTTCTCAGCGGTTTCAAACATGGGATAAAGTTTACTCCTTCCATGTAATCCTTTGCGGGTATCTTGAATTGCTCAGAGTCCGACAAAGGCCATAGCTATGGTGCTTTGCTGCCACCGTTTTTGGTTTGAAGGGGTATTCCGTGGAAAATAAAACAAAAAAGCCGGTAACTTTTTACTTTTAGAAGGAGGAAAAAGTTCACTGCAGGCTTCGCCTCCTTCAGCCATGATGCAGAGCTAGCTAACGTTAGCTGCCTGTTTGTAACCAAGACAGAGGTGCACACCGGGGGGAAGGGCGGCAGCATCTGCCTCCGCTCTGCCTGTCAAGAATTCTCATAACCCTCTCATACCGTAGGGACGGTATAACGGAAAATTTTAGTGGTTTTGATACCGTGGCTTTTTCATACCGTGGTATACCGTGAAACCGGTTATCGGCCCATGTCTAATAGACAGTTCCTTTATTTTTGTGTGTGTGTGTGTATATATATATATATATATATACACATTAAAAACGCACAAATACGAAATGGGTCATTCCATGTCAATTCAACGAGGACCTCACGCACTTTGTCTCAGATTTTCTTCAAAATGTAATCAAATATTCCCAGTCTATTCAGAACAACAAATCTGACGTTTGAGGCCTGTAGGCCAAGTAGTTTTTGAGATATGGCCAATTTAGTGTGCATGGGGTCTGCTGTTTTTTTTTAAGGGAAAAATTTCTGGAGCCATGTCCAAGGTAGAATATCTCAGCAAATAATGGACTTAGAGACCTGAAATTTTCTGTGGCAGTTGTCATGGACACCCAGACTTGGACTATAGTCAAACAACAGACATTGACACTAAACTGTGACGTTTATGTATGCTCAAACTATGGAAGACATTACATTGACTATTGTGAGCATCCATGTTTGAGACACTGAAGCATACCATTACACTCAAAGAAGCCTTTCCATTTCTTGGCTCCTTAATGCCAGCTATACTGGCTATGAAATATGTAAATTTGGCATATCTGTGATAAACAGTTATTGTGGGAGAAACCTCTGAAATCTGAAAAAAACATTTTGTGGTTCAATTTTATTACAACCCCTGGCAGTAATTATGGAATCACCGGCCTCGGAGGATGTTCATTCAGTTGTTTAATTTTGTAGAAAAAACGCAGATCATAGACATGACACAAAACTAAAGTCATTTCAAATGGCAACTTCCTGGCTTTAAGAAACACTATAAAAAATCAGGAAAAAAAAATTGTGGCAGTCAGTAACGGTTACTTTTTTAGACCAAGTAGAGAGGAAAAAAATATGGACTCACTCAATTCTGAGGAATAAATTATGGAATCACCCTGTAAATTTTCATCCCCAAAACTAACACCTGCATCAAATCAGATCTGCTCGTTAGTCTGCATCTAAAAAGGAGTGATCACACCTTGGAGAGCTGTTGCACCAAGTGGACTGACATGAATCATGGCTCCAACACGAGAGATGTCAATTGAAACAAAGGCGAGGATTATCAAACTCTTAAGAGGGTAAATCATCATGCAATGTTGCAAAAGATGTTGGTTGTTCACAGTCAGCTGTGTCTAAACTGTGGACCAAATACAAACAACATGGGAAGGTTGTTAAAGGCAAACATACTGGTAGACCACGGAAGACATCAAAGCGTCAAGACAGAAAACTTAAAGCAGTATGTCTCAAAAATTGAAAATGCACAACAAAACAAATGAGAAACGAATGGGAGGAAACTGGAGTCAACGTCTGTGACCGAACTGTAAGAAACCGCCTAAAGGAAATGGGATTTACATACAGAAAAGCTAAACAAAAGCCATCATTAACACCTAAACAGAAAAAAAACAAGGTTACAATGGGCTAAGGAAAAGCAGTCGTGGACTGTGGATGACTGGATGAAAGTCATATTCAGCGATGAATCTCGAATCTGCATTGGGCAAGGTGATGATGCTGGAACTTTTGTTTGGTGCCGTTCCAATGAGATTTATAAAGATGACTGCCTGAAGAGAACATGTAAAATCCACAGTCATTGATGATATGGGGCTGCATGTCAGGTAAAGGCACTGGGGAGATGGCTGTCATTACATCATCAATAAATGCACAAGTTTACGTTGATATTTTGGACACTTTTCTTATCCCATCAATTGAAAGGATGTTTGGGGATGATGAAATAATTTTTCAAGATGATAATGCATCTTGCCATAGAGCAAAAACTGTGAAAACATTCCTTGCAAAAAGACACATAGGGTCAATGTCATGGCCTGCAAATAGTCCGGATCTTAATCCAATTGAAAATCTTTGGTGGAAGTTGAAGAAAATGGTCCATGACCAGGCTCCAACCTGCAAAGCTGATCTGGCAATAGCAATCAGAGAAAGTTGGAGCCAGATTAATGAAGAGTACTGTTTGTCACTCATTAAGTCCATGCCTCAGAGACTGCAAGCTGTTATAAAAGCCAGAGGTGGTGCAACAAAATACTAGTGATGTGTTGGAGCGTTCTTTTGTTTTTCATGATTCCATAATTTATTCCTCAGAATTGAGTGATTCCATATTTTTTTCCCTCTGCTTGGTCTAAAAAAGTAACCGTTACTGACTGCCACAATTTTTTTTTCCTGATTTCTTATAGTGTTTCTTAAAGCCAGGAAGTTGCCATTTGAAACAACTTTAGTTTTGTGTCATGGCTGTGATCTGCTTTTTTCTACAAAATTAAACAACTGAATGAACATCCTCCGAGGCCGGTGATTCCATAATTTTTGCCAGGGGTTGTAGAAGAAAAGCTCATGTGGGCAGTAAATAAAACTCTTAAAACTGATTCCATTTTGAAGGTATTGATATCTACTTTGTGTTATAAATATGGCGTTCTTTATGAAACTCCTTCCTGGTTAATTTAAGCATCCAATTATGGTTAATTTGTGCACTCGCAAATGTATTTCTAGTGCTGAAATCAAATCAATTTTATTTATATAGCGCCAAATCACAACAAACAGTTGCCCCAAGGCGCTTTATATTGTAAGGCAAAAGCCATACAATAATTACAGAAAAACCCCAATGGTCAAACGACCCCCTATGAGCAAGCACAATTTCAATGCCAATTTCATTTTAATTGTGTGCACACACTGCATTCATATGATTCATGCACACCCTAGAATGCTTGCACATAGATCTGCCAGGCGGATTCCCCAAGGTTTCCACAGTTACTAGGCTTATATCCACCTGCATGATGAGTGTGATGTGCCTATTCTGCAAAGCAGAAGTTCTCTTGTTGCATCATCTAATCTGTGATGGGCTTGAAGTGTTATTCCAAAGCATTACATGACTCTGACAAGACTGATCAGTACCAATATAAAAACTGCATTCAGTGTTTATTGGTCAGTTTAAAGAAATTTGAAATGTAGATCATCAAAATATTCACCTGCAGAAAGAAGTGTGATGACATTCACTTTCATCAGACCAAAAAGAACAGGGAGAAAGATGTGCAGCCATTCTTACTCCAACCAGACTGACAGCAGCAGCTTTGAACATGTCCAGACATGCAGTACCTCATTCACTGCATTGCTCATCATGCAGGATTAACACAGTCTGAGACTGTACCGCCTTGCCCAACTCATTAATCATGACGGACAAATGAGGGGTTGTGGTTCTGGTAGCAGCCGTCTTGCCAATTCTCTGGTAGGTCAGAGCAGCACAAAAACCAATAAGTACCAGCCCTCCCACAATGAAACCAAATATAAATAAGTCTTTGACGTCCTCCACAGAGAGTGGTACCAAGCATGCAACACGCCACTTCTCTCAGGCGTCGAGAACATATCCCACACGGTAGGTTCCATCTGGGCACACAGGGTCCCCGGGCCCTGATTTCCTTGTGAAAAAATGGTGTCAATAGCGTTCAGAGACCAGCTGATCAATTCCATGGTTAATCCAAATATAGGTTGAAGAATTTACAGTCTGGTGAAATTGGGACTTTTGAAGGTTGGAGCAGAGATAGAAAAGCACTGAGGGAGAGGAGGAGATGCGACCGCCCTCGCTGGAGTCCCAAGCTGTCCCAAGCTAATATATGACAAAGAGGATATATTTGCATACAAACAATACGGAGATTGGCTACGTCCGCAAAATAAATTCAGAGGTGTTATTAGGTTCCAAAAAATGTCATTTTCGGTTTTAGAAGTATTTATTTCTCGCTAGCTTTTCCATAATATATGAGAAAAATGTATGTAAACACACAAAACGAGCCGGTTTTGAAGAGACCAGCGACTGACGCTGCTGTACAGCTCTACTCTGAATGGCTGTCATGCCTGCCACTCAAAAACTTGAATTTCTTGAAATTCCCTCTGGGATCAATAAAGTATCTATGTATCTAAAACAAAACGGAACAGGTTCACACAGAATGTAAGTTTTTAACCTCTCAAAATAACTTGTAAAATTTGTCAAGGTTACCTGTCTTCGAACTTGTCCAAATTCTATGTCCCAAGAATGTTCCCTGTAAATCTGAGCAGCGTTAAATGATAAATGGACTGCATTTATATAGCGCTTTTCCATCTGCATCAGACGCTCAAAAGGCTTTACAAATAATGCCTCACATTCACCCCGATGTGAGGGTGCTGCCTTACAAGGCACTCACTACACATTGGGAGCAACTAGGGGATTAAAGATCTTGCCCAAGGGCCCTTAGTGATTTTCCGGTCAGGCTGGGATTTGAACCGAGGATTCTCTGGTCTCGAGCCCAACGCTCAACCACTAGGCCATCACCTCCCTCTAAAATAATTGGACTTATGCTGTACACAGACAGACGGACGGATGCCAGGTCTTCGCAATATCCGATGGCCATATGTTGGTCATCGGCTAAAACCGCATAGAAACCTGCATCTTAATATAGATAATAGTTGGTCTGAGGTTTATTCATTTATGCAGATAAAACCCTCTCACTGGGACAGTTCATAGTTTATATTTCAGTGTTATTGATTTTACTCCCACGTCTGCATTACAGATCTGTTGTTAAGTATGTAGATTATGCAGATTATTATGGTCTGTCTTAATTCCTTTGTGTCTGACTATGCACAGAGCTAATGCTTTGACTCTTGCATCAGTGTTACGTGTCCAATTCCCAGCAGACTCTGCTAATGCTCTTTTTATAGTCTTCGTCTGGCCTTATTGACCGTGGTGGTAAATTGTTTATGCCATCTAACGATTGTCTTCCTCACTCTGTTTTTGGTTTAGGCTTCATTACAATGACGCCACAGCTATTCATCAACTATAAAATGAAATCTGTGGCTCACCTCCCATGGAGGATGCTCACCTACAAGGCTCTCAATACGTTTATTGATGACCTGTTTGCCTTCGTCATCAAGATGCCCATGATGTACAGGATAGGATGCCTCAGAGACGGTATGTCAGCCCACATAATGCTTTCTTTGTATTTCAAGACAAGGTGAACGGTCATTTAGAGCAAAGACCCGCAGCAGTTGAAAGTTAAATCTGTGGCTGTGTTTGGAGAAACTGCACAGCACAACTTCTGTGTGTTGCATCGCCATTTACACAAGAGCATCAACTGCAGGATGTTCCACAGAAATGAGAAGCCTCTGCAATTGTAGGGGGTTGGGGGGTGTCCCCCTTGGAAAATTTTGGGAAAAAAGGGTAGTATTACAGTTGTGGTCGAATGTTTACATGCACTCATCATGGGTATGAATGCCATGCTAATTTGGGGCTTTTACGAATGTCCTTGAACTGTTCTTTTGCCAGGGTGCAAAGATTGTACAGCATACATCATTAATGACTCCAAAAACAAGAATTGGATGCACAAGTTTGAATTTATTTTGGATCTTGTCTAATCCACACAGGGTTAAAATTATACATACACACATTCACTTAAATCTTTTCTGCAGTGTATTTTAACATGACAAGGTTAAAATAACTCCTTGCTAGTGATCATGATTGACTACAACTGGTACTTTACCTTTGCCAGCATAAAAGGGTTTGTTTGACAGCATTCATTGGACTGACCGATACTCAGAACAGTCGTTAAGTCCAAGGAAAACTGTAGATATACACAAGTTGGAGTCAGGTTGCAAGATCACCAGTTCAAACAGTTGTACATAAGTACAAGTTAGTCAGATGTCTCACCACTTGCCAAGGTCTGGAAGAAGACCCAAAGTGTCACTCTAAGATGAGAGGAAATTGGTTATGATGTTCAGGAACCACCAAGACTCAGACATGCCATGAACTGGAAAATGCGCCAGCATCACTATCCACAAGTTTTTCATCACCATGGACTGAGAGGATGCTGATCAAGAAAGAAGCCCCTGCTCTAAAATCAAAACCTTCAAGCTAGAATGAAATTTGCTCCATCCAACATGGACGAGCTGAATACCTTCTGGAGAAAAATTGCATGGTCAGATGAGACAAAGATTGAACCATCTGTTCACAATGACAAGAGGTATGTTTGGAGGAGTTAAGGTGAGGCTTTCAAATCTAAGAACACTGTACCAACTGTTGAGCGTGGTGATGTTAGCATCATGCTCTGGGGCTGTTTTACTGCCACTGGTACTGTTAACATCGCACAAAGTGGTCCTCCTCCTTCACATAATGAAGGAGGAGGACTACCTCCAGCTTCTTCAACGTCCCCTCAAATTAACAGCTAGATGATTTGAAGTTGGCCACAGTTGGGTGTTCCAACAGGACAATGATCCCAAACACAGATCTAAACTGGTTTTGGATTGAATAAAGCAGGCTGACATTAATCTTCTGGAATGGCCTTCCCAAATCCCCAACCTAAATCCATGTTGAAAATTTGGGGGCTGTGCTTAAAAGTTGGGTTGCTGCCAGGAAGCCAAGCAGTTTTTTTTTAGCTCTACCAATTTTGCCAAGAAGAGTGGTCAGGTATCCAGCCAGAAACTTGATGGCTCCCAAAAGTGTCTGGCTGAGCGTAGCTTGCTCAGGGACATTTAATCAGAGATTAGTGGAGGTGTGTGTTTATATTTGAACCTGTGTAGAATTTTACCCCTGTGTGGATTAGAGAAGATCCAAAATCAACGCAGTATGGCCACAGGGGACCAACGGCAGCTGTGAGAGTGCAGTCACGCACAGAGAGAGGCTGCACACACACGGAGGACAAAATCCACAGCAAATTTTTTATATATAGAATAGCTGGTGGCTTTACCTGGCACACATGGTGACTCACCCAGCTGCCACACACCAAACTGCAAATGAAAAGGAGCGTTTGAGTTGTGAGACTTTATGATGTAGTTAGTTTTCTATTTACCTTATTTGTTCAGACTCTCCGGTTGGGTCCAGCTTAATAGTACGTTACCGCCACCTTAGCTCCAGAGCATGAATTGCAGTACCTATACAGGAGCAGGTCGTCGTCACTTGTCATCTTGTTGCTGTAGATCATAGGTGTCAAACTGATTCCAGAAAGGGCCAAGAGGGTGCAGGTTTTCTTTATAACCATCAACTCCACCAGGTGATTTCATTGATAAACTCTTCCCATCGGCTCAGTAATGTTAATCAGTGGTTATAAAGAAAACCTGCACCCTCTTGGCCCTTTCTGGAATCAGTTTGATACCTGATGATACTGCGGTGTTTTTCATATATGTCGCTTTGAAATAAAAGTTGGAGGACCTCCCAAACTATTATTTTTTTCAGTACATAGTCTGGAAAATCTTGTTTTTGAACTTTTTCGTGAAGGATTCTTGACTGCAGTTTCTGATCTGAGGTGGTACTCGGGACTGAAATGTTTGTTTTTAATGCCTTTTGAATGCCATGTATGTCCATTCTTGCAGATGTGGTGTTCTTCATCTACCTGTACCAGCGGTGGATCTACCAGGTCGATCTCAACAGGGTCAACGAGTTTGGCACCAGCGGAGTTGATCACACCCAGAACAACGCGGCAGAAGGAGACGCTGCTCCCTCTGCCACTGCGGCCATCACAGACAAACCAGAGGGAGAAAAGAAGAATGACTGATGTGGCCACGCCCTTATACCCCCCCCTTCACCCTCTCTTGGGGGGAAGAGGATTTGTGGAAATTACACAGGCAAGGGAGCCATTGTTTAGCTGTTGTGGATGTCACTACAAAAAAAGAGAAAAGAAATGAATAAAATAGTGGAGGTCTCCCTCTCTCTGTGCACGTCTCCACAGTTCTCTTCGGCGTAGATGTGGTGAATTTATTTTTTCCTCCCTGCCCAGCCCCGCCCTCGTTTTGCAGTTAAAGTGATGTAAAAGAATATGTGATGTACTGTATTCTGTATGATTTCAGAGGGCAAGTGTGTCGGGAGGGAGCAGCCATATCCCCCCCCCCTTTTTTTTTTTTTCTTAAACGCAAGGAAGAATGTGGCCAATTGCAACTTTAATTTCTTGTGTAGATTACTGGTGAATTTTTTTTTTTTCCTCCTTTCATTCCGTGTGAGCGTAAATTTTTTTTTTTTTTTTTTTTTTTTGGACTGCCTGTGAACTCTGGAGCAGAGCCAGAAGAAACGGGTGAAGCCGCCATGGAATCGGTTGACGCTAACGCTAGAGACGATGACTACTACCCTCGACTTTCAGCAAACGGTTGATGTTCTGAACCTGAACATAAAAAATAACAGCCTTGTTGGTATTAATATAAATATATTGATAATGTCAATTTAACTTTTGTTTTTCAGTCACTGAAACGTTCTTTTGTATGTCCTGAAACTGTACAGAATCTCTGCTTGTCATGTTCATACCGATGACTAAACTGTCTACCAATAGCTGATCTGCGAGCTCTTATTTTCCACACCTCTGCTCCGCATCTGATGGTTTTTCTTTTTTTTTTTTTTTTTTTTCTTTCTGCACTGTTTCATATTCAAACCAGATCACAGTGGACACATTCAGGTGTGCACAGGACAAGTTGGTCAGTTTTGGTTTTCATTTTGATTTGTGTAAATCAGACAGGTTCCATGTTGCTATTAAATTTTAAACGTTAATGTTTATAGTAAAACATAAGTGTGATTTAAAACGTGTACACATGGCTTATTTCTGAGTTTTTAGATGCTCAGTCCTGCTCAACGTTATTGGCACTCCTGGTTTTTTTTTTGTTTTTTTTTTATAGACATATTTTAAAAGGGTTCAGAAATGAATGAGTTCATGAATATTTCCAAAACATTCAATATCTCAGAATTCATTTAAGAAATACAAACTGTTCCGATATGGTAAATCTGTTTTCAAAAAGTGAGGTAAGCCACCAAGACATGTAGGACAACTCTGGCTGGAGAAACTGTAGTACAGCTTCATAGTGGAGCAGAACAGAAAAGGATTTTCTTAGTGAAATTTAAGTTGCAGTTTTCCAGAAGGCACATGGGAGACTAGGTTTGATCTGTTTTCTTGTAACTAAAAGGCCCATCTGTAGGCTCTGAGACCCATTGGTGCACATGCTTATCCCCACATCCTGCAACATGATGCCAGTCCATTACAGGTTACTTCTCAGCCAGGGCCAGCATCCATTTCCAGCTGGTTGGACTGGGACCATGTGGATAAAGCATCTGGTTCAAGATACAGGTTGCATGACCCTGAATCAAACCCAAGTCCTCAACCCGTTGAGGTGCATGCCTTCTAATGTAGTGTTGATGTATGAGAAGTTGCGTTATGCACAAGACTCTCCAATCACAGCTAGAGTTGTCTAACATTTTAAGAGTTGTCTTGGTGGCTTCCCTCATTTTTCTTGCACGATTGTGTTTGAAACCTGTCTACTCCAAGCAGATTTACCACACAGTACCGTACTGTTTGTATTGCTTAATGAGTGATGCAAATGAAGTCCAAGACGTATATATAGTAACTTTGAAATGTTCATTTATCTGTATCAAAATACTGGCTGTAAAAGTGATGATTTTCTATAAATTCATCACTGCCCACAACACATTTTGTTGATACATATATATAATTTCATGATATGAAAACATTTTCTGTTGTTTGGCAACTTTGACATTTTCTGAAATATTTTGACTTTGAAACATTCATTCATTTGAGTTTATTTATGGAAACTTGTTTTAATCAAAAAAAAAAAAAAAAAAAACTCCAGTGATGTCAGTAATGTTGACCAGCTCCAGAACTTAAACGTAGCCATTCTGTGTGAGCTCTGAGTGCTCATACCATACGTGTGTGTGTGTGTGTGTGTTATTACACCCCCTCTCCCCTGCAACTCAGGTCTTACCAACTAATTCAATATTTGGATATTTAAAACATTCCTCCCTCAAAATCAACAAGTGTAAACCACTTAACATTTGGAAAATAAGAGCTGTAAAGTCTCCATTTAACTTTGATGTGAGATGAGTCAATATGACTTGAGTTTTCAGGAGGAACTTCCCACTAGTCCTGGTTAGGGTGACTTTTAAACTCAGTTTGGGGTTGTAATGTATACCATCAAATAATATAAAGAGGTTAGGACCAGTGGGCCTTCCTCGTTTTCTAGTGCTGAAATCATTATTGAGGTTATTAACAGGATTTTTTTTTGTATATTTGGGCTTTTTAAACCAAGTAAAATTGCCATATTTGATTGTTTCAAGTTCTTTAATGTTGTATATAGTAAATTTAAAGCTTTAGTTGTTTTGAACTGCTGGTCAGATATTTAGTTGCAATTTTATAGAATTTATATGTTTAACTGTTTCCAACTATAGAATTTGCAGATAGCTTGGAACATCTGCAACAGCAAATTTTTATTTATAACTGCATAATTCACAAACATTTAATATAGTAGATTGGCTCATGTATTTTATATCGTTCTAATTTGTTTTAGCATTATCTGGTAGGTATTTATAAACTATAGTTTTATTGCGTACTGTCATAAGGTTTTGTTAAAAGATTATGTTGCTGTATACAAAAGATACAAACTGGATAACGTTTGATTGACTGGAAAAGGATCGAAGATCTGTGTGAACTCGAATGTTCTGAATTACTCCTCAAAATAGCTCAAATTTTACTTTCCGTTTCTTTTAAATGTTCTCTTGGCACCAGAAGGTGGCGCTGTTGCTCATGAAATAGGGCCGTTCTTAGTGGGCGGGTCTTAAACGTGCCCTGACGGTACTGGTGTGTTTTTCATCATGTGTTTATGATAAAAGGAATAATTTCCACTTACAGGAAACTGGATCGGGACCAGGATGTTAACATGATGCAACCCGAAGAAACTGCACACACGCACGTGTGTGTGATTTATTTTTTTTTCCCAGAGGCAGCACGTTTAATTTGTGCGTGTGAGGCTGATTTGAACAGATGCAAATTGTTATGCAAGTGAAAGTTGAAACTCAAAACTGCAAACCAGCAGCTCAACAATATGAAATAATAAAAAATACAACAGTGATTAAATCAACTGTTCAACAAGGGAATAAAGTCAAAATTAAAGTATTTATCATCTTAAATGCTTAAGTCAGATTCACTGTGAACAGAAATAAGGGTTTAGAGCTGAATGTTCATTGAGAAAAGATAATCATTTGTAAAAGATGGATAAGACTGACTTTTTATATTTTTACATCTTAAATTTGATTTGGTAAGTCGAGATGTTGACTTTGATAATCTTAACTTGACGTTAAGTCCAACTCAGAATTTCATCTAATAGTTTTAATTAGGGTTTTTTTTAAAACAAATGTAGCACTTAAATTGTGAAGTGTATCTGTACATGGTGAACATGTTGAACTAGTAGTAGTGGTTAGACCAGAGGATCATTAGTTCAAATCCCTGTTAAAATGGAAACTCACTTAGGCCCTTGGACAAGGACCTTAATTCCCCTGTTCCTGCTGGTGTGTTCCCTTGCGCGGCAGCACCATGACACCGGTTTGTGTGAATGTGAGGTATCATTGTAAAGCTCTAATTCAGATGAACATGCGTAATAAAAATGTGGTCCATTTACCATTTAGTAGCATCACCTCAGCACTGACAATCATGTCTCTGGGTCCTTGGCCTCTGACATTGGGAAACACCTGGGAACAGTTTACAGAGTCATGAAATCACTGAGGTGTTTGGTGATGCACGTATATTTGCAGAAGAACAAAGGCGTTTTGGGTCCTGGTACCTCCTGTATGGTTGTGAGACTTGTACACTAACCAGTTACATAAACTGATGACTTTTTGTTTACTACTAGGTCTCTTTGGAGGATCCTTGGGTACTGCTAGGATGATTTTTCACCAAACCAACAGTTACTTAGAGACACTCAGACGAGGAGCACCACTTGCATTGTGAGGGAGTTTCAGTTTGACATTTTGGCCTTTTGGCATGTTTCTCTCTGCATGATCCAGCGTGTGCCTCAGTGTTGAGAACCCCAGCGCCTGGAGAACGTCAAGGAAAACCCCACATTTCACCTGGCTGTTGCAAGAGAAGCAGTTACTTAAGGTTAATAATAAAAAAAGAGGCTAATATTGTTTTTCCCTTCACATTTTAGCACTCACTTACATACTATGAAGCTAACTTGTTTCAAATAATGTCCAGTATTGAGGTCCAACAATAGCAGCTGGTCTGTTCTGTGTCAGCCTGATCCTGTCAGATCTCAGAAGCTAAGCAGAGCAGGATCTGGTTAGTACTTGGATGGGAGACCTCTTTGGAACACCAGCAGCTGTGTGTGTTTCTCCAGGTAAAACTGGAGTTGCGTCAGGAAGGGCATCTGGCGTAACACTTGTGCCAACTACCAATGTGGATCTGGTGGTTGTATCTGCTGTGGCGACCCCGAACATACTGGGACCAGCCGAATGAACAACATTGAGGTCCAACAATGACATAATTATGGTAAATAATAGTATTTTATCTCAAGTGAATCAATCATGATTATTTTATTCTTGTACAACCTACAGTTTGCTTTCTGTCTTCTTTCGGGAGCTGTGGTGAAGTCTGGTATGAAGGAAGGGAATTAAAAAAAAAGGATCATACTCATCTGCAGATATTCAGATGTGATATTTTAAATATGTCAGGAGGGTAACGTCCTAATTTTGGCCACTTTTTTTGTGATAACTTTTTCTGTTATTTGCCATAATTCTGCACCTCATAATTGGGCATTATTTGAAACAAGTTAGCTTCTAAAAAGGATAAATAAAATTTGCCTTTTTTTTTTTTAAGGGGATGAACTGGTTGACTGCCTGGGTGGTTGCGATCCAGGACTCACCAGCACATGATGCATGCTTCCTAAATTTTAATATAAATTAATATATGAATGTCAGTTAAAAACTTGTTGACTCATCATAAATTTGACGTTACTTTATCATTTTAATGTAGATTCAAATTTCATTTTATCTGAGTCTTTAGGTCTTATTTATTTTTGGCAGTATTTTGTTTCTGTACCGCAGTGACCCATGGTTCCATTACTGAATATATATATATATATATATATATATATATATATATGTTGAATATTTAAATAGTAAATTATTATACTATCTGGCGGTGGACCCGCCCCCTGGGGGGCTTTTCCCCTGTGTGACGTAGGGGGATTTCCACACCCAGACGCCGCCTGCGCAGAATCCAGTTTGATGCGGAAACTCAAAACCGAAGCGACCGAAGCCTTCAGACGACACTCGACAAATGAGTGTTGTTCAGTAAACAGCAGCTGACAGTCTGCTGGTTTAGCCCCCAAACGGTTTGACGTTATTTTTTAATCGTTTCGAGACCTGCCGTAAACTTGTATTTTGGAGGCAGACTTCCGCCCCGATTAATCCGGATTACAGGATCCAGACCGGTTGGCGGGTTTCTCACGTGCGATGAAAGATATGAGCGTTTTCAACGGGATTTCAGGTAATAATTAAGAATGAACAATTCTGTTTGTGTCAGAGGTGACGTAATTGAGAAGCATGTGATGTGTCAATGGAAAGAGCCAACACCCATCTGTCTTTCTTTTCTCTCTCTCCCCCCCGTTATTTTTCTGTGCTCCAGGTTCAACTCTGGAGGATTTGGGTGAGTAAACTTTTATTTATTTTTTTTAGGCCACAAATATTTGTAAATTAAATCGGAATTTATTATTATTATTATTATTGTTATTAATAATAATATTATGTAAAAAGAAACGAGTGTTCATGTATTTAAAAAACATTTTTTTTAATAACTCCATATGCACAGAAGCATTTACAAACAGAATGTGCAGCTTCATATTTTATTTGGGGAAAAATAAAATATTTTTGATCACCTGTCCTGTTCTCGGGGTGTGTTTGGTAGTTAGGTGACTCCTCCCATTTTGAAAAGCAGAAGGCCCCAATTTATTTCTTTTGAACTGTCATCAGTGAATCTGCATAGAGGGCCACGGGGGCAAAAGGAACTACTGATGTGTGAATTGGAGCCATACATTTATAGAAAATTAAAATTTTAAAACTAAATTTAAAAAATAGTGGAAACACTAATCCTTAATCTAATTCACAGTAGTTTATTAATTTGCAGAGGTTGTCAGTTGATGCATTGGACCAAATCAAAATGAGTTCTGGCCACATGTGGCCCTCTGGCCTCAAATTGGGCACCATTAACTGAAGGTGTTTGAATGGACAGTCACTAAGCCCCGCCCTCTTTTACACTATCCAGTCAAATTAAAGTCAACAAAACCTGACTTTGACATCACGTCATGGACGTTAGAGATGCTTTAACTATCTTGAACTAGTTATCTTAACTAGTTAAGTGACTTCTGCACTTCAAATGCTCATTGAGGAAGAGATGTGCATGTGAGTGAGAGGGTTTAACAGCAGGATGATGAAATTCATCTGTATACAGTAACCTCGAGTTAAAAACCTTGAGTTTGATATCCTGTGTGCGCTTTAAGCTCAAGAGCCATACAGCTCTGTAGGAGACACGTGACCTTACATGACCTCATGCAGTACATCGTCATTCTTAATGTACTATTAATTGATTGTTTTGAGAAAAAAAGTGAAACTGTGAAAAAATGCCAGTGTCATTTCTGTCAAGTGCAAACTTGTATCTTACCATGTGGTTTTTATGTTCTGACTGACAGATTTCATCCAGGAGATGATCACGACAGATCTGGTTCCTCACCTGCCCGGTCCTCCGGCTCCTCCTGCTGACCTCCTGTGCCAGCAGCTTGGCACAAACCACAGGATGCTCTATCAGAGCTCCTCGCCGCCATCAGAGCCCATCCTGGTACCAAGAGGCACTGCACGCCAAGTAAGTGAAAACCAGAGATTTTGCTTTGAAAAATAAAATATGCTTTTTTTTAAGGCTTTTGTTGGATTATAGAGTGAAAGATGCAGAAGAAACAGGGAGAAGAGCCCAGCTCAGGAATCACACTGTGAACCACAGAAGTGTTTTATAGCAGATACCAGTGCATCAAGGAATTTTTTTTTTAATGAAAATTAGTGCCAATGTTGTTTGTCATAAGAGGAGACTCTTGTTACATTTTGGTGATAATCTGGATGCTGATCCAGAAGTTATTGTATTTATTTTCTAGCACACAGAATCGTGGGTTTTTTGTGGATGTTTAAAATAAAGCCCCATTCATACTGTCCACTCCTGATTTTTAAGTTCGAATTTTTAAAATATGTTCAAAAATAAATGCAAACTAGAGCACCGCACTCATAAAGCGCAAACCTCTGCCAACACTAGCTTCCAATTACACTAAATTTGACCTTGAACAAAAAAATAAGGTCAAAGTCCTGTTCGAAGTGGCTTTTCATAAGATAAGTTAGATGTGATCAAATGTCAGGAGTATGTATTTAGTTCATACACTTGAATCAAAGTTTTTTTTTTTTTTGTGGTGCTGTCAGGTTGTTCCCCCCCCCCCCCCCCCCCCCCAAATTTTTCAGTTTCTGAATTCTGTTTCAGATCATTTTCACAGAACATTGGTTATCTCTGCTATATGCAGATGATGGTCTAGTCAACTCAATCAATCAACTTTTTTCTTATATAGCGCCAAATCACAACAAACAGTTGCCCCAAGGCGCTCCATATTGCAAGGCAAGGCCATACAATAACCATGAAAAACCCCAACGGTCAAAACGACCCCCTATGAGCAAGCACTTGGCCACAGTGGGAAGGAAAAACTCCCTTTTAACAGGAAGAAACCTCCAGCAGAACCAGGCTCAGGGAGGGGCAGTCTTCTGCTGAGACTGGTTGGGGATGAGGGAAAGAACGAGGAGAAAGACATGCCAAGAAGGGGGGCAGAGATCGATCACTAATGATTAAATGCAGAGTGATGCACACGGAGCAAAAAAAGAAAGAAACAGTGCATCATGGGAACCCCCCCACAGTCTACATCTAAAGCAACATAACCAAGGAATGGTCCAGGGTCACCCGATCCAGCCCTAACTATAAGCCTTGGCGAAAAGGAAAGTTTTAAGCCTAATCTTAAAAGTAGAGAGGGTATCTGTCTCCCTGATCTGAATTGGGAGCTGGTTCCACAGGAGAGGAGCCTGAAAGCTGAAGGCTCTGCCTCCCATTCTACTCTTACAAACCCTAGGAACTACAAGTAAGCCCGCAGTCTGAGAGCGAAGCGCTCTAATGGGGTAATATGGTACTACGAGGTCCCTAAGATAAGATGGGACCTGATTATTCAAAACCTTATAAGTAAGAAGAAGAATTTTAAATTCTATTCTAGAATTAACAGGAAGCCAATGAAGAGAGGCCAACACGGGTGAGATATGCTCTCTCCTGCTAGTCCCCGTCAGTACTCTAGCTGCAGCATTCTGAACCAACTGAAGGCTTTTTAGGGAACTTTTAGGACAACCTGATAATAATGAATTACAATAGTCCAGCCTAGAGGAAATAAATGCATGAATTAGTTTTTCAGCATCACTCTGAGACAAGACCTTTCTGATTTTAGAGATATTGCGTAAATGCAAAAAGGCAGTCCTACATATTTGTTTAATATGCGCTTTGAATGACATATCCTGATCAAAAATAACTCCAAGATTTCTCACAGTATTACCAGAGATCAGGGAAATGCCATCCAGAGTAACGATCTGGTTAGACACCATGCTTCTAAGATTTGTGGGGCCAAGTACAATAACTTCAGTTTTATCTGAGTTTAAAAGCAGGAAATTAGAGGTCATCCATGTCTTTATGTCTGTAAGACAATCCTGCAGTTTAGCTAATTGGTGTGTATCCTCTGGCTTCATGGATAGATAAAGCTGGGTATCATCTGCGTAACAATGAAAATTTAAGCAATACCGTCTAATAATACTGCCCAAGGGAAGCATGTATAAAGTGAATAAAATTGGTCCTAGCACAGAACCTTGTGGAACTCCATAATTAACTTTAGTCTGTGAAGAAGATTCCCCATTTACATGAACAAACTGTAATCTATTAGACAAATATGATTCAAACCACCGCAGCGCAGTGCCTTTAATACCTATGACATGCTCTAATCTCTGTAATAAAATTTTATGGTCAACAGTATCAAAAGCAGCACTGAGGTCCAACAGAACAAGCACAGAGATGAGTCCACTGTCCGAAGCCATAAGAAGATCATTTGTAACCTTCACTAATGCTGTTTCTGTACTATGATGAATTCTAAAACCTGACTGAAACTCTTCAAATAGACCATTCCTCTGCAGGTGATCAGTTAGCTGTTTTACAACTACCCTCTCAAGAATCTTTGAGAGAAAAGGAAGGTTGGAGATTGGCCTATAATTAGCTAAGATAGCTGGGTCAAGTGATGGCTTTTTAAGTAATGGTTTAATTACTGCCACCTTAAAGGCCTGTGGTACATAACCAACTAACAAAGATAGATTGATCATATTTAAGATCGAAGCATTAAATAATGGTAGGACTTCCTTGAGCAGCCTGGCAGGAATGGGGTCTAATAAGCATGTTGATGGTTTGGATGAAGTAACTAATGAAAATAACTCAGACAGAACAATCGGAGAGAAAGAGTCTAACCAAATACCGACATCACTGAAAGCAGCCAAAGATAACGATACATCTTTGGGATGGTTATGAGTAATTTTTTCTCTAATAGTCAAAATTTTGTTAGCAAAGAAAGTCATGAAGTCATCACTAGTTAAAGTTAATGGAATACTCAGCTCAATAGAGCTCTGACTCTTTGTCAGCCTGGCTACAGTGCTGAAAAGAAACCTGGGGTTGTTCTTATTTTCTTCAATTAGTGATGAGTAGAAAGATGTCCTAGCTTCACGGAGGGCTTTCTTATAGAGCAACAAACTCTTTTTCCAGGCTAAGTGAAGATCTTCTAAATTAGTGAGACGCCATTTCCTCTCCAACTTACGGGTTATCTGCTTTAAGCTACGAGTTTGTGAGTTATACCACGGAGTCAGACACTTCTGATTTAAAGCTCTCTTTTTCAGAGGAGCTACAGCATCCAAAGTTGTCTTCAATGAGGATGTAAAACTATTGAGATACTCTAGCTCCCTTACAGAGTTTAGGTAGCTACTCTGCACTGTGTTGGTATATGACATTAGAGAACATAAAGAAGGAATCATATCCTTAAACCTAGTTACAGCGCTTTCTGAAAGACTTCTAGTGTAATGAAACTTATTCCCCACTGCAGGGTAGTCCATCAGGGTAAATGTAAATGTTATTAAAAAATGATCAGACAGAAGGGAGTTTTCAGGGAATACTGTTAAGTCTTCTATTTCCATACCATAAGTCAGAACAAGATCTAAAATATGATTAAAGTGGTGGGTGGACTCATTTACTTTTGAGCAAAGCCGATAGAGTCTAATAATAGATTAAATGCAGTGTTGAGGCTGTCATTCTCAGCATCTGTGTGGATGTTAAAATTGCCCACTATAATTATCTTATCTGAGCTAAGCACTAAGTCAGACAAAAGGTCTGAAAATTCACAGAGAAACTCACAGTAACGACCAGGTGGACGATAGATAATAACAAATAAAACTGGTTTTTGGGACTTCCAATTTGGATGGACAAGACTAAGAGACAAGCTTTCAAATGAATTAAAGCTCTGTCTAGGTTTTTGATTAATTAATAAGCTGGAATGGAAGATTGCTGCTAATCCTCCGCCCCGGCCCGTGCTACGAGCGTTCTGACAGTTAGTGTGACTCGGGGGTGTTGACTCATTTAAACTAACATATTCATCCTGCTGTAACCAAGTTTCTGTTAGGCAGAATAAATCAATATGTTGATCAATTATTATATCATTTACCAACAGGGACTTAGAAGAAAGAGACCTAATGTTTAATAGACCACATTTAACTGTTTTAGTCTGTGGTGCAATTGAAGGTGCTATATTATTTTTTCTTTTTGAATTTTTATGCTTAAATAGATTTTTGCTAGTTATTGGTGGTCTGGGAGCAGGCACCGTCTCTACGGGGATGGGGTAATAAGGGGATGGCAGGGGGAGAGAAGCTGCAGAGAGGTGTGTAAGACTACAACTCTGCTTCCTGGTCCCAACGCTAGACAGTCACAGTTTGGAGGATCCCAAAAAATTGGCCAGATTTCTAGAAATGAGAGCTGCTCCCTCTAAAGTGGGATGGATGCAGTCTCTCCTAACAAGACCAGGTTTTCCCCAGAAGCTTTGCCAATTATCTATGAAGCCCACCTTATTTTTTGGACACCACTCAGACAGCCAGCAATTCAAGGAGAACATGCGGCTAAACATGTCACTCCCGGTCTGATTGGGGAGGGGCCCAGAGAAAACAACAGAGTCCGACATTGTTTTTGCAAAGTTACACACCGATTTAATGTTAATTTTAGTGACCTCCGATTGGCGTAACCGAGTGTCATTACTGCCGACGTGAATTACAATCTTACCAAATTTACGCTTAGCCTTAGCCAGCAATTTCAAATTTCCTTCAATGTCGCCTGCTCTGGCCCCCGGAAGACAATTGACTATGGTTGCTGGTGTCGCTAACTTCACATTTCTCAAAACAGAGTCGCCAATAACCAGAGTTTGATCCTCGGCGGGTGTGTCGTCGAGTGGGGAAAAAGGGTTAGAGATGTGAACGGGTTGGCGGTGTACACAGGGCTTCTGTTTAGGGCTACGCTTCCTCCTCACAGTCACCCAGTCGGCCTGCTTTCCCGGCTGCACGGGGTCTGCCATGGGGGAACTAACGGCGGCTAAGCTACCTTGGTCCGCACCGACTACAGGGGCCTGGCTAACTGTAGAATTTTCCACGGTGCGGAGCCGAGTCTCCACTTCGCCCAGCCTGGCCTCCAAAGCTACGAATAAGCTGCACTTATTACAAGTACCGTTACTGCTAAAGGAGGCCGAGGAATAACTAAACATTTCACACCCAGAGCAGAAAAGTACGGGAGAGACAGGAGAAGCCGCCATGCTAAATCGGCTAAGAGCTAGTAGCTACGCTAAGCTAGCGGATTCCCAAAAACACACTAAGTGAATAATGTGCAAATAATCCAGAGGTGATTCAGCAGAAGGAGTGCCCCAATCAAGGCACCAAACAGGCCATGAAGCAGCACAGGCAACGCACGACAACGGTGCTAAAATAAAATAAAAATAAAACGAAAGCGTTAGCAAGCTAGTTAGCCTGCCAACGCTAATGAAAGTTAGCTGATAAAAGTGCTCCGTCGCGATGTTTCGACCGTTAGAGGTCTTCCTTAGGCGTTGGAGCACAGCAAAAAGTAAAAAAAAAATTAAAAAGTAAAAAAGTCTTGAAAAAGACTGTTAGTTCAAGTCCAAAGCAGCAGATAGCAGTCTCTGTGTAAACAGTCCCAACAGAGAGCCCTCCACAGTGATATCCAAGTGATATCTAGTGGTTAAGGCATTGGGTTTGAGATCAGAAGATCCTCGGTTCAAATCCCAGCCTGACTGGAAAATCACTAAGAGCCCTTTGGCAAGGTCATTAATCCCCTATTGCTCCCCGTGTGTAGTGGGCGCCTTGTATGGCAGCACCCTGACATCGGGGTGCATGTGAGGCATAATTGTAAAGCGCTTTGAGTGTCTGATGCAGATGGAAAAGCGCTATATAAATGCAGTCCATTTATAACTGGAAGACAGACAAGCAGGCATAAAACTGGAACCTCCATCCAATTTTGGTGGTGTAGGTAAATCCATAACAGAAAAATGAGAGTGACTGGGGCACTTTTGAATGAGATATAATGCAAAATGCACACCAAATGGGCTTTTCAATATTAAAATCAAATGTCCACAAAATCCACATTCCAGATCAGATCTGGATCAAGCTTTGTCAGGTGATAGTGAGTGTCAGTCTGCACCTCACTTTCAAATATGAGAGTGATTGGAGCACGTTTGATTAAGATATAATGTAACATATACATTAAATTGTTTTTCAATGTTAAATTTAAATGGCTACAAAATCTGTAATCTGGATCAGATCCAGATCAAACATTGTCAGTTGATAAAGGATACCATCCTACATAACACTCAAATATGAAAGAAATGTGATCCTTTTTGACAGAGTTATGAATTTTTGGAAATTTGTTCAAGGTTAACGATAGGGATTTTTTTCTGACTTTGACCTATGACCTTGAAAATTGAATCAGTTCTTGCCTATCAGGATTTCATAAAGATGTATGAAAAATTGTGGGTTACAGGCTGTTCACAAACAGACAGACAAACAAACAGGCAAAAACATAACCTCCAACTTCGTTGGTGGAGGTATTTAAGAAAATTTGGATATTCAGAATATTTTATTAAAAATGCTTTTATATCATGAAATAAAACATACATTAATTGTACACAACACATTTATTGATACAGTTTGAATTTACAGTAAATCATCATTTTTACAGTTTTCTTTAGATAGGAGACGGACAAACAAACTGTGCGGTAAGTCTGCCTGGAGAAGGCAGCTCTAAAAATCAGAGTGTGCAAAAAGGTGACGGGTGAGGGAAGCCACAAAGACAAACGTGACAACTCTCAATTAAAGGTTTCTGTAGGTCTGATTGGAGAGACTTTGTACAGTGCAGCTTTTGTCTTTTCCACCATCCATCTGGATTCACGGTGGATTGGCACAGAGAAGGATTTATAGCAGTGAAAATGGATCAAATCTAGGCTGGTCTCTCGTGTACTGTACCTTTTGGAAAATTGCAGCTGAAGCTTCACATCTTCTTTGTAAGAAAACCCTTCTCCAGTCTGCTCCACCATGAAGGCATATAACTGGTGATGCAACAGACAAAAGTTGCACCTTGCACACTTTCACCAACCACAGCCACATAAACCTATAACTCTTTCAGAATTGTCATTGATGTTTTTGATGACTTCCCTCACTTCTCTCTCTCTGTTTTCTTTTTGTAGCATCACTTAGTTATTGAGAACTCCCTACCCCAAACAGATTTAGCATCCTCTTTGTATTTTTTAAATAAGTAATGAAAACATGTTTTTTGTTGAGTAACTTTGGACATTTTATTAAATATCCAGATAATAGAAAATCACTTAATTTGCATTTACTTAACACATTTAAAAATGTGTACTTATAATTTTGAGCAGGAATGTACTCGACTGGAGAGGTTAGTGTTTAAAAAAAAAAAGCAGCGGCTATTCTTCTGTGACTGGAAAAGCTATTTGTCTGGAACACACTGTGATTGTTGGAGTGTGATGACATCATCAAGTGGTTTTAATATTTTTGTGATGCATCCCCCCCCCCCATTTCTATCCCTACCCCTTCCCCTAAACCTAACCATAACTCGCCCTGCATCACTCTCTCGTGCTCCCGTCACAGTGTGTTCCAGACAAATAGCCAAACTAAGTCCTCTTCCGGTAACAGAAGAATATCCACTTTGTAAAAAAACAAAAAGTTGTTGCTATTGATATGGTTCTGTACGCAAAACAAGAATTGCTATTTGTTGATGGTATGATTCATTCATTCATTTTCTGCTGCTTGTCTGGGTCGTGGTGGCAGTAGCCCATGCAGCTCACCCCGCATTTCCCTATTTTCTGCCAAGCCCTCTAAGAATTCCTGGGTGATCCCGAGGCATTCCTGAGCCAGCTGGGAATCATGTTTGTTATCGGATGACGTGTCAGAATACGGTATTGAATCAAAATAACCACTTTGTAAAATAAACCCCCAAAGTGTCTTTTGATATGAGATGATATTCTGCCACTTTGTACAAACTGTCTTGATTATCGCAAGGGTTGGGTTCGGGTTGTGCATGAACAGTGATGTTGTGTAGCTTTGGGTGTCGTACTAATAGCAATTTAATTTTTCTGAGTACAGTACCATATCAACAGCAACTGCCCTAATAAAAGAAAAAAAAAAAAAGAAGAAAAGATGTTGCACTGACGACTTGAGCGCTGCAGTGTGGATGTGTTGTGTTTTTGTTGACCGGTCGGTCTTTTCCTGGTAACCACATGGTTTCCAGTGAAGAGACAGATCACGTGAAGTGACCTGACATAACCTGCTCATAGAGGTGACGCTGTGTGTGTGTGGGAGGGAGGGAGAGTCTCTGCAGCACAGAGATGAACCTCAACAGGAGGAGGAAGGAGTGAAATCTGACACTTACTTTCTATTTACTAGCCAAACCCATCAGGGTGAAAGGTCAAATTCCTTGACTTTGTGTGCTTCTCCTATTGGTCGATCCATGTGGAAGTGGGGCTGACTTCCTGTTTGCAGTCTGTGCGAGGCTTTTGTGCAGCGGCTAACTAGTGATTGGTGAAGCTAAACAGGTAACTCTTAACTCGACGTGGGTCAGCCTGAAGGTTTGATTACTGATCAGTTGTGGAGCTGCAGAAATGATCTGACAGGATAAAAAAACCTTTCAAAGTGTAAGTGAGCGGAGTCAGAGGAGCACATGGTGAAGTGTATTTGAAAGCACGTGCATCAAAGTGAAGCATGACTCCGTTTTTAGTGCTTTGTTTCAGTGCAGCTCCACTTTGCATGCAGTCGGGTAGATGCAGTCTGGTCCAGAAGTATTTGGACACTATGATGTCATGTTTGCCTCTGTGCTCCACCACAGTAGAGTTGAAAAGAAACCATCACATTGTGCCCGCATGGTCTTTCTGGATCTGAGTCCAGAGGTGTACCTGTTTGTGGTGAAAGTGTTGATCTTATAGTGACATTCATGTCTCTGGGTCCTCAGATTAAGAAACACCTGGGAAGAGATGATGAAGCCAGGAGGTCGCTGGACGAAGGTGTTTTTGCCACGCAGATATATCTGCAGGAGAAAGAAAATTAAAATCTTCAGGGTCCTGGTGCTTTCTGTCTTGCTCTATACTTGGATGCTAGTACCAAAGATGGGTTGTGGTTGGTATTCGGTCACTCTAGACTGACTGTGTGTCATATTGAGTAGTTACTGAGATGAGAAGCATCACCTGCCTTGTGAGAGAGCATCGGCATCAGCAATTTGGAAATGTGGCTGTGTTTCTTTGGGTGTGATCCAGCACACAGGTGCCTCAGTTTTGAGGACACCAGCAACTAGAGAAGGACAATGAGATGGCTATGTTTCATTTGGCTGCAGCAGATAGATGGTAACACTAAAGAGGTGAGGATGGATTGGTTGTCTGTCTGGGTGGTTGCCATCCAGGACCCATGGAGTTTCTGTGGTGTGGTTTATGTGGCACCAGTACATTCTCCCAGACATGACTTGATTTGTAGTTTAGATCATCAGCTTTAATTCAAGAGGTTTAACCAAAGTATTGCATTAGCTGCGAAGTATTTAATTAAGTATTGAAGGATTACAGCCGTTGTTCCCGTGGTGCTGCCAGTGGGCTCAGTGCCGTGACACGCTACTTGTGCATAAGATAAGTTAAGTTGTACTGGCCCGATTGTCATCAGACTTGATATATGCATTACACATAGTAATCCCAAGAAGCTGATTCATTTTGAGGTCAAAGGTCAAGATCACTGGAGTGTACTACATAAAAACCTTGTGAGTGCAATAACCGCTTTCCTAATTGGGCAGCACAGTCTTGTTTGAGGGCAAGCGCTAAAGGTGTAAAATATGGCGCATATGACGTAATTTCTCTACTTACGGGGTACACACCACAGCATTTTCAGTGGGGTTTTGGGAAAATTACATGCAAACAAAGTGAAAATGCAAAGAAAAAGTTATGATTCGGTGGGAAAATGGGCATGTGTTGCGGTTTGTTTATGATCCAGAGCGCAAATGTGTCGAGGCGGTTTTGCAGGTGAGAGAACGGAGCTACTCTCGTTAGGTATGGAGGCTAACACTGACCGACAGGACGTCTCCCACCTCCTCACCTTTTCTTCTCCACCGGGGGAAAAAAATAAAAATTTGTGACTACTTCATTGATTGCAGCCGAAAACAAAACCGTACACTATTTATCTGTGTGAAGTGTTTATATACTGTGTACAGTAGTGTTCAGAATAATAGTAGTGCTATGTGGCTAAAAAGATTAATCCAGGTTTTGAGTATATCTCTTATTGTTACATGGGAAACAAGGTACCAGTAGATTCTCACAAATCCAACAAGACCAAGCATTCATGATATGCACACTCTTAAGGCTATGAAATTGGGCTATTAGTAAAAAAAAGTAGAAAAGGGGGTGTTCACAATAATAGTAGTTTGGCATTCAGTCAGTGAGTTGGTCAGTTTTGTGGAACAAACAGGTGTGAATCAGGTGTCCCTTATTTAAGGATGAAGCCAGCACCTGTTGAACATGCTTTTCTTTTTGAAAGCCTGAGGAAAATGGGACGTTCAAGACATTGTTCAGAAGAACAGCATAGTTTTGTTTTAAAAAGTTGATTGGAGAGGGGAAAACTTATACGCAGGTGCCAAAAATTATAGGCTGTTCATCTACAAAAAAAAAAACAGAGACGCGTAGAAGAAAACGGAAAACCATCAAAATGGATAGAAGAATAACCAGAATGGCAAAGGCTCACCCATTGATCAGCTCCAGGATGATCAAAGACAGTCTGGAGTTACCTGTAAGTGCTGTGACAGTTAGAAGACGCCTGTGTGAAGCTAATATTTGCAAGAATCCCCGCAAAGTCCCTCTGTTAAATAAAAGACATGTGCAGAAGAGGTTACCATTTGCCAAAGAACACATCAACTGGCCTAAAGAGAAATGGAGGAATATTTTGTGGACTGATGAGAGTGAAATTGTTCTTTTTGGGTCCAAGGGCTGCAGACAGTTTGCGAGACGACCCCCAAACTCTGAATTCAAGCCACAGTTCACAGTAAAGACAGTGAAGCATGGTGGTGCAAGCATCATGATATGGGCATGTTTCTCCTACTATGGTGTTGGGCCTATATATCACATACCAGGTATCATGGATCAGTTTGGATATGTCAAAATACTTGAAGAGGTCATGTTGCCTTATGCGAAAGAGGACATGCCTTTGAAATGGGTGTTTCAACAAGACAATGACCCCAAGCACACTAGTAAATGAGCAAAATCTTGGTTCCAAACCAACAAAATTAATGCCTCGCAGATGTGAAGAAATCATGAAAAACTGTGGTTACACAACTAAATACTAGTTTAGTGATTCACAGGATTGCTAAAAAAGCAGTTTGAACATAATAGTTTTGAGTTTGTAGCGTCAACAGCAGATGCTACTATTATTGTGAACACCCCCTTTTCTGCTTTTTTTTTTACTAATAGCCCAATTTCATAGCCTTAAGAGTGTGCATATCATGAATGCTTGGTCTTGTTGGATTTGTGAGAATCTACTGAATCTACTGCTACCTTGTTTCCCAGGTAACAATAAGAAATATACTCAAAACCTGGATTAATCTTTTTAGTAACATAGCACTACTATTATTCTGAACACTACTGTATATTTAAATGGAGGTCCCCGTACGTGGTCAAATCCCACAATATCACGGAGGGTTCAAATGAGACTACGGTCTCCTATTGCCTGATTGCCACCAAACCTGGAATGTATGTTAGATATATTGACCCCAGGAAAGGTCAAAGTTCCCAAACACTCGACTGTACTTTGTAAAAGCCTTCCTCAGGAAAGCATCACTCATCTTTTGGAGGCTTGTCAGCATTTGCCCAGAGCTCAGAGTGTTAGTGCAGACTAAAGCCTGGTTTACCCTGTATTTTCTAAGTTTTACTGAAAAGAAAACAGAGATGGCTGTTTTTGGACCTGGTAGTGTCGTTTTGGGACCCTGGAGGCATATTTTAAACCAGTTATTCTTAATCTTGGTTTTAAGATGGATGGTGATTTTAAACTGGACAGTCAAATTGCAGCAGGGATGAAATCTGGTTTTTATAACTTGCAGCATTTGCAACATTAAAACCTTTTCTTTCCAGGCAACATTTCAAGTTGGTTAGTCACGCTTCTGTATCATCTCCGTTTGGATTACTGCAATTGACTCTATGTGGGAGTAAATCAGGCACTTTTGACAGGGGCTCAGAGGAGGGAGCATATGGCTCCTGTCCTGGCCGCTCTTCACTGGTTGCCGGTTCATTTTAGGGTCCATTTTAAAATTCTTATGTTCGTTTTTAAGTCTCTCCATGGTCTCGCTCTGTCGTACCTCTCTGGGCTTCTTCAGCATTATGCACCAAGTCGGTCTCTCAGATCGGCTGACCAGCTGCTCCTGCTAGTGCCTAGGTCGAAGAAAAAGCTCAGAGGGGACAAGGCTTTCTCTGTTGTTGCTCCCAAACTGCGGAGCAGCTTGCCTTTGGGTGTTAGGGAGGCACCCTCATTGGCCATTTCATTTAAGTTAGTTTAAAAAATGTATCTCTTTTTCTTTGGCTTTTGACACAAACGAGGCTTAGTTTGATAATGTTTTAATATGCATTTTAGTGGTTCTTCTTATCTTCATTTTATTGTATTTTAATTTGTCATGTTTTTAGTGTACAGCACTATGTCCCAGTGCTGGCTGTTTTAAGGTGCTTTGTAAATAAAGTTGGTATGGTATGCGCTCGTAATGCACAGGATCTCCATTTTCAGAATATATTTATGCGACACAGTATTGAAATACACCTTCCATAGACACGTCCTTGATGTGGATACATACATACACACAACAAAACAGAATGGGGAAAACAACAATTAAATGAAATGAAAGTAAGCACTAATGAAAAGATACAAAACTTCACCTCAGGTAGCTTTGGTGGCTGCTCTCTGCTTGCATACTTTAGCGAGTTGCATGTACAGCCATTAATTCACCAGAAAACCTCTCATTTCATTCTCCTGTTGAAATAGCAGTGCACCCTGGCTCCTAAAGGGGACATCAGTCTGACTCACAATAATTTATTCAGTAACCAAATCCAACCCCTTTACGCCCTGCGCCCTACTTATTACACCCCTAAAAACAACATTGTGGAGTTGGATGTACCCAAAATGCGGTTGTGTTATGTACTATAGAGCATCAAGATAGGGCCCAGAAAGTGTTAAACATAACATTTTGACAGTTAAAATCAACTCTGAAATATTTAACACTCCAGTTTTTTCTGTCTAGAGATTAGCACACTTCCCTTTTAAGCAGAAGCTTCTTGGTTCCAGGCCTCTCCTGTGGTACATCTGGAGTAGCATCAGGAAAAGGATCCGTTGTAAAATTTGTGCCAAATCAACTTGCGGAACCACACTGTTGTGGTGACCCCACATCAATACGGAAGAAGTTAAAGTAGTCAAACGGGGGTGGGGGTCAAAGAAAGTCTGTCAAGTGACAGAGTGAATTATATTGAGCTCCGACGTTTGGATTAGAAATCATAAAGGTGTTTAATTAAATGTTTTTTTTTTTTTCTTTGCCCAGCCAACGTGCGTGTTCCCACAGCCTCTGCAGCAGCCGTGCAATTCCAGGGAAATGGCATCAGGTCATTCTTGCAGAGGAAATGCCTCCCGGCGTACTCGAGGATCCTCGCGCTCATTGCCCTCTAAGGTTCCCATCAGTTTGTCTCAGGCCCAAGCCGACACCGAGATGCTGGAGCACATTCTGGAAAAGCCCAAACTGGTGGTGGTGGAGGAACCCAAGGAACGAGGCATGAGGTTCCGCTACGAGTGCGAGGGACGCTCGGCCGGCAGCATCCTGGGCACGTCCAGCACAGAGTCCAACAAAACTCAACCTGCTGTAGAGGTACCCAAGGCTTATTGTTGTGACACACGAAAGATTCCGGGGAATTACCCGGATCTCCAGGTGTGGAATGTGCCGCTATATGTACACTGGACTGTTTTATTGACATGATGCATTTGAGCCGTATTAAAGATAACGATACTAACACTAACTGTGGTTGATATTAACTGTTGGGGACATGGATAATCCAGTAAAACAGAAAATAAAACGTTAGTCTGCACATTACAGTAGACTTGCAATCAATAATTAGCAGTCAAATTAAGAAGAAAACCATGCTCATGACTTCTTACGTAAAAAATCCAAATATTCTGAGTTTTTTTTTTAAACAATAACTTAAAACTAGGTTATTTCAAATGTAGCCAGTTGACAGAATTTAAACCAGTCTTCTGTCCCGTCACTGTGATCATAGTTCACAGGATATGATGTCATCTGTTTGACGTATTGTTTCAATCACAATAACTCAGTAGCCGTCAGGGGTAGACACTTGATTCTTACACCATAGGTGACCCATCATTAGATTTTTCAGTAGGTTTGTGCATAAATCTGAGTATTAATGAGGTTGGTGCCACATCCACCAATTCAAGTGCTTCATTTTTTTTTTAAACCAGTATGAAAACAACTGGTTTAAAAGAACAGTTGGTTCTTTTAAAAGTATTTTCAACAATCCTATTTTGACTTATTCTCACTTTAGCTACATTAAATCTAGTTTATCCATTGGTAAATGTAGTATTTTGTTTAAAGTCAGTTTTCCACCACACGGGGGGAGCTCATGTAATGCACCTGTTCTGAGGAGAACCATTGGGCAAAATGTCAGTCCATCAGTAAAGATAATCTCTTTTTAAAAATGAAACACTAAGTCATTGATCTTCCTGTGTAGGCAGAGAGACTGTTGGGTACGTTGTAATTTTGTTTGGTGTGGACACAACTGTTCCCCCCTATATTGCTGGGTGGGGTTGAGCGGATGTGGCTTTGAAGTGTCAATGAGAAAGTCCCCACAAATCCGAGCTCAACTGTGACAGAAGACAGTTTACCCCCCCCCCCCCCACACACACACACAAATGAACAAACCCTCCTCATCGAAATATTACATCACAGTGTGTCAAAGACAACATGCTGAGCCTCCACATTTTCCAAGGGTTTGCAACAGCCCAGACATGCAAATCAACAAATCTCCTCCAGATTAACACACTAATTCAAAAGCAATACATGCTTTCATCCTGTAACTCACCAAATTAAAAGGGCATATAATTAGGATAAATTGATTACATATTGAATGGGTTTGATTCAATCAAGTTTGACTACAAACCTGTCTGCCACCTGCTTGGCATGTCTGGGCTTGTTGCAGGGAATAATCTTATCACCACATGACATGCATGATGGAAATTAGGAGCAGGTGTGGTTGAAGTAAGTTACATGTAGGTTGAAATGAAATTGTATGTCATATTGTTATATTTCTAAAGCGTAGGTCTAATGGCCTTGATAGCCATCAGGCCTAGGCTTAGGAAATATTGTCATGAGTGGAAGATTCTTTGACATTGACAGATCTGTTTTCATCATTATCTGAAAAACCGAGACATATTTTTGCTTAAAACAATAATAACTATAAATTCAATACAATTGTACTGTGCTACTGTGCTACTGTCACTTATGTTTTAATTTGAGTGTATTTTTAGTTTGTATGGAAACATATTGCTGTCACAATAGTTTTTTTTTTTTAATGTTGTTTTTATTTTTGTTGTTTTTACATATTTCTGTATTATTGCAACATACAAACCGCACAATACAATGTGTGGCAGCAGTACGCTCCCATAGCTATAATAATCACTATTTGGTAAACCCCTCATTAAATGACAGTAAAATCACATGTTTCAGGCACTACATTGTGTTGTTGCCATATTTTTAATGACCTACATGTGTTGATGTTGACTTTTTTTCTTCGTCATTAATCCTGTTTTTTTTTATTCCAGATATTGTGTTTCATGACTGCTTCTCTTTCAGATTCAGGGTCCCATCGAGCACATTAACAATGTCAAAGTCACTGTTTCCTTGGTGACCAAAGACTTTCCACACCGGCCTCACCCGCACTGCCTTGTGGGTAAAGACTGTCCTGACGGTTCAGGAATATGCGTGGTCACATTTAATCCTCACAGCAACCGGCGCCACAGGTGAACAGCTGTTTCATTGTTATTATTCATAAAGCACCACATTCACTTTTCAACGTTTGTTACTTTGTCACGTAAAATGTCGTATATATTATTTACTACTTGAATGGCAAAATGTCCCAATTCAATTCTTTGCTTTTCATAAACTACGTAATAGTACCACGTACCAGTAGGCATGAAGACCGTAAGGGCTGTATGTCAATCTGACATTTGACCCTGGTGACCTTGACCTTCACGTAGATTGACCTCTGGCTGACCTTTCCCGGGAAATTCTGGACTCCACTGATGCATGTGCCATATTTGGTTTAAATTAGGTTTAAAATTAAATTTGCCAAAAGGAATTCTGTAACAGCAATTTTGGGGTCAACTTTCACAGGAATACAGAGATTAGAAGAAATCAACAAACAGGCAGGTAGACATGACTTTGAACCCAATGACTGACCTTTGGAAAATTTGACCTTGCTTTGCAATTCCAGGACCCACCTACATACATGTGCTGTTTGTTTGCATTGGAGATGGGTGGGGGAATTGACCTTTGACCCTCACAACCTTGACATTTGCTAAAATAACCTTTAAGGGCAATTCCATGCTGGACCTTTATTCACATACCAGGTGGAAATTGGACCAGTGACATGGGAGGAGTCGGAGAATAAACATTCGATGCATTTGCTGACATGTCAAATTATGACCGAGTTATAATTGTCCAAAACCCCCATTTCCTCCTCACTATACAGGAAACTGAGTGTTTTTAATATAGGATAAGTAATCAGGAGTGGTTTCAAGACTGTTTTCTGGCCATTTACATGAGGTACAGGAAAGTTGTTAGCTAGCAAGCTAGCTTTTCAGCTTGTTTTTTTATTTTATTTTAAGGAAATATTTATTGAATCTCAGCTTGGTACTAAGCTGGGAGGAGTTGGGGAATAAACAGTTAAATGTTATAGAATGACCTGTACATGAGGTTGGTGACACTTCACTTGTTGTGTAATGGCACAAACTGAGTCATAATTCCGCAAAACCTCAATTTACTGTTCACACGGGAAACTATTTATAATGTAAGATAAGTGATGAGAAGTGGTTTTAAACTGCTTTGTTCCTCATTTACGTGAGATACAGGAAAGTTGTTAGCTAACAAGCTAGCCTGTTAGCTCAGAAAGTTTTTTTTTTTCTTGCATACATGATAATAAATAAGGCGACAAATCAGGTCAATGACATGGGAGAAGTACATGAATAAATAGTGAAACGTTATATAGAATGACCTGTACGAGTGCGGTGACACATCACGTTGCATAATGGCACAAACTGAGTCATAATTCCCCAAAACCTCAATTTACTGATCACTATACAGGAAACTGGGTGTTTTTAATGTAGGATAAGATATCAGGAGTGCTTTCAAGACTGTCTGCTGCCCATTTACATGAAATTCCATAAAGTTGTTAGCTAGCAAGCTAGCTCAAAGTTTGTTTTTCTTTGCATACATGATCATCATCTCTTTAACATGACCATGAGTTGTTGTTTAAAAACCATATCTCCATTGGCAGCTTCTCTAACCTCGGTATTCAGTGTGTAAAGAGGAAGGACCTGGATGATTCACTTCAGAAGAGAAGGAGCCAAAATGTCGACCCCTTTCAAAGTAAGACCAGTCAAACCTAACACACACACACACACACACACACACACTTACATTGTGTCAGCTAACCCTCAGAGGTCACTGAACACAATTGTGACAGTTCTGTTTTCTACTTTGTTAAAGAGTTTGTGTTTTACCTGCACTTTTGTTCTAGAAGTATAACTCAGGGGCGTAGCCAGAAATGTCACTAATGTAGTCTTCAAAACCTATGGGAAATTAATCATTTTCTAAAACAAGCATGTTTTAACCACTTCATTTGGTGTTTTGAATGATTCAGAAAGGTGTGCCATTTTCAGAAACAATTATTTTTCTGCACTCGAAAATGGTGAATCATTTTCTGAAGCCATTTTGTTTGTTTTTTTCATTTCGCATTTTGACTCAGTGGAACATTTTCTGAAAGACTTATCATTTTTGCTCACTTCAATACATCGAGGTGTTGACTGAAGCAGTTTGCTCAGTTGCTGTTTGAAATGATTCAAAACCTTAAAACACTTTGTGAAATTGTTTGTTGGTTTTGTGTTTCAAAATGGTTAATAGTTTTCATGTTTTATGCATTTCAAAACAGTGACACATTCATTAAAACAATTTGTTCATTTAGTGTTTTGAGTGATTCAAAACAGTGAGCCAGTTTTCTGAAATTTCTTTAGTTTGTTGTTTTATGCTCTTCAAATCAGAGACCTTTTGTTGTGAAAAGCTTAAGCCTAAAATTGCCAAGCCAGCTCTGACTTTGTTGTAATGATTCAGACCAGTAATGTCATTCAGCTGTGTGTGTGTGTGTGTGTTTGTTTTAATAGATTAAGTGAATGGATCCTAAAATTCATAAGTACAACTTGCTCATTAAAAAAACAAACTACTCACTAAGGTCAGGCGTGACATAATCTGGGGCAAAAATGGTAAAATGACAAATATCTGTATACTACTAATTTTTTTTACCCACTGTAATTTAAACCACTAAATGATGCATCATGATGCAAAGAGATGACCAAAGAGAGTTTCAAATTACTACCTCAATTCCAATGAAGTTGGGATGTTGTGTAAAATGTAAATAAAAACAGAATACAATAATTTACAAATCCTCTTCAACCTATATTCAATTGAATACACCACAAAGACAAGATATTTAATGTTCAAACTGATAAACTTTATTGTTTTTGTGCAAATAATTGCTCATTTTGAAATGGATGCCTGCAACACGTTTCAAAAAAGTTGGGACAGTGGTATGTTTACCACTGTTACATCACCTTTCCTTCTGACAACACTCTAAGTGTTTGGGAACTGAGGACACTAATTGTTGAAGCTTTGTAGGTGGAATTCTTTCCCATTCTTGCTTATTGTATGACTTCAGTTGTTCAACAGTCTGGGGTCTCCATTGTCATATTTTGCGCTTCCACACATTTTCAATTGGCGACAGGTCTGGACTGCAGGCAGGCCAGTCTCGTAACCGCACTCTTTTACTATGAAGCCATGCTGTTGTAACACGTGCAGAACGTGGCTTGGCATTGTCTTGCTGAAATAAGCAGGGACGTCCCTGAAAAGACGTTGCTTGGATGGCAGCATGTGTTGCTCCAAAACCTGGATATACCTTTCAGCATTGATGGTGCCATCACAGATGTGTAAGTTGCCCATGCCATGGGGACTAACACACCCCCATACCATCACAGATGCTGGCTTTTGAACTTTGCACTGGTAACAATCTGGATGATCTTCTTCCTCTTTTGTCCGGAGGACACGACGTCCATTATTTCAAAAAACAATTTGAAATGTGGACTCATCAGACCACAGCACATGTTTCCACTTTGCGTCTGTCCATTTCAAATGAGCCCAGAGAAGGCGGCAGCATTTCTGGATGTTGTTGATGTATGGCTTTCACTTTGCATGGTAGAGTTTTAACTTGCATTTGTAGATGTAGTGACGACCTGTGTTAACTGACAATGGTTTTCTGAAGTGAAAAGTGAACTGAATCTTCTGATTATATTATGGACTGTAGATGATGGAATCCTTAAATTCCTTGCAATTGAACATCGAGAAACATTGTTCTTAAACTGTTGGACTATTTTTTTCATGCAGTTGTTCACAAAGTGGTGATCCTTGCCCCAATTTTGTTTGTGAACGGCTGAGCGTTTTGGGGATGCTCCTTTTATACCCAATCATGACACTCACCTGTTTCCAATTAACCTGTTCACCTGTGGAATATTCCAAACAGGTGTTCTTTGAGGATTCATCAACTTTCCCAGTTTTTTGTTGCCCCCGTCCCAGCTTTTTTGAAATGTGTTGCAGGCATCCATTTCAAAATGAGCAAATATTTGCACAAAAACAAAAAAGTCTATTAGTTTGAACATTAAATGTCTTGTCTTTGTGGTGTATTCAGTTGAATATAGGTTGAGGAGGATTTGCAAATCATTGTATTCTGTTTTCATTTACATTTCACACAATGTCCCAACTTCATTGGAATTGGGGTTGTACTCATTCACTAAGTATAATGATTTTCATGACAGTTTGTGAAAAGGTCAGGCTTGGCCTTGAATGGATAATGTCTTGGGGCAGACTGGGATAAATGGGCGGAATCAGGACATTTAAAAATCTTTTTATAAATGTTTGACTTTCAAACATATTAGAGTGGGTTCCTACTCAGAGAGTGTGGTTTTATCAGGATTAGAAATGACCATGAAAGCATCTTTACTCTAAAGATAATTTATAGAACTTTAATTGCAATTAAAAAAATTATTCATTTCTGTAAAATTTACATACTGTAAGCCAGCGTCAGTGAACACAACATCTTAAAACAGCCTGAGTGAGTCACATGAACCTTTCATATTTTTATTACTTTGGGGCATAAATAGAAAAGTCATTCTTAATCCAGGATAACACTTTGTTTGGTCTGACAGTCTTCAAACGGCTGCACCCTGATGCTTTTGGTGTCTTTTTAACCTTCAGCAGGTCACTCGAAGGGCATCGAGGACATGGACATGAACGCGGTGCGTCTGTGTTTCCAGTGCGAGCTTGAGTGGGACAACGGCAGGAAGGACTGTCTCAGTCCACTGGTCTCCAACCCCATCTATGACAAGAGTGAGAAAACACACACACACGTAAATCTACTTCCTTCCTTAAAAACATGTCCGACGCTCACTGAGTGTTGCTGCCTTGTTTATTTTTTATTCATTTTTAAATAAACAGAGGCCACAACTACATCCCAACTGAAGATCAGTTGTCTGAACCTGTATCGAGGTCCGTGCACCGGAAAAACGGAGGTTTACATGTTATGTGACAAAGTGCAAAAAGGTGAGCGAGGACACCAGCAGTTCTGTTTGTTTCCCTTCTGGTTTTATTTGCATCACACGCACGCACACAGACACATCACATTTTTGTCTCAGCTCGTATGATAGCATGACTGTGTACTACCCACGGAATTTCCAGAATGTTCTTGCCAATTAGTGTTAATGGTGTAGCAGGTGTTGCACATAGAGACTGCATTCATTTGGTGCTTTAAAAATTGCAACAAAAACAATGAGATTCTACTCGGCCTGTTTCCTGACTTTCCTAAAAAAACAAAACAAGAACAAACTTTTATTTTTCTGGACTGTATATCTCTATCATGTTTACACCTGAAACATGCTCAAAGTGCTTCACAGTGATCTCTCTCTGTCACACACACATGCTCACAACACACAGTTTTAACCTGTATCAAAGTTTTTTGTTTTTTTTTTTCTCTCCCAGAAAATTTGAATCTTGATCTTATTCATTTAAAAAAAAGTCCTTTTTAAAACAATACAAAAGGAACAAAAATATAGTGAAAAATTATTTTTAAATTGTTTAAAAAGTAAGCGACTACACTTTTTTTAATACAGTATTTTAATAATTCTGTCAAATGAAATGACTACATCCAGTACTGGATGAATGCTGTAGGCATACAAAAACAACTGGTCATCTAATGCAGTATTTACAAACTGTCTGACCATTTTCAACTTTCAAACTGCAAAATGTATTTTAGCTGTTGTTCTGGAATTCATATTTTTTTTTGGGGGGGAGAGGTTGTTTAATTAGGGAATAACCCTGTTGTGTCTGATGATTTGTGGAAGTTTATGCTGGATTTTACGGTCGCAAATTGTGTTTTACCGGCGACATGTTAGCAGAGCCAGTAAAACAGATATTCGTGACTGTAATCCAGCATTAACATCCGCAAATCATCACACAAAAGGATTATTACCATTCTAATCCAATTTCAATATTTGCACGGATCCATGTCCGCCACGGAAGGCTACTTCTTAATCCGCATAATAATAATAAAAAACTGTTCTTAGTTCATAAAACTGTTACGCAGACAAAGGGTGTGGCCAGCTCGTCAAAGCTTACTGTAACAACAGCGTCTCCATGCCAAACTGCAAATTCTGTGAGCAGAATCCACATCAATACTTTCATATGGTATCTTAAATTAATCCATTTCTGCATCGTCATAGCTACGCCACTTTCTCTCGCTCTCAGCTAACAGCGTAGCAGCGCACGTTCAGGACACGGAGTAATACATCAAATGTGAACTGGTTGAATATTTTGCCACTATCCACGCAATATTTTATGGTCTAAAATCTCACACGATTAACCAATCAGATTTGTGGAAAAAATGTCATTTGATTAGAATCAGATTTTTACAACCACATTATTAGATTGATCATTGGGAACTGTTGTTGTTGTTTTGTCATGTACCAGATAGGATTTCTTTTTTAAATGATGGTGCTTTTATCTTGCTAATTATTCACTTTCCCAGCTTTTTTTTTTTGTTGTTTTGTAGTTTCTGCAGTGTTTTGTCACTTTATGAATTTTTATTTTTAATTTAACGGGCACAAGAAAATTATTTTTGACAATCCTACAGTACCTAAAGTCTTTACAGAGTTTCTACAACTATTTATTTTTCATTCCATGATGTAGACGTCAGCATGAACAATATGTACATTTGTTCATAATAATGAAGAATTTGATTTTATGTCCGCAGTTGCTCAAGTTATATTTTTGTACTTAATGATGTACAATGTCAAATCAACAAGTCTGAGTTTGAGTATTAATGGAATCTTATTTACCAAAAAAGTCTATAAACATGAGTGATTTATAAGTATTTCTTCAATTTTCTTCCTCAAATCTTCATTGTAAGCTTTCATGTGGAAAACATCTAATGAGCCTGAACTTCAGTGTGTCCTTGTTAATCCAAAGATGCTTAAATGAGTGATTTCAAAAGTGTATCTTCATATTGTAGTGGAGTAAAAATGAAGGGTATCTGATGTATAATCTGCATTCTCAGACACGAGATTAGGTAGAATTACAACCGGCTGCATTTTTGTACTGGCTGCACTGACGCTTTGGTCTCTGAACGGTCCACAGATGACATTGAGATCATCTTCAGGCGAGGTTCGTGGAAGGCTAGCGGGGAATTCGCCCAGACAGACGTCCACCGGCAGATTGCCATTGTGTTCAAGACTCCACCTTACCAGGACCAGGACATGACAGAAGAAGTGGAAGTCAGCATCGTCCTGCGCCGCCTCTCAGATCAAATGGAAAGTGAGCCAGTGTCCTTCACGTACCTGCCGTGTAATCCAGGTGAGTCGGGACCACACGGCCTTGAGCAGTCTGCTATTTGAACCTTTTTTTTTCTTCATAAATTAACAACTTTGTCACACAATTTTACCCAATCAGTGTAAGCTGATTGGGTAAAATTTGCATTCTGTGAAACTGATGTAATAAATGTTTTGTTTTGTTTTTTTTTTCCTCCCCATTTCAGATCCATATGGGGTGAAGAGAAAAATAAAGTCAGATATCCACTTCAGAAACAGATCCTGTGTGACAGGTGAGGCCTGATGTAATATTAAATTTTTATTACTATTTTTAATGTGTAAACCACCAGCCTGTCACTATGTTATTACATATACATTCCAATTAAACTGCTTAAAATATTTAACTTACACATTTTGGGAAATACTGTGGCACAAGCAGTTAGCGCACTGCCCCCGAAACAAAGTTTCAAGGTCCTGTATGCTCCATTCTCCTCGTCTGCAAGGGCACCCGGCATAAAATTTGTGCCAAATCAATATGTGGACCCGTGTACAGTGCATCTGGAAAGTATTCACAGTGCTTCACTCGTTTCCACATTTTATGTTACAGTCTTATTACAAAATGGAGCAAATTAATTTTTCCCTCAAAATTCTACTCATGACAACATGAAAAAAAGTTGTTTTTTTTAGTTGAAATTTTAGCACCTTTATTAAAAAGAAAAATTATGAAATCACATGTACGTAAGTATTCACATCCTTTGCTCAATACTTTGTTGATGCATCTTTGGCAGAAATTACATCATCAAGTCTTCTTGAATATGATGCCACAAGCTTGGTGCACATATCTTTGGGCAGTTTTGCCCATTCTGAAAGGAATACCAGGGACTGAAAGGAACACCAGATTCTGTCCAGTTTTGGACAGTATTGATCAGATGTCAAGGCCACACAGCACTACATACAGTGCATCTGGAAAGTATTCACAGCGCTTCACTTTTTCCACATTTAATGTCACAGCCTTTTTCGCCCTCCAAATTGTACTCACAACACCCCATAATGACAACATGAATAAAGTTGTTTTTATGTTTGCAAATTTATTACAAATAAAAAACTAAGAAATCACATGTACATAAGTATTTTTGGGCAGTTTTGTCATTCCTCTCTGCAGCACCTCTCAAGCTCCATCAGGTTGGATGGGGAGGGTTGGTGCACAAACATTTTCAGATCTCTCCAGAGGTGTTCAGTCAGATTCAGGTCTGGGCTCTGGCTGGGCCACTCAAGGACATTCGTAGAGTTGTCCTGAAGCCACTCCTTTGATATCTTGGTTGTGTGCTTTTTGTTTGTTTTTTTACATTGTCATTATGGGGTATTGTGTGTAGACGTTTGAGGGGGGAAAAAAAGAATTTCACCTATTCTGGAATAAGGGTGTAACAAAATGTGGAATAAGTGAAGCGCTGTGAATACTTTCCAGATGCACTGTAGAATTTGCTGTGGTGACCCTGAGCAAAAATGGGAGCAGCAAAATAAATAAATGATTTATTTATTTTATAAACAGCTGCTTTTACAGTAAAATGCTTTTGCAGTATAGTGAGTATTAATAGTTTGCTCTGTGATTCTTATACTGTGAAGACAGTGTATAAAAACAAGTTCTCAGCACCAGCTTTACATATTTAACTTTACTATCTGCAGAGAATGATGTTCAGTTGTGTTCCCAATAGTAGCGGCGTGTTTATAAAGTGGGGAAAAGCTCAAAATCCCTAAAATAGCTTTTATTTCCATGTATGCAAATGCATTGGGAACACTGCACATTCTATTCCAAATCAAAAATGAAGAAAAATTTATCAAGTGATTACTTTACATAAAGTTTAGAAAAAGAAATATTAGGCTGTTAAACAAATAGCAGTGTCTGCATTTTTCTTTCTGTGACCCTCATTACATCCTTACAGTTGGCTGTTATTTAAGAAGGAATGCAGCAAATGTTGTACATGTGAGTTGTTGTGCATTTGTCTCCAAAAATCTGAGCAAAATGGGTCGTTCCAGACATTGTTTCGAAGAACAGAGTACTTTGATTAAAAAGTTGACTGCAGATGGAAAAAACATAGAAAAAGAAGTGCAGAAAATGATACGCTGCTCAGCTAAAATGACCTGAAATGCTTTAAAATGGCAACAACAACCAGAAAGATGTGGAAGAAAATGGAAAGCCACCATTCAAATGGGTTCACAAATAACCAGAATGACCAAGACTCAGCCAATGATCATCTCCAAGGTGAAGTTACCAGTGAGTACTATAACAATTAGAAGACACCTATGTGAAACCAAGATATGGGCAAGAAGCCCCCGCAAACTCCTACTTTTGAAAAACGTGCTGAAGAGGTTACATTTTGCCAAAGAACACACTGACTGGCCTAAAGAGAAATGGTGCAACATTTTATGGACTGATGATTGTTCTTTTTGGGTCTAGAGGCTGCAGACCCCCAAAAACTGAATTCAAACCACAGTAAACTGTGAAGACCGTGGAGCAAGCATCATGATATGGGGATGTTTCTCATATTATGGTCTCGGGCCTATTTGTTGCATACCAGGGATCATGGAAAATACATCGGAATAATTGAAGAGGTCATGTTGCCTTATGCCAAAGAGACAATCCCCTTGAAATGGGTGTTTCAACAAGACAATGACTCCAAACACACCAGCAAGTGAGAAGTATCTTGGTTTCAGACCAACAAGATTAATGTTATGGAGTGGCCAGCCCAATCCTGGGACCTTAAGCCGACAGAAAACCTGTAGGCTGATGTCAAAAATGCTGTTTCTGAGGCAAAGCCAAGAAATGTAGAGGAAGTGTGGAATGGAGTCCAGTCATCCTCAGCTGGAATACCTGTTCATAAGTGCCAGAAGTTGGTCGACTCCATACAACACAGATGTGAAGCAGTTCTCAGAAACAGTGGTTATACAACCCCTGGCAAAAATTATGGAATCACCGGCCTCGGAGGATGTTCATTCAGTTGTTTAATTTTGTAGAAAAAAAGCAGATCACAGACATGACACAAAACTAAAGTCATTTCAAATGGCAACTTTCTGGCTTTAAGAAACACTATAAGAAATCAAGAAAAAATATTATGGCAGTCAGTAACGGTTACTTTTTTAGACCAAGCAGAGGAAAAAAATATGGAATCACTCAATTCTGAGGAAAAAATTATGGAATCACCCTGTAAATTTTCATCCTCAAAACTAACACCTGCATCAAATCAGATCTGCTCGTTGACACTGACCCTGTGCCATGACATTGATCCTACGTGTCTTCTTGCAAGGAATGTTTTCTCAGTTTTTGCTCTATGGCAAGATGCATTATCATCTTGAAAAATGATTTCATCATCCCCAAACATCCTTTCAGTTGTCCAAAATATCAACGTAAACTTGTGCATTTATTGATGATGTAATGACAGCCATCTCCCCAGTGCCTTTACCTGACATGCAGCCCCATATTATCAATGACGGTGGAAATTTACATGTTCTCTTCAGGCAGTCATCTTTATAAATCTCATTGGAACGGCACCAAACAAAAGTTCCAGCATCATCACCTTGCCCAATGCAGATTCAAGATTCATCACTGAATATGACTTTCATCCAGTCATCCACAGTCCACGATTGCTTTTCCTTAGCCCATTGTAACCTTGTTTTTTTTCTGTTTAGGTGTTAATGATGGCTTTCGTTTAGCTTTTCTGTATGTAAATCCCATTTCCATTAGGCGATTTCTTACAGTTCGGTCACAGACGACTCCAGCTTCCTCCCATTCGTTCCTCATTTGTTTTGTTGTGCATTTTTCGATTTTTGAGACATATTGCTTTAAGTTTTCTGTCTTGACGCTTTGATGTCTTCCTTGGTCTACCAGTATGTTTGCCTTTAACAACCTTCTCATGTTGTTTGTATTTGGTCCAGAGTTTAGACACAGCTGACTGTGAACAACCAACATCTTTTGCAGCATTGTGTGATGATTTACCCTCTTTTAAGAGTTTGATAATCCTCTCCTTTGTTTCAATTGACATATCTCGTGTTGGAGCCATGATTCATGTCAGTCCACTTGGTGCAACAGCTCTTCAAGGTGTGTTCACTCCTTTTTAGATGCAGACTAACAAGCAGATCTGATTTGATGCAGGTGTTAGTTTTGGGGATGAAAATTTACAGGGTGATTCCATAATTTTTTTTCTCAGAATTGAGTGATTCTATATTTTTTTCCTCTGCTTGGTCTAAAAAAGTAACCATTACTGACTGCCACAATCTTTTTTCTTGATTTCTTAGTGTTTCTTAAAGCCAGAAAGTTGCCATTTGAAATGACTTTAGTTTTGTGTCATGTCTGTGATCTGCTTTTTTTCTACAAAATTAAACAACTGAATGAACATCCTCCGAGGCCGGTGATTCCATAATTTTTGCCAGGGGTTGTATAATGAAATATTAGTTCAGTGATTAACAGGAAAACTAAATCATCAAGCATTTTTCAGTTCATACAGTACATGTTTACACTTGTAAAGAAAAATGAAGACACTGCTATTTTTTTTGAACAACCTAATATTCCTTTCTTCACTTTCTGTATAATAATTCAAGGATGCTTTATTGTCATGCCATATACAGTAGTGTTCAGAATAATAGTAGTGCTGTGACTAAAAAGATTAATCCAGGTTTTGAGTATATTTCTTATTGTTACATGGGAAACAAGGTACCAGTAGATTCTCACAAATCCAACAAGACCAAGCATTCATGATATGCACACTCTTACGGCTATGAAATTGGGCTATTAGTAAAAGAAAAAAAAAAAAAGTAGAAAAGGGGGTGTTCACAATAGTAGTGTGGCATTCATCAGTTCATCAGTTTTGTGGAACAAACAGGTGTGAATCAGGTGTCCCCTATTTAAGGATGAAGCCAGCACCTGTTGAACATGCTTTTCTTTTTGAAAGCCTGAGGAAAATGGGACATTCAAGACACTGTTCAGAAGAACAGCATAGTTTGATTAAAAAGTTGATTGGAGAGGGGAAAACTTATATGCAGGTGCAAAACATTATAGGCTGTTCATCTACAATGATCTCCAATGCTTTAAAATGGACAAAAAAAAAAGACGCATGGAAGAAAACGGAAAACCACCATCAAAATGGATAGAAGAATAACCAGAATGGCAAAGGCTCACCCATTGATCAGCTCCAGGATGATCAAAGACAGTCTGGAGTTACCTGTAAGTGCTGTGACAGTTAGAAGCCACCTGTGTGAAGCTAATTTATTTGCAAGAATCCCCTGCAAAGTCCCTCTGTTAAATAAAAGACATGTGCAGAAGAGGTTACAATTTGCCAAAGAACACATCAACTGGCCTAAAGAGAAATGGAGGAATATTTTGTAGACTGATGAGAGTAAAATTGTTCTTTTTGGGTCCAAGGGCCGCAGACAGTTTGTGAGATGACCCCCAAACTCTGAATTCAAGCCACAGTTCACAGTGAAGACAGTGAAGCATGGTGGTGCAAGCATCATGATATGGGCATGTTTCTCCTACTATGGTGTTGGGCCTATATATCGCCCTTGAAATGGGTGTTTCAACAAGACAATGACCGCATGCACACTAGTAAATGAGCAAAATCTTGGTTCCAAACCAACAAAATTAATGCCTCGCAGATGTGAAGAAATCATGAAAAACTGTGGTTATACACCTAATTAATTTTGTTGGTTTAGAACCAAGATTTCTTGTTGAAACACCCATTTCAAGGGCATGTCCTCTTCAACATAAGGCAACATGACCTCTTCAAGTATTTTGACATATCCAAACTGATCCATGATACCTGGTATGCAATATATAGGCCCAACACCATAGTAGGAGAAACATGCCCATATCATGATGCTTGCTTCACTGTCTTTACTGTGAACTGTGGCTTGGATTCAGAGTTTGGGGGTCATCTCACAAACTGTCTGCGGCCCTTGGACCCAAAAGAACAATTTTAGTCTCATCGGCCCGCAAAATATTCCTCCATTTCTCTTTAGGCCAGTTGATGTGTTCTTTGGCAAATTGTAACCTCTTCTGCACGTCTTTTATTTAACAGGGGGACTTTGTGGGTGATTCTTGCAAATAAATTAGCTTCACACACGTCTTCTAATTGTCACAGCACTTGCAGGTAACTCCAGACATTTTTCCCCTCTCCAATCAACTTTTTAATCAAACTACGCTGTGCTTCTGAACAATGTCTTGAATGTCCCATTTTCCTCAAGCTTTCAAAGAGAAAAGCATGTTCAACAGGTGCTGGCTTCATCCTTAAATAGGGGACACCTGATTCACACCTGTTTGTTCCACAAAACTGACGAACTCACTGACTGAAAACCACACTACTATTATTGTGAACACCCCCTTTTCTACTTTTTTTTTTTTTTTTTACTAATAGCCCAATTTCATAGCCTTAAGAGTGTGCATATCATGAATGCTTGGTCTTGTTGGATTTGTGAGGATCTACTGAATCTACTGGTACCTTGTTTCCCATGTAACAATAAGAAATATACTCAAAACCTGGATTAATCTTTAGTCACATAGCAAAACTATTATCCTGAACACTACTGTATGTTACCCCGTAACATGATAAGTAAGGATGACAGATGGTGCAAACCATACCATTTTAGAACCCTATTGACCAAAACAATTTATCATTTTTTACTGAAATTGGAGCAACTTTTGACCCCTATACAAACTGAATGTGACCTTTGTCACCATTTGTGTTGTTTTTACCCCATAACTCCACAACATTCTGTCACAGATGGTCCAAACTATACCTTTTTGGAATCGTTATGATCAGACAAATGTGGTATAGTTTTTAACAAGATTGGAGCATTTTTACATTTTGACCTCTGTGTAATTCTTCATTGACCCCTAGCTGGCTATCATGCATTTTGTGTAGGCCATGGTACACTGAGGCTGGATTCTAAGTGTTGTTTCGACACATTAAGTGATACAGAAAACCTGCTTGGCCCATGGACTACCACTGAGATTAACGGTGTTGGTCGTCAAAGCTGTTGCAGGGGGTGGGGGCAAAGTGTGGACAATTTGATACCTGGACACGCTGCGGTAGACTGGCAGCCTGTACAGGGTGTACTCTGCCTCTTACCCAGTGACTGCTGGAATAGGCTCCAGCACCCTTGTGGTCTTTAATTGGACTAAGCAGGTTTGGAAAATGGATGGATAGCTGGACACAAGGTATCTGTGGTATTTTTCAGATGATAAAATGCAAACTGTAACATAAATTCATTATTCTCCTGCAGCTAAATGTGCAACCGAAGCAGAACCGCTGTCCTCGCAGCTGTTCCAGTTCCCACAGTCTCAAAGCATGACGTCTCCGGAGGAAAGGCTCTGTACTGCCCAACCTGGCACGTCCACTTCAGGGGACATCTGCTGCAATGATCTGGACCCTGACTTCAGCTCTGAAGATATTACTATCCTCAATCAGCTGCTTGACATGCAAGGATTATGGGATGCATTTCCCAAGGCAGCCATCAACCAACCCGTGGCTTCTGGCTTTGACCAAGGGCTTGATACCAATGCAATGTTTGCCAACGTGGACGTGAACTTTAACCCAAATTTTGAGCCATACACACAGGACTTCTCGCATTACAGTGACCTGCAGTTTAGCATGCTAGTCAATGAGAACCAGAGCTCACACTCGGAGCCTCAGGACAGCCCTTCCCATATGATTCAAGTGAAGGTCGAAGAGGAGCCATAAGGGAGCAGTTAGTTTTATGTAGTGCACTTATCTGCTCCATTTCCTGTTTAATCTGTACACATTTAGAGTCAGGATTGAACTGTTCATCAAGGCTGTCTTCGCTCTGACTACGTGATAGGTTTGCAGACTTTTTTGGACATTTTTGTGTTTGTCTGAAGATCTTGCTGGTCATGGCTTCAGCAACAAGAGTAATATTCCAGGCTGATGCATCCGGGAGCAGACTGGGTTCTCCTCCTGGTGCTGTGAGCATTAAACTCATGTTTGTAGTAAATGTTAAAAGATAAACATATGGCCAGTAAACACATCTTGGAAGACTGTGTCTAGCATAGTCCTTAAGATCAGAGTTCTACTGGTGCCACGCACAGAATGGCATCAGAATCTGCGTCTGTGAATCATAGATAAAGAAACTGGTAAAGGCTGTAGTTTAACGGATTCCACTGATGGACAAAACAGCACTGAATGCCAAAAAACCTCTATATATGGTGGCAACATGGAAGCCCAACAGGCACAAAAAACAAAAGAGCGGAGCTGTACATGGTGGCCTTTTGAGCACAAACAAACATGAGCCGAATGTGGTCCCCATATAAGGTCAAACCAGGTATGTCAGCGTGCCACGGCTCACCACATCCACTACGCCACAGTGGTAACCACCCAGGCCGATATTTTTTCCATCCCAAACTTCAGAAAAGCCATCTTTATCTGCCGGAGCCAGGTGAAACATCGGCGTACTCTTGACTTTTTCTAGGCCCAGATATTTGCGCTACCTGGCCAAAATGTCATAGCAGACATTCCATTATAATACCACCTGGGCAACTGGTTGTTTGGCACTAGGCCTCCAAAGAGACCAAGTACCAAAGACAGTTGCTGTATTAGTTTCTACACAAGAATACAGATAAAAACCCATCCTTAAATAATGGCTTCTTGATGACTAGACGTCAGCTTTTATCCTCCTTTTGAAGTATACTAGCAGATTCAGGTTGAGTTGGGTTTCTGTCTCAAATGCCGGTGGTAGCGACACCATCGAGTCAGACACCACTGTTTATAAGTAGACAACACAAACGCTTGATCTCAGTTTGATAGCAATAGCACACAAACGCAGCGCTCAAATTACTCGTCACCTGGATGTGGCCTTTTTAAGCATTTCACGGTTTGTCTCTGCATCATTCTGCACGAGTTCATTTCAACAGGACTTTGGGGAATGGGCCTGACTATTTGCTGGAAGCTGTCAGCAGTATTAAATGTATTTTAGATAATAATGCACATGTTCAGATTGTCACATGCAGCACACTGTTATAGATTAATACTCCACTGCTTTAATATTTAACCTACTGTAAGACAATAGAAACCAGTCCTGGTAATTTATACTTCCTTTTGTCCTGTGGTTTCACTCATGCTAATTATCCACATTTACAGCTTGTGTTTGGCTCCACCCTCTTGCTATCTGTCCCTGGTATTATGTCAAAGACAAAAAACATTAAATGCCTGTTAACTCTTGCTTAAGTGACTGCTTGTTTTGTGATTACATGTAGAAGATAATGTGTAAAGCGAACTGAAGAAAAAAAAAAATCGTGTTTCTGCCTTTCAAACAATTTTCACGTAATCAAAACAACGTAATGACAAACATCCAAATCCTCTGTCTTTGGCCTTCTTCAGACTGGCAGTGAAAATATGATTTATGTGCATATCAGACTTGAATCTGATTCCATGCTGCAAGTCTGGAGAGTCAAAGTCTCCATAACAAACATATTTAGCTTGAAACAAAGTACGATATACAACAACTGACAAAGGAGAGCAGTTCTTTAGAGACATTTATGGCATCATAAATTGGCTTCTTGTAAAACAAGCAGGACCCCACTAAACTGTTAAACAAAAAAAATCTGAAGCAGATATGGATCTGTACCAAAATAAAACCTGCTCTTCCCCAAATCAAAGAACATCTCCAAACACTGAAATGTTTATATATATATATATATATATATATACACACACACACACACACTTTCCAGTAAGGGAAAGTTCAACATGCTGATTGTAATCAAAACACAAAAGAGACACCTCACGGTACTCTGGATCCAGAAAATATTCACAGCGCTGCATGTTTCACATTATGCTACAGTCTTACTCCAAAATGAATGTCATTTTTTTCCCCTCAAAATTCTACACACAATATCCCATAATGACAATGTAGGATTTTTTTTTTTGCAAATTTATAAAAAAAAAAAACAAAAAACTAAAATCACGTGTACATAAGTATTCAGTCTTTGCCATGAAGCTCAAAATAGAGCTCAGGTGCATCCTGTTTCCACTGATCATCCTTGAGATGTTTCTACAGCTTAACTGGAGTCCACCTGGGGTAAAATCAGTTGATTGGACATCATTTGGAAAGGCTCACACCTGTCTACATATAAGGTCCCACAGTTGACAGTGTATGTCAGAGCACAAACTGACCATGAAGTCAAAGGAATTGTCTGTAGACCTCCGACAGGATTGTCTTGAGGAACAAATCTGGTGAAGGGTACAGAAACATTTCTGCTGATTTGAAGGTCCCAATGAACACAGTGACCTCCATCATCCATAAATGTAACAAGTTCAGATCCACCAGCACTTTTCCACGAGCTGGCTGCCCGTCTAAACTGAGGGATCCGGGGACAAGAACCTCAGCAAGGGAGAACCCAAAGGTCACTCTGTCACAGCTCCAGCATTCCTCTGTGGAGAGAGGAGAACCTTCCAGAAGGGCAAGCATCTCTACAGAAATCCACCAATCAGGGCTCTATGGTAGAGTGGCCAGACGGAAGCCACTCCTTAGTAAAAGGCACATGGCAGCCCACCTGGAGTTTGCTAAATGGCACCTGAAGGACTCTCAGACCATGAGAAACAAAATTCTCTGATCTGATGAGAAAAAGATTGAACTCTTTGGTGTGAATGCCAGGCACATCCCTACAGTGAAGCATGGTGGTGGCATCATCATGCTGTGGGGATGTTTTTCAGCAGCAGGAACTGGGAGACTAGTCAGGATTGAGGGAAAGATGAATGCAGCAACATACAGAGTCATCCTGGATGAAAACCTATTCCAGAGTACTCTTGACCTCAGACTGGGGTGACGGTTCATATTTCAGCAGGATAATGACCTTAAACACACAACCAAGATATCAAAGAGTGGCTTCAGGACAACTCTGTGAATGTCCTTGCGTGGCCCAGCCAGAGCCCAGACCTGAATCTGATTGACCATCTCTGGAGAGATCTGAAAATGGCTGTGCACCAACACTCCCCATCCAACCTGATGGAGATGAGAGGTGCTGCAAAGAGGAATGGACAAAACTACCCAAAGATAGGTGCACCCAGCTTTGGCATCATATTCAAGAAGACTTGAGGCTGTAATTGCTGCCAAAGGTACATCAACAAAGTATTGTGCAAAGGTTGTGAATACTTATGCACATGTGATTTCTTAGTTTTTTATTTTTAATAAATTTGCAAAAATAAAACTTTTTCATGTTGTCTTTATGGGGTGTTGTGAGTACAATTTGGAGGGGAAAAAATAATTTACTCCATTTTGGAATAAGGCTGCAACATAAAATGTAGAAAAAGTGAAGCGCTGTGAATACTTTCCATATGCAAGGTACTTGCATCAAAATTCTTCAAGTAAACATACCACTGTCCCAGCTTTTTTGAAATGTGCTGCAGGCATCCAATTCAAAATGAGCAAATATTTGCACAAAAACAAAGTTTATCAGTTTGAACATTAAATATCTTGTCTTTGTGGTGTATTCAATTGAATATAGGTTGAAGAGGATTTGCAAATCATTGTATTCTGTTTTATTTACTTTTTACACAACGTCCCAACTTCATTGGAATTGGGGTTGTATAATTCATGAGGTGATTACCTGGCCCAGGGTGGGTTTGATTCAGACACTGAAATGAAAACTTCATCTTCACAACAAAGCTATCACTTCCCACCTATCCCGGAGGACCGTTAGGGCATGACTAAAGTTATCTCAAGAAGAGACAGCTACTACTACTACTACTTACTACTACTACTGTTACTTGCAAAAATGAAGAGGTAAAAAGTTCAAAGGAAAAAGATAACAAAAGTATGACACCAACGTTTTAGCACACTTACCAGTGATGATACAGTGCAAGTGCCTTCCCCTTAACTACTACTAAAATGCTCAATAGCCTACGTCACTCCTCATATGTCAAAGTATATGTGTGCCAAGTTTGATTAAGTTCTGAGGTGTCATCAATCAAATCAATCAATTTTTTTTATATAGCGCCAAATCACAACAAACAGTTGCCCCAAGGCGCTTTATATTGTAAGGCAAGGCCATACAATAATTATGTAAAACCCCAACGGTCAAAACGACCCCCTGTGAGCAAGCACTTGGCTACAGTGGGAAGGAAAAACTCCCTTTTAACAGGAAGAAACCTCCAGCAGAACCAGGCTCAGGGAGGGGCAGTCTTCTGCTGGGACTGGTTGGGGCTGAGGGAGAGAACCAGGAAAAAGACATGCTGTGGAGGGGAGCAGAGATCGATCACTAATGATTAAATGCAGAGTGGTGCATACAGAGCAAAAAGAGAAAGAAACAGTGCATCATGGGAACCCCCCAGCAGTCTACGTCTATAGCAGCATAACTAAGGGATGGTTCAGGGTCACCTGATCCAGCCCTAACTATAAGCTTTAGCAAAAAGGAAAGTTTTAAGCCTAATCTTAAAAGTAGAGAGGGTGTCTGTCTCCCTGATCTGAATTGGGAGCTGGTTCCACAGGAGAGGAGCCTGAAAGATGAAGGCTCTGCCTCCCATTCTACTCTTACAAACCCTAGGAACTACAAGTAAGCCTGCAGTCTGAGAGCGAAGCGCTCTATTGGGGTGATATGGTACTACGAGGTCCCTAAGATAAGATGGGACCTGATTATTCAAAACCTTATAAGTAAGAAGAAGAATTTTAAATTCTATTCTAGAATTAACAGGAAGCCAATGAAGAGAGGCCAATATGGGTGAGATATGCTCTCTCCTTCTAGTCCCCGTCAGTACTCTAGCTGCAGCATTTTGAATTAACTGAAGGCTTTTTAGGGAACTTTTAGGACAACCTGATAATAATGAATTACAATAGTCCAGCCTAGAGGAAATAAATGCATGAATTAGTTTTTCAGCATCACTCTGAGACAAGACCTTTCTGATTTTAGAGATATTGCATAAATGCAAAAAAGCAGTCCTACATATTTGTTTAATATGCGCTTTGAATGACATATCCTGATCAAAATTGACTCCAAGATTTCTCACAGTATTACTAGAGGTCAGGGTAATGCCATCCAGAGTAAGGATCTGGTTAGACACCATGTTTCTAAGATTTGTGGGGCCAAGTACAATAACTTCAGTTTTATCTGAGTTTAAAAGCAGGAAATTAGAGGTCATCCATGTCTTTATGTCTGTAAGACAATCCTGCAGTTTAGCTAATTGGTGTGTGTCCTCTGGCTTCATGGATAGATAAAGCTGGGTATCATCTGCGTAACAATGAAAATTTAAGCAATACCGTCTAATAATACTGCCTAAGGGAAGCATGTATAAAGTGAATAAAATTGGTCCTAGCACAGAACCTTGTGGAACTCCATAATTAACTTTAGTCTGTGAAGAAGATTCCCCATTTACATGAACAAATTGTAATCTATTAGACAAATATGATTCAAACCACCGCAGCGCAGTGCCTTTAATACCTATGGCATGCTCTAATCTCTGTAATAAAATTTTATGGTCAACAGTATCAAAAGCAGCACTGAGGTCTAACAGAACAAGCACAGAGATGAGTCCACTGTCCGAGGCCATAAGAAGATCATTTGTAACCTTCACTAATGCTGTTTCTGTACTATGATGAATTCTAAAACCTGACTGAAACTCTTCAAATAGACCATTCCTCTGCAGATGATCAATTAGCTGTTTTACAACTACCCTTTCAAGAATTTTTGAGAGAAAAGGAAGGTTGGAGATTGGCCTATAATTAGCTAAGATAGCTGGGTCAAGTGATGGCTTTTTAAGTAATGGTTTAATTACTGCCACCTTAAAAGCCTGTGGTACATAGCCAACTAACAAAGATAGATTGATCATATTTAAGATCGAAGCATTAAATAATGGTAGGGCTTCCTTGAGCAGCCTGGTAGGAATGGGGTCTAATAAACATGTTGATGGTTTGGATGAAGTAACTAATGAAAATAACTCAGACAGAACAATCGGAGAGAAAGAGTCTAACCAAATACCGGCATCACTGAAAGCAGCCAAAGATAACGATACGTCTTTGGGATGGTTATGAGTAATTTTTTCTCTAATAGTTAAAATTTTGTTAGCAAAGAAAGTCATGAAGTCATAACTAGTTAAAGTTAATGGAATACTCAGCTCAACAGAGCTCTGACTCTTTGTCAGCCTGGCTACAGTGCTGAAAAGAAACCTGGGGTTGTTCTTATTTTCTTCAATTAGTGATGAGTAGAAAGATGTCCTAGCTTTACGGAGGGCTTTTTTATAGAGCAACAGACTCTTTTTCCAGGCTAAGTGAAGATCTTCTAAATTAGTGAGACGCCATTTCCTCTCCAACTTACGGGTTATCTGCTTTAAGCTACGAGTTTGTGAGTTATACCACGGAGTCAGGCACTTCTGATTTAAAGCTCTCTTTTTTAGAGGAGCTACAGCATCCAAAGTTGTCTTCAATGAGGATGTAAAACTATTGACGAGATACTCTATCTCACTTACAGAGTTTAGGTAGCTACTCTGCACTGTGTTGGTATATGGCATTAGAGAACATAAAGAAGGAATCATATCCTTAAACCTAGTTACAGCGCTTTCTGAAAGACTTCTAGTGTAATGAAACTTATTCCCCACTGCTGGGTAGTCCATCAGAGTAAATGTAAATGTTATTAAGAAATGATCAGACAGAAGGGAGTTTTCAGGGAATACTGTTAAGTCTTCTATTTCCATACCATAAGTCAGAACAAGATCTAAGATATGATTAAAGTGGTGGGTGGACTCATTTACTTTTTGAGCAAAGCCAATAGAGTCTAATAATAGATTAAATGCAGTGTTGAGGCTGTCATTCTCAGCATCTGTGTGGATGTTAAAATCGCCCACTATAATCATCTTATCTGAGCTAAGCACTAAGTCAGACAAAAGGTCTGAAAATTCACAGAGAAACTCACAGTAACGACCAGGTGGACGATAGATAATAACAAATAAAACTGGTTTTTGGGACTTCCATTTGGATGGACAAGACTAAGAGTCAAGCTTTCAAATGAATTAAAGCTCTGTCTGGGTTTTTGATTAATTAATAAGCTGGAATGGAAGATTGCTGCTAATCCTCCGCCCCGGCCCGTGCTACGAGCATTCTGACAGTTAGTGTGACTCGGGGGTGTTGACTCATTTAAACTAACATATTCATCCTGCTGTAACCAGGTTTCTGTAAGGCAGAATAAATCAATATGTTGATCGATTATTATATCATTTACCAACAGGGACTTAGAAGAGAGAGACCTAATGTTAATAGACCACATTTAACTGTTTTAGTCTGTGGTGCAGTTGAAGGTGCTATATTATTTTTTCTTTTGAATTTTTATGCTTAAATATATTTTTGCTGGTTATTGGTAGTCTGGGAGCAGGCACCGTCTCTACGGGGATGGGGTAATGAGGGGATGGCAGGGGGAGAGAAGCTGCAGAGAGGTGTGTAAGACTACAACTCTGCTTCCTGGTCCCAACCCTGGATAGTCACGGTTTGGAGGATTTAAGAAAATTGGCCAGATTTCTAGAATGAGAGCTGCTCCATCCAAAGTGGGATGGATGCCGTCTCTCCTAACAAGACCAGGTTTTCCCCAGAAGCTTTGCCAATTATCTATGAAGCCCACCTCATTTTTTGGACACCACTCAGACAGCCAGCAATTCAAGGAGAACATGCGGCTAAACATGTCACTCCCGGTCCGATTGGGGAGGGGCCCAGAGAAAACTACAGAGTCCGACATTGTTTTTGCAAAGTTACACACCGATTTAATGTTAATTTTAGTGACCTCCGATTGGCGTAACCGGGTGTCATTACTGCCGACGTGAATTACAATCTTACCAAATTTACGCTTAGCCTTAGCCAGCAGTTTCAAATTTCCTTCAATGTCGCCTGCTCTGGCCCCCGGAAGACAATTGACTATGGTTGCTGGTGTCGCTAACTTCACATTTCGCAAAACAGAGTCGCCAATAACCAGAGTTTGATCCTCGGCGGGTGTGTCGTCGAGTGGGGAAAAACGGTTAGAGATGTGAACGGGTTGGCGGTGTACACGGGGCTTCTGTTTAGGGCTACGCTTCCTCCTCACAGTCATCCAGTCGGCCTGCTTTCCCGGCTGCTCGGGATCTGCCAGGGGGTAACTAACGGCGGCTAAGCTACCTTGGTCCGCACCGACTACAGGGGCCTGGCTAGCTGTAGAATTTTCCACGGTGCGGAGCCGAGTCTCCAATTCGCCCAGCCTGGCCTCCAAAGCTACGAATAAGCTACACTTATTACAAGTACTGTTACTGCTAAAGGAGGCCGAGGAATAACTAAACATTTCACACTCAGAGCAGAAAAGTGCGGGAGAGACAGGAGAAGCCGCCATGCTAAACCGGCTAAGAGCTAGTAGCTACGCTAAGCTAGCGGATTCCTAAAAACACGCAAAGTGAATAATGTGTAAATAATTTAGAGGTGATTCAGCAGAAGGAGTGCTTTAGTTAAGGCACGTACAGATTACACTGGGAAACAAATCGTAATCTAGATAACTAGATCAATCAATCAATCAATCATTTTTTTTTTTATATAGCGCCAAATCACAACAAACAGTTGCCCCAAGGCGCTTTATATTGTAAGGCAAGGCCATACAATAATTATGTAAAACCCCAACGGTCAAAACGACCCCCTGTGAGTATCAAAAGCAGCACTGAGGTCTAACAGAACAAGCACAGAGACGAGTCCACTGTCCCAGGCCATAAGAAGATCATTTGTAACCTTCACTAATGCTGTTTCTGTACTATGATGAATTCTAAAACCTTACTGAAACTCTTCAAATAGACCATTCCTCTGCAGATGATCAGTTAGCTGTTTTACAACTACCCTTTCAAGAATTTTTGAGAGAAAAGGAAGGTTGGAGATTGGCCTATAATTAGCTAAGATAGCTGGGTCAAGTGATGGCTTTTTAAGTAATGGTTTAATTACTGCCACCTTAAAAGCCTGTGGTACATAGCCAACTAACAAAGATAGATTGATCATATTTAAGATCGAAGCATTAAATAATGGTAGATCAATCTAACTGCGCAGATTAAACAGCTAACAGATACAGAAAAACACCGCTGTGCTCCGGAACAGGAAGTGATACAATACCGCAGTGAGAGCCAACCACCAGTAGAGGTAATTGTGTGTGTATAATGGCTTGGACAGAAGAGGGACACATTCACACACACATATACAGTTGTCTCTTAGTATATGATGCATGAATCCATGCATCATATTCATGCAGATGCATGAATTGTCAGTTTGAAGAAGCATTTGCAATGTCGAAGTAGCCTGAGACTCCACGCTATGCACAAAGGTATTAACAACAGCTCCAGCTAAACGGGAAAAAAAAAAGGCGATTGTATGAGGGAGGTGATATGGAACAAATGTAGTCTACATATTTAGAATGGTGAGGTTGAAGAACTGGTTAAACATACTTCAATAACTACTACTAAACAGCCGCAGGTGTGGAATGTCCCTTCTTGTTTTGTTGTCGTCTTTGGCGGCCTGCTGTATTCCGGGTCACTTCAGGCTACGTACGAAGCACACTGAACATGTGTTTGGCTTTGTTTACAATGTAGGTAATGATAAACACAACGCGGTTAGTTAAGGTTGTCAGAATTCTGGTTGGGTGAATCGGCGTCTTATCGCCGCAACGCTCCCTCACTCTTTAAAGAAAGGTCAGTTTCAAAGCACATGGTTACTCTTAGATAAACTTAATAAGTTAAAAGAAATGACCTTTGGTCTTTGGTCACACAGCCGCTGCTCGTTTCAACACTCCTAAGAGTTTTCTTGATGGTCACAGTAACACTGTATATTTCATCACACCCACAAACCTATTTAAGTGTCAGTAACAGGAGGCGCCACTGTTGGAGCAGGTGTCACCTTTTCTGGCTCTGCCGTCACGTTTGACTTGACCTGATCTCACATCACTAAAAGCCAGTGGGAAACTCCACACAGGGCTGGTCTCCAAACACTTTCACGCAGACGCACAGTATTTCCTGTAAGATGAGATCATCAGAGCATGTTGCCAGCTCCTGTCTGGACATGTGAGCTTCAACAGACGACCGCCCTTTAATACAAACAGCAGAATCAGGATTCAGAACCCTGCTGTTGGACTGCGATTATCTCGTCTATCCTGAGCTTCTACCTCATGAACACAATTTAGGTTCACAACACAATATGTGTGAAAAATTCACAATGCAGCTCACTCTGAACTTTTCACAAACTTTTACAGGAATACTGCTGCATCATTAATTGAGCGCTTTACAGCAAATAGCAGCTAAAATTTGCAGATGGGGGGGTGGGGCAGATAGGAAAGAAAAATAAAGTATTGCATTTTCTAACTCGAGCAGTTCGAGTAATAAGTGTTTTCCTCATCTATGTATTTAACATATTCACAATTACATTATGTACTTACACTGAACTTACTAAATAAAATCATGCATGCACATTTTAATATATAGATGATTTACCGCCCCCTGCTGGAATGGTTAATCCAGAATGTAATTATCAACGTCCATTGTTCAGTGTCGTTAGTTAATATATGTAGCTTCTCTAAAAATATTAATCCTATCAACGTTTAGTTTTGGCGCTGTTCATCATTGACCCAAAAAATACAAGCATACCAAATGGTAAATGTCAGCTCTCCACTGTGCGTGTTCAAAATTACATGCATGCACAGCTTTTTGTCTGCCTGCAATCTGCTGTAAGCAGGTGCTTTTACTTTGACAAAGAGATGGTGCGGTGCCTTCAAATGTTTTGTTTGGTCCACAGCCCAAAGATATTCAATTTACTGCAAAATATGAGTAAAGCAGCTACTAAAATTAATCATAAAATATTCACCTTTAAGAAGCTGAAATCAAAGAATTTGGATTTTTTTAATGACTCAAAATAATTAACTGATTATCAAAATAGTTATTAATTTAACCAACTGCAGGGAGAGATACACACTGACGTTGCAGGACCATGTGATGTTCTCCGGCTTTTACAATTGGCTGTGAGTAACAGATCGCCTCAAGAGCAGAGAGAAACTGCAGCTAAAAAGTCGTAGTTTCAGTAGCCGATCTGCCAATTACCTGTTAGTAATGGAACAGGTCTCAGTCTCAACTTGATCTAAATTCTGGGTCTGTTTGTGAAGCTTAGAGCTAGTGGCCAGCGCTCACCTTAGTATTTTCTCTGCTTTCCTGTCATTTTAATGCTGATGAATTATACCTTAGGTGTGTTTTTTTTAGCCAACTGATTCTGCTCTTTTTTCTCTGTACGAGGTGCAGAGGAAAATGCGCGGGAGTAGCGTCTGTGGACAACAGCATGCTGGACTGACCGTGAGATACCATGCCTGAAGCTGACGCAGCAGATGTTTTTGAATTTCTGTTTTCCGTTTCTTCAGCTTAGTAAACCTTTGTAAAAAACAAACAAACAACAACAAAAAAACTGTAACTGTTAGAATGGCCTAAGCAGTGGGTCATCCCTCAGTGTCTTGTCTCCTTGAAGTTTTTTCCTCAACATCATCAGGGGGAGTTTTTCTTTACCGCTGTTGCCTGTGTGCTTGCTCTAGAGATTGGTAAGGTTAAACCTTACTGGAGTGAAGCGCCCTGAGGCAGCTTTGTTTTGATGTGGTGCTATATAAAATGTAATAAATTGAAAACTGAACTAAGTCTGTGACATTCAGTGACTGACTTTATTCATAGAAACATGACAAAAGTTGATCTGGATGCGTAAGTGCATCCATGAACCCCAGAGGATTAATTAATATATCGTGATTTAAACCATACCATGACTATAAAACTGTGATTTGTATCAAACTGAGAAGGAAGTGTGCCATGGCACTCCTATGAAAAGAACAAAGTGTAATTGGGCACGCTCCAAATGCACTTGCGCTATAGACAGGACATCCATCTATAAGAGATTCCATTTGTTATAATAAAATCTACAACTCCACGAAGCCAGAAAGTCTGTAAGCTTTTTGTTAATACGAACTAATACAGTTGTATTAAAAAAAAAAAAAAAAAAAAAAAAAACTCAGGAATTCTCTGAGACTCAAACAATTAAGAAAATTGTGATCCCGTTACATTTTCATTAAGACACTGCACATTTCTAAACCCTTGCACAGTTTGTATCGTGTCTTCAAATGTTACGGCTTTAAAATGTTCATAAATGTAATATTACTGAATACTTATTGTTAAAGAAATTGGGCGAGAGCAGTGACTAAAACTAAATCATTTTTTGGAAAATGCCTAAAAATAATCAGCTATGGTCTGTCTCAGTTATGCTTGGACACATTACAGGAAAAAGAACAACCCAGATGAACTTCCTATCTGTTTGCACACAGAGAAAAATTACCAGATTTGACAACGATGTGGTGAATTTAACTCTTGTGGATGATATGTACAGTAACGGGTAATTCCAGACTAATTCAATCACTATAAAAGGAGAAAAGTTTTTGTTTACAGATGCCAGGTATAGCGTTTTTGTAGTTGCTAGGTTTCAACACCCACGAGAATCCCCAGACCAGCTGGGACTCCCCAGCTCACAATAATAGGTTGTTGCAACCACAAACCCAGTGACAGTTTATGTCAGACACGCTGAAACTGAAACCAAGAGACAAACGGCTGTTTTATGTTTTCATAAGGCTCGTGCTCACTGGCCCGCCTCAGCATCATAATAGGATGTCTGCTAGAGCTGAGACATCGGGCGGTGTTCGGGGAGCAGGTGTGAGGTTTGTGATAACGCAGTTTGGAAGTTAGTATGGAATGCTGAGAAAAAAGACAAAAAGAAACAAGCAATTTCAGAGTTTGAAGGTCAGGAGTGGTGCCACATGTTGCCTTATCTACCACCTCAAAACCACCTGGTCTGGGTCCTTTGGCTGCATTTCGACAGACTTGAGGTCAAATGTTACCTTCTGAAAGAAGGTCATCCATCTGCTGACTCTACTGACAAACAATGGTACTGCGACAAAAGACAGTAGATGTCTTAGAAAACAAACCAAAACCACTATCATGAACAGTTTGTGAATTTCTTTAGCTGTAAAGTGTGGTAAGCAATTGTGTCTCATTTTCTCAGTAGGCAACTTTACCTATTTAAAATCACTTTGCGCCATCTAGGGGACAAATAAGGACATTACTGTACTTTCTCTAGTGCTAGTGCATCATCCATTCATCCATTTTCTTCTGCTTTATCCGGAGTCGGGTCACGGGGGCAGCAGCTCAAGCAAAGCCGCCCAGACCTCCCGATCCACATACACCTCCCCCAGCTCCTCCGGGGGAACCCCAAGGCGTTCCCAAGCCAGCCGAGAGATGTAGTCCCTCCAGCGTGTCCTGGGTCTTCCCCGGGGCCTCCTCCCGATGGGACATGCCCGGAACACCTCTCCAGCGAGGCGTCCAGGGGGCATCCAGAAAAGATGCCCAAGTAACCTCAACTGGCTCCTTTCAACGTGGAGGAGCAGCGGCTCGACTCCGAGCTCCTCCTGAGTGACCGAGCTCCTCACCCTATCTCTAATGCTGCGTTCACACCAAGCATGACGTGAGCGACAGTAGCGACAGGTTGCCATGTAATCACTATGGAACGACGCGTTTTGGGGCCAAGTCATGCAGTGCAACGCGATGGACGCGAGTGAAGCGATTTTGAGTGATTGGCACGTCATGTCACCCTCCTCCCCAAGTTGTAAAAGCTGAACTTTTTCATCTCGTCGCGATGACCAATCAGGGACTGAATATGTAGTGAAGTGGAGATGTCTGGAGTTTGACTGAAGATGTGAGCATGTCCTGTATCTGGTAGCAGCCTGTGAGCAGGACTTATGCCTCTTTTGTCCTTTATTTCACAATTATGACAGAGTTTTTGGAGTGAGCAGCAGCACCACAGCAGCGGGAGCGGAGGTTTTTTTAATTTTTATTTTGTGTGTGCGCGCGAGCAAATCGTCCATGGAGATTATTTTACTTATTAATTACACAGATGTATAATAAAGCAAATGGTGACTGGTTTCTAAAAGGGGATAGAGAATCAAAATCATCTTTTTCATGTTTTTGGTATTAGTTCAGAGTCTCCCCGCTGTGGGCAATACACACGAAGTACCAGCAACTTTCAGAACCTCTGTTTCAAGCATTTCTCCTTTTTTGAACTGCCCCTAGAAAACAGGCCAATCCGTTTTTGAGAGAAACGTTACGTCACTTTTTCACCAATAGCCCCCCACACACACACCCCCACACCCTTTCACACACGCCCCTTCGAAATTAATGATTCATAAGGTTGTGCCCACCCATTCCTACCACTGGAAGAGGAGCAATGGCGAGCTACAGGTGTGCCTTCCCAGGCTGTCATAGCGGACTACGATCTTTACATATTCTTCCCACAGAAAGCAATGTACGCGATCAATGGCTTTTATTCATTTTTAACCGAATCCCCAGTACATACAACCACCGACTATTTCTTTGCTCTACGCATTTCATGGAGGACTGTTTCACAAACCTTGCACAATTTCGAGCTGGCTTCAGTCGGCATTTAATACTCAGTAGAGGGTCAGTTCCGACTTTGCGACAAAATCAACCCCAGCAATCAGTACAGCCTGTAAGTATCAAATTTTCTTTTGTTTTAAATTTGTTTTTAAATTTATTTCGGATCGTTTTTTAAATTATCATTATTATTTTGTGACTGGACTTTATGTCACAGAAAGCGGCCGTCATCCAGACGCAGCTCGTGCAGCAAATAATGATACTCCCTGAATTGGGAACGTCTCATGACGTTTGTCAGCTTTCCACAACAACTCGCTCTGTGTGATCAAGGTCCGTCATGTTAACTTGACTGACAACCGGAGCCGGCGAGCGTAATGGAAGCTCCTCCTATTTGATGATGCACCGGGGCGAATTTTCGCAGCAAAAGCAGAGCAACACACCGGGCGAAGGAGGCACGTCCATCGCCACGCGACCCCCACAAATTTGTAGCATCTGATCGCGCCTGGTGTGAACGCGGCATAAGGGAGCGCCCAGCCACCCTGCGGAGGAAACTCATCTTGGACGCTTGTACTTGCGATCTCGTTTTTTCGGTCATGAGCCAAATCTCATGACCATAGGTGAGGATCGGAACATAGATCGATCGGTAAATCAAGAGCTTTGCTCCCCTACTCAGCAATCTCTTCACCACGACAGTCCGATGCAGCGACCGCATCACTGCAGATGCTGCACCAATCCGTCTGTCGATCTCACGCTCCATTCGTCCCTCACTTGTGAACAAGACCCCGAGATACTTAAACTCCTCCACTTGAGGCAAGGACACTCCACCGACCTGAAGAGGGCAAAGCACCTTTTTCCGGTCGAGAACCATGGCCTCGGATTTGGAAGTGCTGATTTTCATCCCGGACGCTTCATACTCGGCTTCAAACCGCCCCAGTGCACGCTGAAGGTCCTGATTTGACGAAGCCAACAGAACCATATCATCCGCAAACAGCAGAGATGAGATTCTGTGGTTCCCAAACCAGACCCCCTCTACACCCTGGCTGTGCCTAGAAATTGTCCATAAAGATAATGAACAGAACCAGTGACAAAGGGCAGCCCTGGCGGAGGCCAACATGCACTGGAAATAGGTTTGACTTACTACCGGCAATGCGAACCAAGCTCCTGCTGCGGTCGTACAGGGACCAGGTAGCCCATAGCAAAGGACCCCGGACCCTGTACTCCCGGAGCCCACCCCACAGGGTGCCCCGAGGGACACTGTCAAATGCCTTCTCCAGATCCACAAAGCACATGTGGACTGGTTGGGCGAACTCCCATGAAGCCTCGAGCACCCAATGGAGCGTATAGAGCTGGTCCAGTGTGCCGCGACCAGGATGAAAACCACACTGCTCCTCCTGAATCCGAGGTTCGACTATCGGTCAAATTCTCTTCTCCAGTACTCTGGAATAGACCTTACCAGGGAAGCTGAGGAGAATGATCCCCCTGTAGTTGGAACACACCCTACAGTCCCCCTTCTTAAACAGAGGGACCACCACCCCGGTCTGCCAATCCAGAGGCACTGTCCCCAACTGCCACACGATATTGCAGAGGTGTGTCAGCCAAGACAGTCCCACAACATCCAGAGATTTAAGGTACTCAGGATAGATTTCATCCACCCCAGGAGCCTTGCCACCGAGGAGCTTTCTAACCACCTCGGTGACTTCGGCCTGGGTAATGGATGAGTCTGCCTCTGAGTCCCCAGTCTCTGCTTCCTCTTTGGAAGATGTGACGATGGGATTGAGGAGATCCTCGAAGAATTCCTTCCACCGCCCGACAACATCCCCAGTCAGGGTCAACAGCTCGCCACCCACACTGTAGACAGTGCTGGTGGAGAGCTGCTTCCGCCTCCTGAGGCGTCGGACGGTTTGCCAGAATTTCTTCGAGGCCGACCAATAGTCCTCCTCCATGGCCTCCCCGAACTCCTCCCAGACCCGGGTTTTTGCCTCTGCGACCACACAGGCTGCGGCACGCTTGGCCTGCCGGTACCTGTCAGCTGCCTCCGGGGTCCCACCTACCAACAAAGACAAGTAGGACTCTTTCTTCAGCTTGACAGCATCCCTTACTTCCGGAGTCCACCACTGATTTTGGGGATTGCCGCCGCGACAGGCACCAGAGACCTTGTGACCACAGCTACGAGCGGCCGCATCGACAATGGAGGTAGAGAACATGGTCCACTCGGACTCCATGTCTCCAACCTCCCCCGGGATCTGGGAGTTGAAGACCTCGCTGACAGAGGGTTCCGCCAGTTGTTCCCAGCAGACCCTCACGATATGTTTGGGCCTGCCAGGTCTGACCGGCTTCCTCCCCTCCCAGCGGATCCAACTCACCACCACCCGCTCACCCCACTCCCTTCCCCCTCTGGGATGCAGCGCGGATTTAGCTGCAGCAGCTTCCCATTCCCCCCAAGCTGGCTGCATGACCACGTGTTGCTGCGGCCCCCCCCCCCCACTCACATTTCCTCAATTTGGATGACGGACTGTTTCGAAGTTTAGTGTACATAAACAATCAAGTGTATATGTGCAGTTGTTTTAATTCTGATGTGGGCCATTATTACGTTCAACTAGTAATAATTGTGGATTAATTGCTGTATATTTGTCTGAGGTAATTGGGTGTGAAATGAATTGCCCTTTTAAGGATCAATAAAGTTGTCTGAATCTGAATTTGAGAATAAGCCCTGTTCAGCATGAAGATGATGGAATCCTCCACTCCCATGTTGGGCTGGTATGTGAACTACAGGGCGTCCAGTGATGATTGGACAACTGTGCAGAGGTGCCTCAGGACGATCCTTTCAAGTGACTTCATAACATGTGATGTTAAGGCCACAGGTCTGTAGTCATTCATTGTGTTTGGGTTTTTCTTCTTGGGCACAGGAACCAGACATGAGGTTTTCCACCACTCAGGAACAACCATCTGTCTCAGGCTCAAGTTGAAGATGTGCTGGAAAATCCCACACAGCTAGATAGCACACCCCTTCAGCACTGTGGGGCTGAGGCCGTCAGGAGCGGCAGCCTTTCCCGGACACAGGCGACTAAATTCTTTTCTCACCTCCTCTGCAGTGATGGTGTTGGGAGTCGTCAAGGAGAAGTAGGGAAGAGGTAGTAGTGGCAGGAGGGGAGTGTGGGCAGGTTGGTGGGAGGAGGGACGTGGTGCTAACTGAGGTATGAGGTGAGTGCCCAGTGGAGGGGGAGCAATGAGAAGAGCTGGGGGGAGGGTGGGCAGAGTCCATGTTGTCAAACCTGTTAAAAAACAGGTTTAGCTCATTGGCCTCATGTAGGTCTCCTTACATCATCTGGTCCACCTTCTTACCATGACCAGTGATGGTAGTTATCTCACTCCATGCCTACCTCATGTTGTTCTGCTGGAGCTTGCTCTCCAGATTCTTCCTTCCCCTCTGTGATCTTCTCCCTCAGTTCAATCGGCACCTTCTTCACCTCCTCTCTGTCTCCACTCCTGAATGTAACTTTCTTCCTGTTCAGTGTTGCCTTGATGTCCTTGGTCACCCACGGTTTGCTGCTGGGATAGTGGTGCACAGTCTTGGTAGGGATGAGATTGTATGAGGTGCCCAAACAACACTAACAATCCAGCCTAAGTATATGACAGCCTACAGAAACGTGCATTATGGCCATCCCAGTGGCAGCTGTAGTCAGGTAGGGGTCAATGAAGGGTTACACAAAGGTCAAAATATAAAAATGCTCCAACCATATTGAAAAGTATACAACTTGAACTACCTATGACTGAATGTTACAGAGTTGTGGGTAAAAAGTGGTGACAGAAGGTCAGTTTCAGTTTGTACAGAGGTCAAAAATTAAGAATGCTCCAGTTTTGGTAAAAAGTGATGCAAATTAACAGGTGTACTAATAAGATCCTAACAAGGAATAGTTTATGTATAGTTATCACCTTATTGGAATAATATATGTGATTGAATCGAATGGACACTGACCCTGTTTGACAATTACTTTGTAAACCAAGTATTCAAAACTATCTCTTTTTTTAAATCCTACTGCATACCAATTAGGTCAAAACTGTTGATAAACACCAACACTAATGAGCAATCTAACTGTTTTTTTAATGAACAAATGGGAGCAATCAACAACCACAGTGAAATGCACAAAACCCTTAAAAATACTAAAAACAAGCCTAAAAAGACAAACACGAAGCGGTCCTACAATGCGGTATGGATCATACATAATTAGGCAAAAAACACCCACACATATATACCAGCCTGTTGTCCGTGGGGATCCACGGGCTCTAGATTGGGTAGTATTTATAAAATAGGTAGCTGACATTTTCCAAGGGCAGTAATAAATTATTTAAAGTTTCTATGAGTTGGAATGACTTGTGATTTCAGAATGTTTTAGACCTTAACAGTTTTATATATATATATATATATACATATACATATACATATATATATACATATACATATATATATATACACACACACACACACACTCACACGAGGGTAGGCTGAAAGGTTTTAAGGCTCGCCATGAAGGAATAATGCATTAACTGCATTATAGTGAGCCTTAGAACTTTTCAGCCTACCCTCGTATATATAGTAGTGTTCAGAATAATAGTAGTTGCTATATGACTAAAAAGATTAATCCAGGTTTTGAGTATATTTCTTATTGTTACATGGGAAACAAGGTACCAGTAGATTCAGTAGATCCTCACAAATCCAACAAGACCAAGCATTCATGATATGCACACTCTTAAGGCTATGAAATTGGGCTATTAGTAAAAAAAAAGTAGAAAAGGGGGTGTTCACAATAATACAACCCCTGGCAATAATTATGGAATCACCGGCCTCGGAGGATGTTAATTCAGTTGTTTAATTTTGTAGAAAAAAAGCAGATCACAGACATGACACAAAACTAAAGTCATTTCAAATGGCAACTTTCTGGCTTTAAGAAACACTATAAGAAATCAAGAAAAAAAAATTGTGGCAGTCAGTAACGGTTACTTTTTAGACCAAGCAGAGGGAAAAAAAAATATGGACTCACTCAATTCTGAGGAAAAAAATGATGGAATCACCCTGTAAATTTTCATCCCTAAAACTAACACCTGCATCAATCAGATCTGCTCGTTAGTCTGCATCTAAAAAGGAGTGATCACACCTTGGAGAGCTGTTGCACCAAGTGGACTGACATGAATCATGGCTCCAACACGAGACATGTCAATTGAAACAAAGGAGAGGATTATCAAACTCTTAAAAGAGGGTAAATCATCACGCAATGTTGCAAAAGATGTTGGTTGTTCACAGTCAGCTGTGTCTAAACTCTGGACCAAATACAAACAACATGGGAAGGTTGTTAAAGGCAAACATACTGGTAGACCAAGGACGACATCAAAGCGTCAAGACAGAAAACTTAAAGCAATATGTCTCAAAAATCAAAAATGCACAACAAAACAAATGAGGAACGAATGGGAGGAAACTGGAGTCAGCGTCTGTGACCGAACTGTAAGAAACCGCCTAAAGGAAATGGGATTTACATACAGAAAAGCTAAACGAAAGCCATCATTAACACCTAAACAGAAAAAAAAAACAAGGTTACAATGGGCTAAGGAAAAGCAATCGTGGACTGTGGATGACTGGATGAAAGTCATATTCAGTGATGAATCTCAAATCTGCATTGGGCAAGGTGATGATGCTGGAACTTTTGTTTGGTGCCGTTCCAATGAGATTTATAAAGATGACTGCCTGAAGAGAACATGTAAATTTCCACAGTCATTGATGATATGGGGCTGCATGTCAGGTAAAGGCACTGGGGAGATGGCTGTCATTACATCATCAATAAATGCACAAGTTTACGTTGATATTTTGGACACTTTTCTTATCCCATCAATTGAAAGGATGTTTGGGGATGATGAAATCATTTTTCAAGATGATAATGCATCTTGCCATAGAGCAAAAACTGTGAAAACATTCCTTGCAAAAAGACACATAGGGTCAATGCAATCCAATCCAATTGAAACTCTTTGGTGGAAGTTGAAGAAAATGGTCCATGACAAGGCTCCAACCTGCAAAGCTGATCTGGCAACAGCAATCAGAGAAAGTTGGAGCCAGATTAATGAATAGTACTATTTGTCACTCATTAAGTCCATGCCTCAGAGACTGCAAGCTGTTATAAAAGCCAGAGGTGGTGCCACAAAATACTAGTGATGTGTTAGAGCGTTCTTTTGTTTTTCATGATTCCATAATTTATTCCTGAGTTGAGTGATTCCATATTTTTTTCCCTCTGCTTGGTCTAAAAAAGTAACCGTTACTGACTGCCAGAATTTTTTTATTCCTGATTTTTTAGTGTTTCTTAAAGCCAGAAAGTTGCCATTTGAAATGACTTTAGTTTTGTGTCATGTCTGTGATCTGCATTTTTTCTACAAAATTAAACAACTGAATGAACATCCTCCGAGGCCGGTGATTCCATAATTTTTGCCAGGGGTTGTAGTAGTGTGGCATTCAGTCAGTGAGTTCGTCAATTTTGTGGAGCAAACAGGTGTGAATCAGGTGTCCCCTATTTAAGGATGAAGCCAGCACCTGTTGAACATGCTTTTCTCTTTGAAAGCCTGAGGAAAATGGGACACTCAAGACATTCTTCAGAAGAACAGCATAGTTTGATTAAAAAGTTGAGTGGAGAGGGGAAAACTGTCTGGGGTTACCTGTAAGTGCTGTGACAGTTAGAAGACGTGTGTGAAGCTAATTTATTTGCAAGAATCCCCCGCAAAGTCCCCCTGTTAAATAAAAGACGTGCAGAAGAGGTTATAATTTGCCAAAGAACACATCAACTGGCCTAAAGAGAAATGGACGAATATTTTGTGGGCTGATGAGAGTAAAATTGTTCTTTTTGGGTCCAAGGGCTGCAGACAGTTTGTGAGACGACCCCCAAACTCTGAATTCAAGCCACAGTTCACAGTGAAGCATGGTGGTGCAAGCATCATGATATGGGCATGTTTCTCCTACTATGGTGTTGGGCCTATATATCGCATATCAGGTATCATGGATCAGTTTGGATATGTCAAAATACTTGCCTTATGTTGAAGAGGACATGCCCTTGAAATGGGTGTTTCAACAAGAAATCTTGGTTCCAAACCAACAAAATTTATGCCTCGCAGATGTGAAGAAATCATGAAAAACTGTGGTTATACAACTAAATACTAGTTTAGTGATTCACAGGATTGCTAAAAAAGCATTTTGAACATAGTTTTGAGTTTGTAGCATCAACAGCAGATGCTACTATTATTGTGAACACCCCCTTTTCTACTTTTTTTTTTAACTAACACCCAATTTCATAGCCTTAAGCGTGTGCATATCACGAATGCTTGGTCTTCACACACATCTAACTGTCACAGCACTTACAGGTATCTCCAGACAGTTTTCCCCTCTCCAATCAACTTTTTAATCAAACTACGCTGTTCTTCTGAACAATGTCTTGAACGTCCCATTTTCCTCAAGCTTTCAAAGAGAAAAGCATGTTCAACAGGTGCTGGCTTCATCCTTAATTAGGGGACACCTGATTCACACCTGTTTGTTCCACAAAACTGACGAACTCCCTGACTGAAAACCACACTACTATTATTGTGAACACCCCCTTTTCTACTTTTTTTTTTTTTTTTTTTTTTACTAATAGCCCAATTTCATAGCCTTAAGAGTGTGCATATCATGAATGCTTGGTCTTGTTGGATTTGTGAGGATCTACTGAATCTATTGGTACCTTGTTTCCCATGTAACAATAAGAAATATACTCAAAACCTGGATTAATCTTTTTAGTCACATAGCACTACTATTATTCTGAACACTACTGTAAGTTAGGTTACAAAAGCTTGTGTGTGGACTTTATGACACATTGGTTTACATTTATTTGGAGATATAAAGGTTTGGGGGGGGGGGACTCAAACTCATGATTAAATATTAAGTTGTTTCTGTTAATATAGTAGTAGGTTTCACCTATATTTAATGTGAATCAACAAATTATCAAACTAGCAGAATGATTAGATAGTAAGTGGGAACAAAAACAGGCTTTAATTTAAAAAAAGTTTTATTTTTATTATATATCCTATAGAAAACGTGTATCTCAGTCATTCAAGGAACACACACGCATAATACGCAAACTCCAAAATACAAGCAGGAAAACACTGATCTAATGTGGTTTCTTCCTTTATGCCACTTTGGTTCAGTCACAAAAAAAAAAGTGAAGAAAGTCCTCCCGGGTGTGCATTCAGTACACTCAACATTTCAGCTGAACATTGTGAGTCCCAGCACCACGTGAAGAAGCGTGACACTATCACCTACTTCACTTTACGGTGGGAAATGCAACTCCGCCCTCCTAAGGATGGTAGTCATCATCACTTCTTTTCGAGATGCGGCTCAGAGAGTTTTTGGATCGTCAATTCCCGAACCAGCTTGTTCACGAAGACCTTAAACAACGGCTCAGGCTCCTGGAAGATTATAAAAAAAAAAAGGTCTGGAATAACAGCCTGTAAAAGTCTGAACCCTCAAACTCTTCACAAACTCTGCAGCAGCAGCCGAGAGGGTGATGATTTAACTGACAGACTCCTCCCATCTACTTAAAATGGGTCTAAATCTGTCAAATCAGCTGATGGAGTCTGTGGTTGTAAGGCATCTGTGACGACTATGAAATTCAAAAAAACTGATTCAATAATGGGAGATACTTCAGATTTTTAACCCTCTGAACATCTTTTAATGTTCAGTGAAATGAAGAAACCACTACTGTGATTAATCCTCATGATAACTTTTTTGAACAAGTTGAAAATTGATTGATTGAATTGATCAAAATGTTCTACACTGCTACCATGACAACAGATTACACAGGTTTTCATACCCTGAATGTGTATCAGATCTTTTTTTTTGCCCCCCCAAAAAGTAGACCATCACACAGGAAAGTTACTTTAATCCACAGAGATTTCAGTGTCCAGATTTCAAGCATTTTAGTCAAACAACCGAACATGTGGAAGTCGATTCATTCCAAAAAATTGGAAGGGATTAACTCCTGATACAAATTACAAAACCTAAATCTAAGGATGGCCAAGCTTCTGTTCTCCTACAAGGTGAGTGTCAGCTGTAACACTGTTTTATACGCCGTGACGTGAACTGGATGAAGTAATGTTCATGTTTTTAATTTAATTTTATTGGTTTCGTTTGATATTTGTATCTGCTAGGAGTGGAACAATACTATAATCGCATATCATGATAACTGTATCCGTATCATCTTCTTTTTTTTAAACATTTTCAATTTATTTTCATTTATATAGCACCAATTCACAACAGAGTTGCCTCAAGGCGCTTCACATAAGTAAGGTCTAACTTTACTAACCCCCAGAGCAGCAGTGGTAATGAAAAACTCCCTCTAATGAAGAAACCTCAAGCAGACCAGACTCAAAAGGGTGACCCACTGCTTGGGCCATGCTACAGACACAAATTACAGAACAATTCACAGAAACAATTCACAAAATGAATACACAGGAAATGCTGTTGGTGCACAGGACAGGAGGGTCTCCAGCACAAATACATCTCCCATCTCTGGATGGAGCTGCACCTTAAACAGAGAGAAAAAAAAAACTGAATCAGGCATCAGAAAGACATGAAATACAGTATAATTTGTCAGCATTAAACAACAAGAAAAACAGAAGAAATACAAAGGTGATCACCGGCTACTAGCCCTAAGCTTCACTAAAAGACCCAGAATTTAGGTAAAGTTGAGGCCGCAGCACGCTCTGTTTCCTAATAAAATGAATTAAAAGAGTAAAAAGCGTAAAACAAACCTATACCAGTATGCTAGCCATACGAAAGGGAAAATAAGTGTGTCTTAAGTCTGGACTTAAAAGTCTCCACAGAATCTGACTGTTTTACTGATGCAGGGAGATCATTCCACAGAACAGCAGCACTATAAGAGAAAGCTCTGTGACCCACAGACTTCTTGTTCACCCTAGAGCCACAAAGTAGTCCTGCACCCTGAGAACGTAAAGCCTGGGCCAGTACGTAAGGTTTAATTAGGTAAGCTAGGTAGGGAGGTGCCAGTCCGTGAATAATTTTATAGACTAGTAGCAGAACCTTAAAAGTTGATCTCACTGGGACAGGAAGCCAGTGAAGGGATGCCAAAATGGGTGTAATGTGGTTGAACTTTCTTCTTCATGTCAAAAGTCTGGCAGCAGCATTTTGAACCAATTGGAGAGAGCTAATGCTGGACTGCGGTAAACCAGAAAATAGAACATTGCAGTATTCCAATCTAGAAGAGATGGATCAGGGTCTCAGCATCAGCCATAGACAGGATGGCACGAATCTTCGCTTATTTCGCAGGTGGAAGAAAGCAGTCCTTGTAATATTTCTAATGTGGAGGTCAAAGGACAATGTAGGATCAAAAATTACCCCAAGGTTCCTCACTTTGTCAGTCTCATGTAAGACACACGAGCCTAGGCTGAGTGTTAACTGGTCAAATTGATGCCGATGTCCCACTGGACCAAGAACCATCGTTTCAGTCTTATCAGAGTTGAAAAGTAGGAAGTTTCTAGACATCCAGCTTCTCACTGATGCAAGGCAATCTTCTAAGGATTTTATGTAGATGAGATTACCAGCAGTTATCGGCATGTATAACTGAGTATCATCAGTATAGCAATGAAAGGTAATCCCAAAACGCCGCAATATGTGCCCAAGGGGTGCTATATAAAGGGAGAATGAATGAATGAACTGAGTATCTTGATACCACAAAAATTCAACAACTGCACAGAAGACCTTACCTTTTGCAGAAGAATCCTAATTGACTTATAAAATATACAAATAAGAAACCGATAACATCAAGGACTACAATTCATACTGCAGAACAATCTGTTTCTTTAAAGTTAATTCACCACAGATTACTTTCTACATAATTCATGTGATCAGAGGTGTAACTATGTATTGCAACATATATCAAATCCAAACAAGAGGTGCATCACAATATGTGGAGGTAGTGCATCAACTGACCCCAAGTTTTGACTTATGCACGACAGGGTCACGTTACTCTTTTTCAGTAAATTTCATGTCATTGCATCTTTAAGGCTGTTTGTGATGAAGACTTCACTACCTTGTACTCCAGCAGCCTCTGTTTCTCCACGGCCTCCTCCAGATTTAGCCCCATCCACTCTGCCTCCTCCTCCGGAATCACAAACGCCTTCTCGGGACAACAAAGGAATTGACAAACATTTAGTTTCCTCACATACGTGTAAGCATTCTTCAATATTCAGTCTTAACATAACATACAGTGCTTGATTCCTGAAACAGTTTGTGTACCTTGTACTTGTTGTAGACCGCCTCCCTCTTGACTGGGTCACTGGGGTAAAGCTCTTTATCTTTGCGTGCCAGGCGAAGCAACATGGCCCGTTTCAGGTCCATTCCCAGCTTGGAATTCAAATCTTCTTGTGGTGTCTAAAGACAGTCAAAAATGTTTTGAAAATGTCAAAACAACAAAAAATAATAACAAAATGTGTCTGTGGATGTGGATGGTGAGCCCTTTCTTACTTTGAGGATGTAATAGTCAAATCCAAAGGCGGCATCGATGAGGTCCAGAGCACGAGCCGTGACAGTGATGGTGAACTTATGATCAATGATTTCACTGTACAGGTCTCTTGTGAACAGCTGTGGTTTCCATACCTTCTTCACACGAGTGGACATCTATGTAAAGAATGATTGACAAATACAAAATCGTCACATCTGCTCAATTTTCACCCTCTTGCTAGATTGACTGAAGCTTTCTGTAGCTACTCTTTACTTGCTGATATGACAGGAGTCACTGAAAAACCAATAATGGTGACTTTTACCGAAGCATAAATCAAATTTTGAGGAAACATCTCAGCACTCTCTTTACAGACAGAACATTGTGATGTACTGGAGAAAAAACATTGTGTTACAGACTCACTTTGTCATCATGGGCATATTTATAGCCTGATATCCAGCCCTCTCCTCCCCACAGCCCCTTCTGGGACTCTGGTGGGTAGTAGATTTCAATGGGGACATCCTGGACTCGCTCCTTCTGCCCTGTGTCTGGGTTCAACCTGTACTGGACTCCCATAGGCTTCCAGTGGACTGCAGCGGGCTCTTTTGGCTCGAGAGACTTCAGATAATGTTTTGGTAGCCTGGCATAAATGCCCTCCTTCATTTTCAAAGCATTCCACATTGTTACAGGGTATTTATGAAGCGGCATATTGGATGGTGGGAGTCAAATCTGGAGAAGTAACGTGAGTGAAAAGCGTAATAATCAGGAGAAACACTGACACTCAAATTGAAAATTCACATTAAGTCATCATTTTAAATGTAGTGGTTAGGGCTACAACTTATTTATTAATCAAGTGGCAGTAATAATAAATGCCTATATTCTTCGTGAATAAAATTTCTCAGTCATCAATCAATCAATTTTCAATCAATCAATTTTTTTATATAGCGCCAAATCACAACAAACAGTTGCCCCAAGGCGCTTTATATTGTAAGGCAAGGCCATACAATAATTATGTAAAACCCCAACGGTCAAAACGACCCCCTGTGAGCAAGCACTTGGCTACAGTGGGAAGGAAAAACTCCCTTTTAACAGGTAAGGTTGGAGACAGCTTACCCTACAGCAACTGGGTATCTTTTAAAGCCTCTTCAAAATATTTAGCCACTCAACCAAGAAGAACGATCTTTCTTGTATGTACATGCACAAAATTTGTTCTCTGCATTTAACTTATCCTAATTACAGTTGGACACAATCCAACCACAATGGGTTGCAACCCCATGGTCCTGTGTTATATTCTGGTGAGCTTTTCCTAGAAAAAATGGATATCAATGTTTTTGTTGTAGTTGATCAAAAAGTTCACCCTTACTAACTTAGAAATTTTGACCCAGGGACCAACTCCAGATGTAGAGACTCTGCCACTGTCATGACCAGACCCTAAACAAGCATATTTTTGATTGTGGGAGGAAACTCCTGCAGAAACATGAACATGCAAACTCCATACAGAAAGGAATGGACAGGAATCAATCCTAGGACCTTCTTGCTGAGGCAACAGCGCTAACCACTAAACCACCATGCTGTCAAATGACCTCTAGTTTTAGGAGACAGTATCATAGTATTTGTATTCCTTAATAATTGATGTAAATTAAGTCCAAGACATATCCAGTGACTTGGAAACATTCATAACTCAAACAAAATGACTTTTCTAAAGAAATGTGGCTGTAAGCGTGGTGAATGTGTTATGTATTATAACACGAGCACATACGTATGTTACCTATACGTATATTATTTTGACCTTGATGTTTTTATTTAATTTACGTGGTGGTGTAGATATTTGTTTTCACTATGTGTTTTAAGGAAATCATTTTAGAATTTTTAATATTAAGAGGCCAGATTTTTTCACAACAAATTAAAAATGTGTAAAAACTCACATGAGGAAATAATTTTTATTGTTTGATTTACAATAATCTTTAAATGCGATAGCTTTGGGTTTTAGACTGCTGATGCACGTTATTATTACGATAAATGCTTTTAAGCACAAAATAATCAAGACTATTTTGACAATTAATTAAACATTAACCTATTGTACAAAATCTCTTATAATAACCACAATTTTACACTGAAAACAAGACAACTGTACTGTTGTGATTTTGTCTTAAATGGTGACAAACATTAAATTTATTTTCTCGTTTCATCTTCTACTGAAATATCAAACTTACAACCATGTGGTTTTATTTGCCGAGACTGGGCTTTCGAAAATCAAAAACACATTAATTCTGTATCTTACCAGTTCCACAGAATAAAACTATCGCGGCACAAGAAAAAACGAGATTTTTTGGTCGCGTCTTGAAAAATCAAGCAAAGGACTTCGCACAAATATCTACGTAGCAACAAGCTAACTTCCGCGTTGACCTTGTCGTCGAGTATCCTGATTGGACGGAGTGCTAGATATTCTCGATGATGATTGGTCTACTCGGTGTCTGTTAATATTTTTTCCGCAGGCAGAACGGAAGTGCTAAGTTGTCACCAAACCGACCAAAACAAGAATTGTATCAGATAGAAACAGCGACTTCGCAAAATAAACATCTTCGCCCGAAAGGTGGAATTGAACCACTCTGCCGCTAAGCAGCTACAGGTTTGAAGCCTGCACCCCGGACCACCGAGGCTCATCCGGGCATTTATTAAGGCTCACTTAAAGCTATATAAAGCACAAACAACATCGACTACTAACTATTATGGTACCAATTGAAATATTAAAGTTTACTCAGATTTATCATGAATATATTATATACTTAAACAAAAAAGACTGTCTTTTTTCTTGCACAATTGTGTCTTATATACATCAGATTGAACAAACGTGTACAGGCATGTACTTGTTATGCAAAAAAGTGTCACTGTGATTGGATACTTTACAACTAAAGGTTGTAAAGTAGCCAATCACGCCACTGAATGTGTTAAAAATGCTGGTTCTGGTTACAACCACAACAGTACTTTCCCTCCTCTTTTCTGTATTTAAAAAATGTTATGTTGAAGTAAAAAGGGCTTAGTCTGTTCACCAATAACTAATGTATTTAATTTTAATAAACTATCTGATTTTATGTAAGGTTTCTAGTGTGACAGTAGTGAGATGTGTAGTAGAAATGACAGATTCAGATCAAGATGGAGGTGGGATTGCATCAAGGATCGGCTGCAAGCCCTTTCTTGTTCTCGGTGGTGATGGACAGGTTGACAGACGAGATCAGTCAGGAGTCTCCATGGACTATGATATTTGCAGATGACAGTGTGATCTGTCGTGAAAGCAGAGAGCAGGTTGGCACTAGTCTGAACATGTGGTGATTCGCTCTGGAGAGAAGTGGAATTAAAGTCAGAAGGAGCAAGGCTGACTACAGTCTTGTATAAAGTACCTCAAAGTGATACTTGAGTGAAAGTACAAGTATCTTACCATAAAATTATTTTGGTAAAAGTTAAAGTCTCCTTTAAAAAATATTACTTGGGTTAAAGACTTCAAGTATCAAAAGTAAATTTCTCATATAAAATGTACTTTAAGTAAAAGTATTAAGTAAAAGTAAAATCCTATTTGAATGGAGAGTGAAACAGCAACATGAAAAGAAAGTCAGTGTGGTGTCTGGAGAAACCAGGAGGGGGCCTCAGCCCCTATAAAAGGCTGGATCCACCTCTGGTGGAGCAGTTGATGTTGGTAACAGGATGAGTGAGCAACAGGTGGATGGAAATACCTGTAAATAAAACTGAAGTCCTTTTTCCTGGGAGAGCCATACACACTTTTCTGTTAAACACAAAATCCAGGCTCTTGCGAAACAGAACAGTCATTTATAGCTACACATTTGTGCCAAATTTAAGGAAAGTTAAAAAAAAAACCTTATGCAAGCATCACCACCACCAACCACTGCAAAGCAACCAAACACAGCACTCTTTGCACTCTCAAATTGAAAACATGGTACTGCTTTTACGCAGTGCTTCTCTGTGAAAATTTCAAATAAAAGGAAACAGTCACACTGGCAAGTTTTGTCAGTAGTGAAGTTTTCCCTTTAAGTGTGTCTTAACTTTAATTTTTTGCTAGAATCAAGTGGGAGTGTGTGCGTCAGCGTGTTTTGAGTGCAGTGCGCAGATGGTTTTCACCCTCGTCTTCCTCTTCCTCAGCGGGGGGCAGATTCAACCTGTCATCTTTTATTTTTTCTTGTCTTTTAAACTTGTTTTATGTCAGACACGGCACTTGATGCTGCAGGGGTAAATGTTGCTCTTCCGAGGTGCACTCCTGTGCTCCAGCTATAGAGGACGTCTCTTCCCTTTATGGCCTACAGCTGCTTTCACCTCTGCAGGCAGACTCAATCAAATTTATTCAGCTTTTATACTGTAGTGATGAGTAATGAAGATGGTTGAAATGTATCGGAGTAAACATATACATTTTATTGAAGAAATGTAGTGGAGTAAAAGTGTCACCAGAAATATAAATAACGAAGTACAAATATGTCAAAATTATGTTTAAGTACAGTAACAAAGTATTTCTATTTTGTTATATTACAACACTGACTGAGTACGTGTGTGACTGAAAGGGACAGCTCAGTTGGAGAATTTCAAATGTCCCAGTTGTTCGGGGTCAGTGCAGGTCCACTTTGTGATTTGGGATATTTTAAGCAGGATGTGCTTCCTGACTCAACTCCAGTTACACATGGACAAACCTGCTCACAGCTCCCGGTGTTCCCAAATGGTTTCCAAGCCAAGTCGTAATTAGGACCTACATACTCTTGCTTCATTTCTGAGGTCTGACAAGATCATGTAGTTAAAAAAAAAGACACACAGTACTGTGATTATATTTTTATTTCAATAAATACACTGGATATGTGCAGGCAGCAGATATGACAGAAAATAACACCTGATACTTTAACTTTGGAACACTTGAAGAAATGCTTCACTCTCAGAGGTCTGACATTCAGATGGTGAATTAATCTAAATTGGGGAAATTTTACATCTTGTATGGATTTTTGCATCATATTTTGGTATCAATGCTGAATATTTGATCCAGTCACAGAAGTAACTCTCCTAGAAGTTTAAGAATCAACATGTGACATGTAAGCCGCACTTTGCTAGAAGGCACATTGGAAACCCAAGCCTAGATTTGATCCAGTTTCCTCTACTTCTCTGCTCCATTCTGACATGGAGCCAGGAGTTGGGGATGCAACAAGGCAATTCCACTGTCACTGACGTTACATTCAGAGAGGAAGCAGGGCTTTTCAAGTGAACAGGACTTAAAACATACAGCCCCTGAGCGTTCCTATATTGTGGAAGACATAGGGACATGGTCTACTTGGTAAGGGAAGGAAACTTTATTGGTGCTTAGTACAAGTTGGTGGTACTCAATACTATGGGCGTGACTGACGTTACAAAAAGCCATCCATTAAGAAAATTCATAAACTCCATTGCAACTTTGTCTTCAAACTATATGGGGTTAACAACTACTGCAATGAAACAAAAGTCAAAGTAAATGCAAAAAAAAAAAAAAAAAAAAAAATCACTGCTTTTTAAAAATGAATTTATTTTCTAATTTACATTTTTCACATTCTCCCAACTTTTTCTGATTTGAGGTTGGACAATTTTGATCATCAGATTTATTGATTTATGTACTGTAGCTGAATGGAAATAGATCCAGTTAAAGCAGCTATACATGATCGTCCCACAGGAAGTGAAACGTGCTATCCAACTTAAGCGCTCACATTTATAAAACGGGATAAAAAACTTTAAAATACCTTAGTTAAATTTCAGTCGCTCTGTTGTAGATCGTAAGACAGTGAAATTAGGAAAGTTTGATGTCTCTCATGTCTTTCTTTACCTGTAACGAGGTTTGCATTATGTTGTTATTTCTAACATGAGATCATTGTTCAAGAACACAAACCCACTGGAGCTGTGGTGTCCCTACTTCACCTCCAGACTTCTTTACATCAATAAAACTGACAAAAACTATTTTCCCAAAACTTTGTTTTGCTGTTTGACTGGAGATGGTCGACGTTGACCTGCTGTTGAACATCAGAGGAAGGCGTTGTTGATGACCAGCGTCTCTTTGTCTGTTTCTCCAGCCGGAGCCTCCAGTGGGTCCCTGCACTCCTCTGCCATGGCGGAACAACACATTTTCCCCCTGCAGGCGTTTCCACAGGAGAGGCTGCAGGCCAGCACTGCGGTCAACGAGAGCGCCTCTCTGTGGATTGCCGGGGAGCCGACAGCAAATTTGTCTTTGGGCGAGGAGCAGGCGGGAAACTCCGGCTGTACAGTGCAGCAGCTCACGCCTGCATTCTGCAACACCTTCGTGACCCCCGACATCACATCAGCACACCTACACGTGCATGCATCAGTAAAATATGACCCAGTGTGAATAAACCGAGCAGGAACTGACAACTTTAACATCAGTGCTGTCAGTTTTCAAATTCAGAGTTTAAATTTTGCAGCTTCACCTGTTTGCTGGAAACCAAGCGTGGCAGCGTATGTGCACAGAGGTCACTGTGCACGAATCCCTCAACTGCCAGACGTGCAGTTCGTGCACAGCCTGCACACCAGGCACACTCAAAATCAAGTGCTGGAGATCAGACACACAGATGTCTGGAGGTGTGGCCTGCATCAGTATCAGACCGTATCTGTGGAGCTGAGGAGGAAAAATCACCATGGAAACCGAATGTTATTCCAGGTTTACAACTAACATTGAAGTTTACCAGGTGTGTCACATACAGTGACGTCTGACCTGTGGAAGAGCAATGGCCAGCAGCACGACCACGGACAGAAGGGACAGTCCAGGATCCAGATAGAGCAGGTGGTCGCAGCAACCTGGACCGAGCAGCAGCATCACCAAGCTGCTGATCAGAGCCAGAACAGACGACCAAAGGTTCTGAGTGACCGTGATGAATGACGGGAGACAAGCTGGACTCAAACTGTCGGGTAATGACCTCTCAGTGGAACAAGATGACATGAAGAGTTCAGCTGTACTTTGACTTTCTGAGAGTTAAACAGAAAACATGACTTTTAGCATTTGAAACAGCTTTCATACACAGAACCATCAGAACTCATGAACAGGGACAGATGGGAAATAATGTCATTATTTTTTTTCTTAAATTGTAACTGTCTGAGGAAAAAACGATGAAAAGATGAGGTGATTCACTGCTGAGTGACTGAAAAGGCAAACTCTCAAACTAAGTGGTTCCTGATACATACTCGTATTTGATGTAATAAATGAGTCAGTTGGACTTCTGTGCCGGTGTAATAGTGCATCTTCCCCCCTGGAAGTCTTACCCCCACCATGGATATCCCTACCCCCACCCCCACCCTGATATCTTGTCAAAACATGCACGCGTACACAGTATTTATAATCATTAATATCCATAATTTTTTTCTATGTTTCCAACTGTCAAAATAAAATTATTAACTATCACTGGAATCAAATTATCCTAAAATCAATTATATGCTATAAAATTGTATCAAAATATTTTGTCCCATACATATTTTTATCTATATAGCGATAACATTTTATGATTACAGTAGTAGTAAATTGATTTTTGCAGGGTAGAGAAGGATCTGTTCTAGGGACGTTGTTGTTTTGAATACATTTGATCTTCACTTATTGTGGGCTCACTTGCCGTGTAGTTCAACACCAGTTGGGACTCTAAAGTTCGACTCATTCTTCATGCTTTCTAAAAATTTAAACCACTTTGCTGTAATATTTAGTGGATAAAAATGATTTGAACATATCTTTATTCATTCTTTCCCCTGTCAAGCTGCTCGCAGCAATCTTCCATTCCAGCTTATTAATTAATCAAAAACCCAGACAGAGCTTTAATTCATTTGAAAGCTTGACTCTTAGTCTTGTCCATCCAAATTGGAAGTCCCAAAAAACAGTTTTATTTGTTATTATCTATCGTCCACCTGGTCATTACTGTGAGTTTCTCTGTGAATTTTCAGACCTTTTGTCTGACTTAGTGCTTAGCTCAGATAAGATAATTATAGTGGGCGATTTTAACATCCACACAGATGCTGAGAATGACAGCCTCAACACTGCATTTAATCTATTATTAGACTCAACTGGCTTTGCTCAAAATGTAAATGAGTCCACCCACCACTTTAATCATATCTTAGATCTTGTTCTGACTTATGGTATGGAAATTGAAGACCCTGAAAAACTCCCTTCTGTCTGATCATTTCTTAATAACATTTACATTTACTCTGATGGACTACCCAGCAGTGGGGAATAAGTTTCATTACACCAGAAGTCTTTCAGAAAGCGCTGTAACTAGGTTTAAAGATATGATTCTTTCTTTATGTTCTCTAATGCCATATACCAACACAGTGCAGAGTAGCTACCTAAACTCTGTAAGTGAGATAGAGTATCTCATCAATAGTTTTACATCCTCATTGAAGACAACTTTGGATGCTGTAGCTCCTCTGAAAAAGAGAGCTTTAAATCAGAAGTGCCTGACTCCGTGGTATAACTCACAAACTCACATCTTAAAGCAGATAACCCGTAAGTTGGAGATTAAATGGCATCTCACTAATTTAGAAGATCTTCACTTAGCCTGGAAAAAGAGTGTTGCTCTATAAAAAAAAGCCCTCCGTAAAGCTAGGACATCTTACTACTCATCACTAATTGAAGAAAATAAGAACAACCCCAGGTTTCTTTTCAGCACTGTAGCCAGGCTGACAAATAGTCAGAGCTCTATTGAGCCGAGTATTCCTTTAACTAGTAATGACTTCATGACTTTCTTTGCTAATAAAATTTTAACTATTAGAGAAAAAATTACTCATAACCATCCCAAAGACGTATCGTTATCTTTGGCTGCTTTCAGTGATGCCGGTATTTGCTTAGACTATTTCTCTCAGATTGTTCTGTCTGAGTTATTTTCATTAGTTACTTCATCCAAACCATCAACGTGTCTATTAGACCCCATTCCTACCAGGCTGCTCAAGGAAGCCCTACCATTATTTAATGCTTCGATCTTAAATATGATCAATCTATCTTTGTTAGTTGGCTATGTACCACAGGCTTTTAAGGTGGCAGTAATTAAACCATTACTTAAAAAGCCATCACTTGACCCAGCTATCTTAGCTAATTATAGGCCAATCTCCAACCTTCCTTTTCTCTCAAAAATTCTTGAAAGGGTAGTTGTAAAACAGCTAACTGATCATCTGCAGAGGAATGGTCTATTTGAAGAGTTTCAGTCAGGTTTTAGAATTCATCATAGTACAGAAACAGCATTAGTGAAGGTTACAAATGATCTTCTTATGGCCTCAGACAGTGGACTCATCTCTGTGCTTGTTCTGTTAAACCTCAGTGCTGCTTTTGATACTGTTGACCATAAAATTTTATTACAGAGATTAAAGCATGCCATAGGTATTAAAGGCACTGCGCTGCGGTGGTTTGAATCACAATTATCTAATAGATTACAATTTGTTCATGTAAATGGGGAATCTTCTTCACAGACTAAGGCTAATTATGGAGTTCCACAAGGTTCTGTGCTAGGACCAATTTTATTCACTTTATACATGCTTCCCTTAGGCAGTATTATTAGATGGCATTGCTTAAATTTTCATTGTTACGCAGATGATACCCAGCTTTATCTATCCATGAAGCCAGAGGACACACACCAATTAGCTAAACTGCAGGATTGCCTTACAGACATAAAGACATGGATGACCTCTAATTTCCTCTAATGGAGTCATTTTTGAGATCAGGATATGTCATTCAAAGCGCATATTAAACAAATATGTAGGACTGCTTTTTTGCATTTATGCAATATCTCTAAAATTAGAAAGGTCTTGTCTCAGAGTGATGCTGAAAAACTAATTCATGCATTTATTTCTTCTAGGCTGGACTATTGTAATTCATTATTATCAGGTTGTCCTAAAAGTTCCCTGAAAAGCCTTCAGTTAATTCAAAATGCTGCAGCTAGAGTACTAACGGGGACTAGAAGGAGAGAGCATATCTCACCCATATTGGCCTCTCTTCATTGGCTTCCTGTTAATTCTAGAATAGAATTTAAAATTCTTCTTCTTACTTATAAGGTTTTGAATAATCAGGTCCCATCTTATCTTAGGGACCTCATAGTACCATATCACCCCAATAGAGTGCTTCGCTCTCAGACTGCAGGCTTACTTGTAGTTCCTAGGGTTTGTAAGAGTAGAATGGGAGGCAGAGCCTTCAGCTTTCAGGCTCCTCTCCTGTGGAACCAGCTCCCAATTCAGATCAGGGAGACAGACACCCTCTCTACTTTTAAGATTAGGCTTAAAACCTTCCTTTTTGCTAAAGCTTATACTTAGGGCTGGATCAGGTGACCCTGAACCATCCCTTAGTTATGCTGCTATAGACTTAGACTGCTGGGGGGTTCCCATGATGCACTGAGTGTTTCTTTCTCTTTCTGCTCTGTATGCACCACTCTGCATTTAATCATTAGTGATTGATCTCTGCTCCCCTCCACAGCATGTCTTTTTCCTGGTTCTCTCCCTCAGCCCCAACCAGTCCCAGCAGAAGACTGCCCCTCCCTGAGCCTGGTTCTGCTGGAGGTTTCTTCCTGTTAAAAGGGAGTTTTTCCTTCCCACTCTCGGCAAGTGCTTGCTCACAGGGGGTCGTTTTGACCGTTGGGGTTTTTACGTAATTATTGTATGGCCTTGCCTTACAATATAAAGCGCCCTGGGGCAACTGTTCGTTGTGATTTGGCGCTATATAAATAAAATTGATTGATTGATTGATCGTCCAGTGAGAATCACACTGTTTCAAATAATCAGATTTGTCAGTTTCATGCTACATTTATATTATTCTTTTGATTCCTATCTGCCACTCTTTCTTTACATACTATTATGTCTGTGTGTATGTGGTTGTGTGTGTGTGCACTGTGAATATTTTATGCAAAACTAAATTGGAGTATTTTCCATCACATCACATATTTCAGGTTTTCAGTCAGGTCCATATATTTGTAGAATATATTTGCAAGGGGGATTTAAAGATACTTCAGAATAGAAAATATTACTATAGTAGATAGCTACAGATACATACAGAAAGAATACCAATATTGTTCACCATCAATCAAACTGCTTCATCTGTGACCACAAAACATCCATAAAATATAGAGTTTAAAGGTTACTCAATCCTGATTGGCCCTTATCAAGGTTTGAGTTAATCAGTGCTGCCCTGTAGGATTTTTTTTAACCTTTATTTAATCAGGATAAAACTCACTGAGATTAAGAATCTCTTTTTCAAGAGTGTCCTGGAGTTACATACACAGTTATAATATTTACATAGAAAACAGACACTTGAATGAGATAATACATCACAAAATATATAATATAATAATAATATAATATAATACATCCACACACACACCTCCCCCAGCTCCTCCGGGGGAACCCCAAGGCGTTCCCAAGCCAGCCGAGAGATGTAGTCCCTCCAGCGTGTCCTGGGTCTTCCCCGGGTCCTCCTCCCAATGGGACGTGCCCGGAACACCTCTCCAGCGAGGCGTCCAGGGGGCATCCGGAAAAGATGCCCGAGCCACCTCAACTGACTCCTTTCAACGTGGAGGAGCAGCAGCTCGACTCTGAGCTCCTCCCGAGTGACCGAGCTCCTCACCCTATCTCTAAGGGAGTGCCCAGCCACGGGAACTCATCTCGGCCGCTTGTTCTCGCAATCTCGTTCTTTCGGTCATGAGCCAAATCTCATGACCATAGGTGAGGATCGGAACGTAGATCGATCGGTAAATCGAGAGCCTTGCCCCCCTACTCAGCTCTCTCTTCACCACGATGGTCCGATACAGCGACCGCATCACTGCAGATGCTGCACCGATCCGATTATCGATCTCACGCTCCATCTGTCCCTCACTCGTGAACAAGACTCTGAGATACTTAAACTCCTCCACTTGAGGCAAGGACACTCCACCAACCTGAAGAGGGCAAAGCACCTTTTTCCGGTCGAGAACCATGGCCTCGGATTTGGAGGTGCTGATTTTCATCCCAGACGCTCGCGCGCGAGTGCCTGGTGGTCGGGCCTTAGCCCATGGGGCCCAGCCGGGCTCAGCGACGTGGGCCCGCCCTCCTGTGGTTTCACCACCTGCAGAGGGGGCCATGGGGGTCGGGTGCAGAGAGGACTGGGTGGCGGTCGAGGGCGGGTGGCCCGGCGGCCCGGTCCATGCTCACAGCCCCTGGCTGTTGAGATAATACAATCAGGTAAAACATCTACAGGTCAGAGCCATCAATAGAGATTTAAAAGTGTTAAGTGGCACTAGTGCTTTCAGTCTAAACTCATTTTGGAGTTAATTCCAAAAGTGGAATGTTGGAATGTTGCCTGTCAAGGGTGGGGGGAAAATTTCCAGGGTGGGTGGGGGTTATACTGTTACACCGGTCATCACAAACCCCTTGTTTGAGCACCAGGGTGTTCATAAGTACACTTGGTCAAAGGTTGATGGTTGGTTTTGTAATTGTGTCATCAGACTTGCGACCAAGTCTGCATGTACACAGCAAGTTTGGTGGAAATGGGTTCAAGCTCCGAGGTGGGTGGAGGAGTGGAACAATGAAAGGCAAACAAACAAATGTTTCTCAAATTAAAATGTGATGCTACAAAGAAGCAAAAAACAGGCACAACCTTTCACATAACCTCCTCTGTGGCAGTTATGTGCTCTGGATATTTTTTTTGCAGGTGTGACTTTTTCCCACAGGGGGACTTACTGAGACATCTGATGTAGGTATTGTCTTTACACCAGGCTGACTGAAGCCCATATGTGCAGGTTTTCATATCTGAGACTCTGCTCACTGCTTCACAGTCCCAGCGGTCCCAGGTGGTTCGGGTTGGTTCTGTCTCTCCGGCTGCCTTACACAGGTGAACCCCCAGCTGTGGGTCTGGGGTTTGGGCGTTTCGGTCATGGTCACTGGATGACTCCAGGTTACAGATGGCGAGCATGCCGTTATGGAGCGAGCTGTTCACAGTGGACTGGACCTCTAGGACTCGTTCCTGCTTGGCCTGGGAGTCAGCTTCATCTTCAGCAGAGACTGTGGGAGACGAAGACAGGAATGAAAAACAAAGGCCTTGCAGCTGAATAAACACTTGCAACTACTTCAAAGTGAGAAGATGAGTTTTATCATCTGCTAGAGCTGGACAATGACACTGCAGGTTCTGTGGAGGAATGTTCTGGCAAAAACCTGTGATTGAATCCTTTGCTGCTCTGATTAGCCAGATCTCGTGTTAAGTGTCCCCGAGAAAAGCAATGAACAATCAGTCGCCCCCTAGTGTGCAGGTCAGAATCTCTCAGATAAGTTTGTGGAATCAGTGAGTGAATGTGAGTTTGAAAACGCTGCACATCGAAGGCACAAATGCACTTTTAACTACACGCTATCACCTCTATCCTGAGTTGTTTCAAGCGATACAATGCCTGCAATTCCTGCATCAACCACTGCAGCAGAGGCAGTATAATCAAGGTAGTAGCATGAGGAAAAACAGGCCAGTATCTGGCCTAAATCAGGCCGGTTGTCCGGCTATTCAAGTCCAACAAAACAAAAATTGCTATGGGTGGAAAGATGCATCTGCTCCACGATTTGATACATTTCACCATAAACCAGTAACAATACAATACATATCATGTTACATAATTGCGTTACTGTTCGCACTAATTATGCAGAAAATAATCTTGGTGAATCTTTAACTTAAAAAAAATTCTGAAATATAAACTACAATACTTGATGTTCCTATTTGTAGGGGATTGCCTGTTGGGGTGAAAAATTGTTTTGGACCTTGAGTGCCCTGTGGCTGCTACAGTAACCATGAAGGCCCAGCAGAAGCCCTGAAGACAAGATGGCAAACGGGGCTCTGGTGAAACAGGAAGTCCTCAGCGGCAGATCAGGCGGAGGAGGTGATGGCTGTGATGGCATTTAAAGGTCCTCTAACCTCATTCGTCTGGGATTTCCCAGCCATAGGACCAAGTTAAGGATCTGTCAGGGCCGTATGTTTATCGGCGTGCAACCACATTCCCACGTTAAACAAACCCATGCACAGGTGTCTCCAGATCAACACTGGATGCAGATTTCCTACGCTGCACTTTTCGGTCAGAAACAGTGTGCAAGACTGGACCTGTTCAGTCATCTCCGCTTTCACCATCCCGTCTGGTTATCAATCAAGAGACAATCTTCCTGGCCACCGAGGGATTGCCACAATGACGATTTTGCAATAAACAAATACTTCTATAATTTTTTTTATATAAATCATTTCTGATTCTTCTGAAATGGTCATTATTACATCCACCATGGATGTAATAAAATCATTGGTGTTCATTTATTTATTTGTCTGTCTTTTAGCAGGATTACATCAAACCTACAGCACAGATTGACAAAATTTTCACCATGGATAGATATTAGGGCATCGAAGAGTCCGTTAAATTTTGGAGGTGATTTCACTTTATATAGTCTTTGAAGGATTATGTCAAAAACTACTTCACTTATTCTCACCAAAGTTTCACAACAGATAGATATCAGGCCATGGAAGACGCCACTGAATTTTGGAGGTGATCTGGATCCTGGGTAAAGATTTTACTTTATATAGTCTTTGAAGGATTATGTCAAAAACTACTTCACTTATTCTCACCAAATTTTCACCACAGATAGATATCAGGCCATGGAAGACTCCACTGAATTTTGGAGGTGATCTGGATACGGATTCTAGATCAAGATTTCACTTTATATAGGCTTTAAAGGATTACATCAAAATTACTTCAAGGAGATGATCCGGATCCAGATTGGCGGACATCAGAAATCTTGGATTGCTCATTTCTTCCATGTAGTGAATGACTTTTTATGACACTGTGATCGTCATTCCAAAAACCAAAACGATCACATACGTGATTTATTGTTCCACCTCTAAAGAGCGAACAAAGCTTTGATGAGAAACTGCAAGTTTGACCTCAGTTACGTCACTGCGCAGCCCAATGGTGTGCACGCTCTGACCTGACCTGAGCGTTTGACTCATCCAGACTTGAACATGTAATTTACCATTTCACTGTTAACTTGTTACTTTACCTTTACCGCTCACTTCGAGGTCAGATTTGGTTTCCTTGTCGCCCATCTGCTGACCCAAGCTCAGCCTGAGCATCAGCATCTTCTGGAGCAGACTGAATGTTGCAATCACCACGGGGACAAGGGGGCGCTGTACTGGGTGTGGATGTTGGATGAAGCAGAGGATCTCCATACAGTAAGCAATAGACAGAAAGTTGAGGAAGAGAGCAGAAATAAAAAAACCCACAGTCTGAATCCTGGTGTTTCTGTAAGACAGACCACAGTGGAGGGCTGCAGGAGCAGGAGGAGGAGGAGAGGAGGAGCTGATGAGAAGTAGTTGGAGTGTGACCATTGAGGGTAGACCCATGTGCGACAGTGTGGATGGACAAACCAGCAGAAGAGGTGGAAGGTCGCTGTGATAAAGAGGAGTTGTCACATGGAGGAGATGGTGCAGCTTTTTGGATGCTTGCAGGAGGAGGGAGAGCCATGCGTATGAGGAGGTACAGTGTGTGGAACCCGTCCACCATGGTGATAAGGGACTTACAGAGCTGACTGATGATGACCTCACACATCAGGAGCAGCACGGTCACTCCCAGCATGCACCTGTTTAACACCCTCATATCTGCAACTGATATCCGACAGTAGCGCTTAAACCATTATTCAGTTCATTAACATCCAAACCTGCTGTGATAATTGGTTACAATTTTTTCTGCACAACCCTCTGCATCACAAATCACACCCCAAACATATTTCTGAACTGGCTGCATCACTTTGATTTTACTGTCAAAATATTTTGGACATAAAGAAAAAAAAATTGTTTTGCATCTGTTTGTCTATTTTAAAAATAAATATGTTCAATTGCTGGCCCATTACTGAAAATGCAGCTAGGAGTCACTTCTGCAGAGTCAAAACTGCAATTTCAAACTAGCTGCAGGAAAAGTTTTTAATTTAAGATCAAATGTAAAACTAGAGTTTCTGTAATTACTAGTGATTGAGATCTGAGAAGATTTTGAATTTTGTTGCTTTTGGCCTCTAAAATGATTTCAGATGTAATGGTTCGGGACAACTTGGTTGAAACTCTGTTTTATGGCATATACAATGTTTTATGACTGATCATAAACAATATGAGGGTGCTGAATTCAAATGTGACTGAGGGCACTTTGAAATTGAAATATTCAAGATGGCTTCCAAGATGGCTTCCATTACAGCTCCACATCACAAAATCACTTATATCTTGGCATCTAATTGACGTAGGAACACAATTTTTGTGTCTCCACTTAGGTTTATGTGGTCAAGGAAGCCATTGGAGTCTTTGCCCTTTACATAGAATTAATATTTTATCTGGCTGGGATATTTGGTATGTCATTATGCATTTATATACGTAAATCGAGTTTATCAGTGTACATACTTCTGCTTCAGTACTCAAAACTTTTAAGTGAACATTTTTGGTTTAACAGAACTGTAAAGACCATTCTATATTTTCTATACTGTAATATCCAGCAGAGACAAGCAACAAATATGACCAAGGCAATAACAACAAAACAGTGACTGTCCACAAAGAAGAGAAGCATTCTTACATTCAGTCAGACAATGCTGATAGATATAAACGGGAAAGAGTGGTTGGTTCATTGGTTCATTCAAAACATGCATTGCTCCATTTGATACTTCAGAAAGTGTTATTGTAAGCCATTATTGGGAAGGTGTCTCCACATGTAATCAATGTGGACAAATCTGCAGAGACTGGTCAGCAGAAAATGCGTGACTTTGAATCTCACTGTGCAAAAAAAAAAAAGAAAGAAAGGTGGCCGCAATTTCATTCTTCCAAGAACAGTGAGTGTTAAACTTGGAAATCACCACACTCATTTACACGAGAGTCGTTGGTTTGCAAAATGTCTGTGACATGAACATACAAGTGCTGTTAAAGTGCGAACTGGTTGTGTTTTGGCCATCAAATGGAACTGTTGAAACTTTCATTAAGGATATGTTTCAGCATCTAAATAATATGCTTTAAAAGTGTAGCATCTACTTGGTTTTTGATTGATAATTTGACAACAGTATTAAAGCATCCACCACCTCTGTCACTCTGGATCCCTTTACCAACTCAGAAAGTGGTTCTGACAGAAAACCCAGATAAGATCCATGCAGCTCAGAGCTGATTTGTAGCTACTGGAAAGATGATCAGACCCATTTGAGCTTAATTTGGGACACTGTAATTTGAGGCAAGACCACAAAACAACCCACGAACAAGCTGATGCCATAATTGTTGACCAAGTGCTTCAATTGACCTCTGGTGGACTTTGATAGAATCCATGAAATCTGTGATAACAAAGATGTGTTTGTTCTGCACACATTCGCTCTGGATGTGACAGTGTGTCCAACTTTTGGGGTTAGGAAAGGCGACTGTGACCAAAACCACGAGAACAGGACCTCACCTTGACAAACTGGGTAACACCAAGTCCAGCACCCATGATGTTCTTTAAATCAAATCAAATCAATTTTATTTATATAGCGCCAAATCACAACAAACAGTTGCCCCAAGGTGCTTTATATTGTAAGGCAAGGCCATACAATAATTACGGAAAAACACCAACGGTCAAAACGACCCCCTGTGAACAAGCACTTGGCAACAGTGGGAAGGAAAAACTCCCTTTTAACAGGAAGAAACCTCCAGCAGGCTCAGGCAGGGGCTTTAAGCGCCAGCATTTGTTGCTTTGTGCCACAAATCTAATCCCATGTCAGGTAGTATAATGTGAGGAACATATGATGTTTGGACGTGCAAAACCTCAAAGAAAAATCTGGCAGCGGCACAATGTAATCAGTTACTGAATACAAAATACAATACAGCTTGAACACTGCTCAATTATTTAGTGTAATCTGAATACTTTTGAAATATTTCAAAATCAGTTACAGAAAATGATGCACTTCATATTAAAAATGGTCATAAGCACAAACTGTAAATTTAATTATAAATTTAAAAAAGTACAAATTTTAGAAAATGGATGGATGCTTTTGAGATACTTTGTTTCAATTTATATTTTACAGTTTCATGTAAAAAAAAAAAATGCTTGTGGTTGTGTCCACTTTTTGTATGAAGTGCATCATTTTCAGCAATTTATTTTGAAATACCATATTTTCCAGAGTATAATTTGCATCTTTTTTCTAGTTTTGGAGGTCTTGCGGCATACTCCACAAAATACCGTAGTTCAAAAGTCATCTAAAAGGAACCCGATTGTATTGTTTTTTTGTATTCAGTAACTGATTACATTTCAGTCCAGATCCCACCCAGATTGACACTCTGAATTATGGCTGGATCCTGTTTGTATTCCATAATAATTCATGCAAATGAATTCCGAGATAGTCTTCGAACAGTTCATATGTTCACTCCCTGCCTTGTTGAAAGAAAATTCTGTAAAAGTGATAATTTGCAGTTAAAATAATCCTTATATTTAGTTTGTCTGACTTTTGAACACATCTCGACTGTTTTGCGCACAGGCAAGGCTACAAAAAGTGTCACTGTGCAAATACTTATGGACCCAAATGTAATATAACATCATACTATCTCAAAGAGATCAAAACTGAAAATGAACACAACCCAAGTGAAAATAAAACTAAATTGACAAAGAAACAAAAATCAAACCAAACACACACCTCAGGCTGAATAAAACAAAGGACAACACACAAATAATGTGAAAGAGGAGGAAAACTAAAGAGGCACACAGTCGAGTGCAAACAGAGAAAACACTCAGGATCGGACAGAACCACAAACTAAACGGGAGTCCTACAGCCTGACTGAGCATCAGTCAGCCAGTCATGCACACATAAATGACTAAAACAACATGCACATGCAAAACAAAATGCTGCACGTTCAATCACAGTCAAATCTAACAAAGTCTCAGCTTAAACCGTTTCATTACCCTGGGAAAGTGGACGAGCTCTGGCCAACCGTGAGACACGAGTGTGTGGAGAAGTCATTCAGCGTTTGTCCACACTCCTCTAATCTCAGTCATGTGAGTCAAGACAGGGTGGGCCAGAGGAGAGAAGCTTGGTGTGCCGGGATCGTCCTCACTTATCCTTCTTCACCCGCTTATCTCACATCCCAAAGCAACCAGGTCTGAAGGCAAGTCTCCGCAAAATATTCAGAGTCTTTCAGATTTATTATAATGTAGAAGGGCGGCGGAGCTGAGAAACAAACAAGACCCACCGTTGCTTTTGACAGAACATCTCGGTATCATCTGCTCTGATGGGGGGTTGGCACTTGATCCTCCTGACAATGATCTATTACTTGACCTTGAGTGTGACTAACACTCACGGGTATGATGACACTGCTCGTCTCCTTCAGAACAATTTGGATCCATCAAATGCAAACTGTCCAAAACTCACAACACAACTAAGTAGAACCTGCCTGTCTCCACTTTCCTTAACTCCCGTTTTCCATGGAAATTGACCAAAAAAGGGCCCTATCTTGATCTGTATTGCATGGGGTCAAGAGTTATCAGTGGCCAAGGCCATTGTAGCTCTTTTTTGTTTGTCACATTCAGAATTTTCTGGGACTGCATTTGCCCAGATTTGAAACCAAAAATAGTTGCCTCTAGGGACTAGTGTCTACACATCAATCAATCAATCAATCAATCAACTTTTTTCTTATATAGCACCAAATCACAACAAACAGTTGCCCCAAGGCGCTCCACATTGCAAGGCAAGGCCATACAATAATTATGAAAAACCCCAACGGTCAAAACAACCCCCTATGAGCAAGCACTTGGCCACAGTGGGAAGGAAAAACTCCCTTTTAACAGGAAGAAACCTCCAGCAGAACCAGGCTCAGGGAGGGGCAGTCTTCTGCTGAGACTGGTTGGGGCTGAGGGAAAGAACCAGGAAAAAGAGATCGATCACTAATGATTAAATGCAGAGTGATGCATACGGAGCAAAAAGAGAAAGAAACAGTGCATCATGGGAACCCCCCCACAGTCTACGTCTAAAGCAACATAACCAAGGGATGGTCCAGGGTCACCCGATCCAGCCCTAACTATAAGCCTTAGCGAAAAGGAAAGTTTTAAGCCTAATCTTAAAAGTAGAGAGGGTATCTGTCTCCCTGATCTGAATTGGGAGCTGGTTCCACAGGAGAGGAGCCTGAAAGCTGAAGGCTCTGCCTCCCATTCTACTCTTACAAACCCTAGGAACTACAAGTAAGCCCGCAGTCTGAGAGCGAAGCGCTCTAATGGGGTAATATGGTACTACGAGGTCCCTAAGATAAGATGGGACCTGATTATTCAAAACCTTATAAGTAAGAAGAAGAATTTTAAATTCTATTCTAGCATTAACAGGAAGCCAATGAAGGGAGGCCAACACGGGTGAGATATACTCTCTCCTGCTAGTCCCCGTCAGTACTCTAGCTGCAGCATTCTGAACCAATTGAAGGCTTTTTAGGGAACTTTTAGGACAACCTGATAATAATGAATTACAATAGTCCAGCCTAGAGGAAATAAATGCATGAATTAGTTTTTCAGCATCACTCTGAGACAAGACCTTTCTGATTTTAGAGATATTGCGTAAATGCAAAAAGGCAGTCCTACATATTTGTTTAATATGCGCTTTGAATGACATATCCTGATCAAAAATAACTCCAAGATTTCTCACAGTATTACTAGAGATCAGGGAAATGCCATCCAGAGTAACGATCTGGTTAGACACCATGCTTCTAAGATTTGTGGGGCCAAGTACAATAACTTCAGTTTTATCTGAGTTTAAAAGCAGGAAATTAGAGGTCATCCATGTCTTTATGTCTGTAAGACAATCCTGCAGTTTAGCTAATTGGTGTGTATCCTCTGGCTTCATGGATAGATAAAGCTGGGTATCATCTGCGTAACAATGAAAATTTAAGCAATACCGTCTAATAATACTGCCCAAGGGAAGCATGTATAAAGTGAATAAAATTGGTCCTAGCACAGAACCTTGTGGAACTCCATAATTAACTTTAGTCTGTGAAGAAGATTCCCCATTTACATGAACAAACTGTAATCTATTAGACAAATATGATTCAAACCACCGCAGCGCAATGCCTTTAATACCTATGACATGCTCTAATCTCTGTAATAAAATTTTATGGTCAACAGTATCAAAAGCAGCACTGAGGTCCAACAGAACAAGCACAGAGATAAGTCCACTGTCCGAAGCCATAAGAAGATCATTTGTAACCTTCACTAATGCTGTTTCTGTACTATGATGAATTCTAAAACCTGACTGAAACTCTTCAAATAGACCATTCCTCTGCAGGTGATCAGTTAGCTGTTTTACAACTACCCTCTCAAGAATCTTTGAGAGAAAAGGAAGGTTGGAGATTGGCCTATAATTAGCTAAGATAGCTGGGTCAAGTGATGGCTTTTTAAGTAATGGTTTAATTACTGCCACCTTAAAGGCCTGTGGTACATAACCAACTAACAAAGATAGATTGATCATATTTAAGATTGAAGCATTAAATAATGGTAGGACTTCCTTGAGCAGCCTGGCAGGAATGGGGTCTAATAAGCATGTTGATGGTTTGGATGAAGTAACTAATGAAAATAACTCAGACAGAACAATCGGAGAGAAAGAGTCTAACCAAATACCGGCATCACTGAAAGCAGCCAAAGATAACGATACATCTTTGGGATGGTTATGAGTAATTTTTTCTCTAATAGTCAAAATTTTGTTAGCAAAGAAAGTCATGAAGTCATTACTAGTTAAAGTTAATGGAATACTCAGCTCAATAGAGCTCTGACTCTTTGTCAGCCTGGCTACAGTGCTGAAAAGAAACCTGGGGTTGTTCTTATTTTCTTCAATTAGTGATGAGTAGAAAGACGTCCTAGCTTCACGAAGGGCTTTCTTATAGAGCAACAAACTCTTTTTCCAGGCTAAGTGAAGATCTTCTAAATTAGTGAGACGCCATTTCCTCTCCAACTTACGGGTTATCTGCTTTAAGCTACAAGTTTGTTAGTTATACCACGGAGTCAGACACTTCTGATTTAAAGCTCTCTTTTTCAGAGGAGCTACAGCATCCAAAGTTGTCTTCAATGAGGATGTAAAACTATTGACAAGATACTCTAACTCCCTTACAGAGTTTAGGTAGCTACTCTGCTCTGTGTTGGTATATGACATTAGAGAACATAAAGAAGGAATCATATCCTTAAACCTAGTTACAGCGCTTTCTGAAAGACTTCTAGTGTAATGAAACTTATTCCCCACTGCAGGGTAGTCCATCAGGGTAAATGTAAATGTTATTAAAAAATGATCAGACAAAAGGGAGTTTTCAGGGAATACTGTTAAGTCTTCTATTTCCATACCATAAGTCAGAACAAGATCTAAAATATGATTAAAGTGGTGGGTGGACTCATTTACTTTTTGAGCAAAGCCGATAGAGTCTAATAATAGATTAAATGCAGTGTTGAGGCTGTCATTCTCAGCATCTGTGTGGATGTTAAAATCGCCCACTATAATTATCTTATCTGAGCTAAGCACTAAGTCAGACAAAAGGTCTGAAAATTCACAGAGAAACTCACAGTAACGACCAGGTGGACAATAGATAATAACAAATAAAACTGGCTTTTGGGACTTCCAATTTGGATGGACAAGACTAAGAGACAAGCTTTCAAATGAATTAAAGCTCTGTCTAGGTTTTTGATTAATTAATAAGCTGGAATGGAAGATTGCTGCTAATCCTCCGCCCCGGCCCGTGCTACGAGCATTCTGACAGTTAGTGTGACTCGGGGGTGTTGACTCATTTAAACTAACATATTCATCCTGCTGTAACCAAGTTTCTGTTAGGCAGAATAAATCAATACGTTGATCAATTATTATATCATTTACCAACAGGGACTTAGAAGAAAGAGACCTAATGTTTAATAGACCACATTTAACTGTTTTAGTCTGTGGTGCAATTGAAGGTGCTATATTATTTTTTCTTTTTGAATTTTTATGCTTAAATAGATTTTTGCTAGTTATTGGTGGTCTGGGAGCAGGCACCGTCTCTACGGGGATGGGGTAATAAGGGGATGGCAGGGGGAGAGAAGCTGCAGAGAGGTGTATAAGACCACAGCTCTGCCTCCTGGTCCCAACGCTAGACAGTCACAGTTTGGAGGATCCCAAAAAATTGGCCAGATTTCTAGAAATGAGAGCTGCTCCCTCTAAAGTGGGATGGATGCCATCTCTCCTAACAAGACCAGGTTTTCCCCAGAAGCTTTGCCAATTATCAATGAAGCCCACCTCATTTTTTGGACACCACTCAGACAGCCAGCAATTCAAGGAGAACATGCGGCTAAACATGTCACTCCCGGTCCGATTGGGGAGGGGCCCAGAGAAAACTACAGAGTCCGACATTGTTTTTGCAAAGTTACACACCGATTCAATGTTAATTTTAGTGACCTCCGATTGGCGTAACCGAGTGTCATTACTGCCGACGTGAATTACAATCTTACCAAATTTACGCTTAGCCTTAGCCAGCAATTTCAAATGTCCTTCGATGTCGCCTGCTCTGGCCCCCGGAAGACAATTGACAATGGTTGCTGGTGTCGCTAACTTCACATTTCTCAAAACAGAGTCGCCAATAACCAGAGTTTGATCCTCGGCGAGTGTATCGTCGAGTGGGGAAAAACGGTTAGAGATGTGAACGGGTTGACGGTGTACACGGGGCTTCTGTTTAGGGCTACGCTTCCTCCTCACAGTCACCCAGTCAGCCTGCCTTCCCGACTGCACGGGGTCTGCCAGGGGGGAACTAACGGCGGCTAAGCTACCTTGGTCCGCACCGACTACAGGGGCCTGGCTAGCTGTAGAATTTTCCACGGTGCGGAGCCGAGCCTCCAATTCGCCCAGCCTGGCCTCCAAAGCTACGAATAAGCTGCACTTATTACAAGTACCGTCACTGCTAAAAGAGGCCGAGGAATAACTAAACATTTCACACCCAGAGCAGAAAAGTACGGGAGAGACAGGAGAAGCCGCCATGCTAAAACGGCTAAGAGCTAGTAGCTACGCTAAGCTAGCGGATTCCCAAACAGGGAATCCGACACTAGACAGGCTGTGGAGCAGCACAGGTAACGCACGACAACAGTGCTAAAATAAAATAAAAATCCACTAGACAGGCTGTGGAGCAGCACAGGTAACGCACAACAACAGTGCTAAAAAATAAAATAAAATAAAAATAAAAATCCACTGGACAGGCTGTGGAGCAGCACAGGTAACGCACGACAACAGTGCTAAAAAAAATAAAATAAAAATCCACTGGACAGGCTGTGGAGCAGCACAGGTAACACACGACAACAGTGCTAAAAAATAAAATAAAAATCCACTGGACAGGCTGTGGAGCAGCACAGGTAACACACGACAACAGTGGTAAAAAATAAAATAAAAATCCACTGGACAGGCTGTGGAACAGCACAGGTAACACACGACAACAGTGGTAAAAAATAAAATAGAAATCCACTGGACAGGCTGTGGAGCAGCACAGATAACACACGACAACAGTGCTAAAAAATAAAATAAAAATCCACTGGACAGGCTGTGGAGCAGCACAGGTAACACACGACAACAGTGGTAAAAAATAAAATAAAAATCCACTGGACAGGCTGTGGAACAGCACAGGTAACACACGACAACAGTGGTAAAAAATAAAATAAAAATCCACTAGACAGGCTGTGGAGCAGCACAGGTAACACACGACAACAGTGCTAAAAAAAATAAAATCAAAATCAAAATCCACTGGACAGGCTGTGGAGCAGCACAGGTAAAAATCCACTGAACAGGCTGTGGAGCAGCACAGGTAACACACGACAACAGTGCTAAAAAATAAAATAAAAATCCACTGGACAGGCTGTGGAGCAGCACAGGTAACACACGACAACAGTGCCAAAAAACAAAACAAAAATCCACTGAACAGACTGTGGAGCAGCACAGGTAACGCACGACAACAGTGCTAAAAAATAAAATAAAAATCCACTGAACAGGCTGTGGAGCAGCACAGGTAACACACGACAACAGTGCTAAAAAATAAAATAAAAATCCACTGAACAGGCTGTGGAGCAGCACAGGTAACACACGACAACAGTGCTAAAAAATAAAATAAAAATCCACTGAACAGGCTGTGGAGCAGCACAGGTAACACACGACAACAGTGCTAAAAAATAAAATAAAAATCCACTGAACAGGCTGTGGAGCAGCACAGGTAACACACGACAACAGTGCTAAAAAATAAAATAAAAATCCACTGGACAGGCTGTGGAGCAGCACAGGTAACGCACGACAACAGTGCCAAAAAACAAAACAAAAATCCACTGAACAGACTGTGGAGCAGCACAGGTAACGCACGACAACAGTGCTAAAAAATAAAATAAAAATCCACTGAACAGGCTGTGGAGCAGCACAGGTAACACATGACAACAGTGCTAAAAAATAAAATAAAAATCCACTGGACAGGCTGTGGAGCAGCACAGGTAAAAATCCACTGAACAGGCTGTGGAGCAGCACAGGTAACACACGACAACAGTGCTAAAAAATAAAATAAAAATCCACTGGACAGGCTGTGGAGCAGCACAGGTAACACACGACAACAGTGCCAAAAAACAAAACAAAAATCCACTGAACAGACTGTGGAGCAGCACAGGTAACGCACGACAACAGTGCTAAAAAATAAAATAAAAATCCACTGAACAGGCTGTGGAGCAGCACAGGTAACACACGACAACAGTGCTAAAAAATAAAATAAAAATCCACTGAACAGGCTGTGGAGCAGCACAGGTAACACACGACAACAGTGCTAAAAAATAAAATAAAAATCCACTGAACAGGCTGTGGAGCAGCACAGGTAACACACGACAACAGTGCTAAAAAATAAAATAAAAATCCACTGAACAGGCTGTGGAGCAGCACAGGTAACACACGACAACAGTGCTAAAAAATAAAATAAAAATCCACTGGACAGGCTGTGGAGCAGCACAGGTAACGCACGACAACAGTGCCAAAAAACAAAACAAAAATCCACTGAACAGACTGTGGAGCAGCACAGGTAACGCACGACAACAGTGCTAAAAAATAAAATAAAAATCCACTGAACAGGCTGTGGAGCAGCACAGGTAACACACGACAACAGTGCTAAAAAATAAAATAAAAATCCACTGAACAGGCTGTGGAGCAGCACAGGTAACACACGACAACAGTGCTAAAAAATAAAATAAAAATCCACTGAACAGGCTGTGGAGCAGCACAGGTAACACACGACAACAGTGCTAAAAAATAAAATAAAAATCCACTGAACAGGCTGTGGAGCAGCACAGGTAACACACGACAACAGTGCTAAAAAATAAAATAAAAATCCACTGAACAGGCTGTGGAGCAGCACAGGTAACACACGACAACAGTGCTAAAAAATAAAATAAAAATCCACTAGGCAGGCTGTGGAGCAGCACGACAACAGTGCTAAAAAATAAAATAAAAATAAAAACGAAAGCGTTAGCAAGCTAGTTAGCTTGCCAACGCTGATGAAGGTTAGCTGATAAAAGTGCTCCGTCGCGATGCTTCGACCGTTAGAGGTCTTCTTTAGGCGTTGGAGCACGGTGAAAAAGTAAAAAAAAAGTAAAAAAAAGTCTTGAAAAAGACTGTTAATTCAAAGAACTCAAACAGCTCAGTTCAAACAGCTAACAGATACAGCAGAACACCGCTGTGCTCCGGAACAGGAAGTCAAGACCTGCTGAAATGCTGTCAAATCTTCAACCTGACATCATAAGTATTGTCACACTAAGCTCAGAACACTCCACGTCTTCCTTTGACTTTGACCTCCCTCTCCCAAAAAACCAAAAACCACATAAGTATCAATGGACCATATCAATGGACCATATGCTAGTAAGTCCCTTCGGCTGCTCCCTTGTTTGCACTCGGGGTTGCCACAGCAAATCCAAGGTGGATCTGCATGTTGATTTGGCACAGGTTTTACGGCGGATGCCCTTCCTGACGCAACTCCACATTACATGGAGAAATGTGGCAGGGGTGGGATTTGAACCTAGAACCTTCCGAACTGAAACCAAGCGCATTAACCACTTGGCCAATTCTGAAAGTTAGAAAAGGAAATCAGAAAAGCTATCTGGGACCTCAGAAAGCCCATCTGCAATTATTGCTTGATCTCCAAAATCAGTCTATGCAAGTGAAATTATGTTCAGTATGAGTGTTGTCATTAGTGCCACTTCGAAAATTAAATTCATTATAAGTAATTTATCCTAAACTTATGATCTGTTGTTTTTTCAAACGTATGCAAAAACAAATCTTGAGAAAAAAAAAAATACAGTATGCGATAGTTAATAATTATTAAGAGCCTGTTCTTTCATATTTATGAATACATTTTACCACATTGCAGTTGTTTTTTTAATGAAAACAACCTATTATTCTTTTTGAGTTCTACACATGTGGTGATACCTTATTTACACCAGAAAATCAATGCTGGCTATTCTCAGAATAAAGTCCACAGTTTCAAATTGTATAAGTCAAATGGTGTCCACTTTATGGTCTTCTCAAAACATTAAAATTACTGTTCTGGTTGCTCAGAATGCATCTGAGCTTATCTAGAAACCGTTGGCTTCTGGGGGCCTAAAGCAGCCCCCAGACCCCGGGCCTATAGGCTTCGGCCCTGCGGGCCTCGCACTTTGTCCCCCCCAATTTTGAGTTCTAAATTGCGCCCTTGCATGTTGTGACAATCTATAAATAATATACATCTGTCCCCAGGGGTAGGCCTATTGTGTGAACAGCAGTAAAAATAAGTTGTACATATTCAATATTCAATTGCACTAAGAGAGAAACAGAGTCTGACAAATTATTACACGAGGGTTGATTAGCAATTAAAAGGATTATAGCAAGGCATGTTTCTTCAGCAATGTTCAGTCTTGAAAAAGTCATAAAGCCGACATCCATCTTACAATTACAGGCTATGAAATATTACCAGCATAAATTAGTTATTCTGAGATATTGTACCAATAATAAATACACCCATTAACAATAACTTTAAGTAACTTTTGTCTGTAGTCCTGAATGAGAACAAGGTGTAAAATGTTTTTACAGAATATTTTAAAATAAAATGCTTAATTGCACTGTGAACAGCATCATAGTGAATAATAATAATAATAATAATAAAAAAAATGGCCTTTGCCAAAAGAAAAGCAGCAAAACTGATTTGAGTTTATAACACATGGCTGCACAGGGTAGAGATGACTGACACAGGCAATTTACTTGGCTGAAAGATACAGATTTTAGAGTACAACAACTCACTGGCTGTGATGGCACACAAATTACATTTACCTGTTTAAAACCAAGTGACTCTCTGTACTTAAATAATCCACCTCGTCCTGTCTGTTCTTCTTCCTTGTTAAAGATAAAACGACATCTGATTTGTCCTTGTTGCTGTGATGAACAGCAAACGTCGCAATTTTTAAAAAAACTTTTGAGGCAAGTGCAACACAGTGTGCGGCTGCTACGGTCACAGCACATCTGGTTTTCCGTCTAATGCTTACAGCAAGTGTGAGCAGCAACATTTCTTCCAGCTCAGTGTGATTTTACCGCAACTGCATTAAAATTAACAACCATTATTTTAAAAACACATCATCATGACACAAAATCACACTTACGTAAACTTGTAAATCTTATGTAAATCTATGGTTCACATGAGGAAATCCACTATTCCACAGATCATATCCCTGAGTTAAGTGTTCTGTAATTGCACGGGAGTTCAAATTTACCAAAGGACAATCACTGGGGTCATAGATCATAATTTAAGCTTTTCACTGTGATTCGCGCTACATGTGGTACATGTATAGAGGTGGCTTCTGGTCAGTGGCGGCGCCAAATTTGTTGGGGGGGCTGGGGTAAAAGTTGGAGGAGCTCCACAAAATGCCGTCAAACAATATATAGTAAATTGCTTTATAAATGCCAAGGTATATGTTTTAGTCACCCGTGCTCCTCTAAAATGTGGTATCAATGCACACACACATCACTTAGAATGATTGCAAGTTCAGTCAACTTGCACATTGGTATAAATAAAGATAAGTGAAGTTTTAAGAGTGGCCGTAATAAATATTTAGGAAACTTAAATTTTTGGAGTATGAAGTTAAATTTGTCTCATTAATACTTGCAAATGCACAGACGGTGATTTACAAATATCATTTGATTTGTACAGGTGCTTTGTGATCCACAAACACAAATTTCTGATTTGTAACTTGTGTGTGGGTTTTTACAAATAAATGTTTATTTTCAAAACTGAAAATTCTGTTTGTGAAGGGTGATTCAGCATTGGTAGTTCACCGAACACACACATTCACCACTTTGCTCAGTTACACAATACTGAGACATTCTCAGTGCAAAACTGCAGTTGAGATCCACAAATATGTCAGTCGCTATTCACATTATTGGCAGAATTATTGGGGGGGGGCTTGGCTCATTATTGCGTGGGCTTAAGCCCCCCCAAGCCCCCCTTGGCCCCGCTACTGCTTCTGGTACTGTCCCAGCTGAGGTCAAAAGCAGTGGGCTTGTGACCAGAAGGTCCTTGGTTCAAATCCCTGTTAAAACCAGAAAATCATGAAGGGCCAAGTTGCTCTCGATGTGCTGTTGAGTGCCTGGCATGCCAGCATGTTGACATTGGTGTGTGAATGCGAGTCATCATTGTAAAGTGCTACAGATATTGTGCAGGTGACGTCATGGATCATGTGACGTGTTTACGCAGCTATACTGGACAGCAACTCTCGCATGGCATGGACGACAAATGATTGAACCTTATGCTTATCAGTTGTGCTCTTTCGCTTTATTTACGACTGTCTAGAAAAATTATATCATGTGCATACGATTGCACGAGCAGTCAGAAGGGCTCCAGGGTACATCATTATCATTTTACCGCTGATAAAGAATGGTGTGAAAAGTGGGTGACTGCTGTGAGAAGAGAGGCTCGGCACCCAACCCAGTGTTCCCATCTTTGCAGCAAACCCTTCATATTGGGTGAGTAGACAGAATTTCAGCCTTGGAGTATGACCACATTCTGCAACTTTTATATGCCTTCAGGGCTTCTCCTCTGTACGGTGATGGAGTGGTGATAAAGTAGTTGAAAATGTCTGGATATCGCAGGTCTGGTTTCCACTCAGAATCGATAAAGCTGGCCAACGTCTCAAGGGAAATATTGCAGGAATCATCACTGATTTTCTGTATTTTCTCTAAATATCTTCTGATGTTCAAGATTGAGCGCTTTTGCTATAGCAGCTGAAATAACTCGGCCGAAATAACTCAGCACTGATGATCGTGCCGTGGTGTACGCGGAGCTTACCGTCCATTATGGCTATGAAAAATACAATGAGGAAAATAAGTATTGAACATCCTGCGATTTTGCAAGTTCTCCCACTTAGAAATTATGGAGGGGTCTGAAATTTTCATCTTAGGTGCACGTCCACTGTGAGAGACATAATCTTAAAAAAAAAATAAAAAATCCAGAATCACAATGTATGATTTTTTAATAATTTATTTGTATGTTACTGCTGCAAATAAGTATTTGAACACCTGTGAAAAGCAATGTTAATATATGGTACAGTAGCCTTTGTTTGCATTTACAGAGGTCAAACGTTTCCTGTAGTTTTTCACCAGGTTTGCACACAGTGCAGCAGGGATTTTGGTCCATTCCTCCATACAGATCTTCTCTAGATCTTTCAGGTTTGGAGTTTCAGCTCCCTCCAAAGATTTTCTATTGAGTTCAGGTCTGGAGACTGGCCAGGCCACTCCAGGACCTTGAAATGCTTCTTACGGAGCCCCGCCTTAGTTGCCCTGGCTGTGTGTTTGGGGTCATTGTCATGCTGGAAGACCCAGCCATGACCCATCTTCAATGCTCTTACTGAGAGAAGGACGTTGTTTGCCAAAATCTCGCAATACATGACCCCATCCATGCTCCCTTCAATACGGTGCAGTCGTCCTGTCCCCTTTGCAGAAGAGCACCCCCAGAGTATGATGTTTCCACCCCCATGCTTCACGGTTGGGATGGTTTTCTTGGGGTTGTTCTCATCCTCTAAACATGGTAAATGGAGTTGATTCCAAAAAGCTCTATTCTGGTCTCATCTGACCACATGACCTTCTCCCATGCCTCCTCTGGATCATCACTGCCCAGCCCCACTGCCACATTCTTACCAAAACTACTACTTGAGGTATTAATGAGTGTAGGAACATATTTATTTTAACAAACATGAACATTCTCAACATGGCAGCAAAAGCATACAAGTCATAACAAATAATGGCAAGTCAGAACTCTCTTCACAGACATTCCAAAGTCATGGTTATTACCTAGTTTTCAGGGTTATAGTTCAAGTGATAGCATTAAAGCGTACCACCTAGTTTTCATTTTCACAAAGCAGTCAATCACCTGACTGACTCAACTTTGAAAGTTCTTCCTTCTCAAATGTAGGCAGCAAGATGGTGAATGAAGCCTGTCTTGTCCCATTGTGCACCTCAGCCAAGTGTGGAGCATCTCAACACAATGAATGACCTTTCACAACTCCAGCTTACTGACTGGGATTATTAATGCGATCTGAATGACCTGTGTTAGTGTTGGGAACACGATGATGTCCAGCAAGTTGAAAACACACTGCATATCCTTGATTTCAAGGCTCTTTTTGGAGGCTAGATAGTTTTTGGCCACTAAACCTCCTCTGATTTCTGACCAACATTGTAATGATCTGCCAGACAGGGGCGTAGCACCAATTTCTGAGACCTTGGTACTAGCCATATTGAAGACCCCCCCCGCCCCACCCACTGTTGTGTTCTTTTTTATTAATGCAAACACCAAATTTCTAATGCGTAGTCAAACCAGGTCTAAATCATGTATACCTTAGATTACACCTGGGAGTCAGAACCCCTTTTAAAGTTGGGGGATCAATGCACCAAATTGCACCATTTTCTAGAAAAATGGTACAATTTGCTGCATTCCTGTCTGTTAAAATGCACAGGAATACACCAAATTGCACCATTTTTCTAGAAAATGGTGCAATTTACTGAATTCCTGTCTGTTAAAATGCACAGGAATACACCAATTTGCACCATTTTTCTAGAAAATGGTGCAATTTGGTTCCCCAGACACCCCAACTCAATATAGCTAGCTTTCAAGCTCACCTCTCTTTTCAAAGAATTTGGTTAACAGCTGCTTTCCCTCAATTAGTTTTCTTTCCCTGCCCTTTTTTTCCCTCTTCTTTCTTGAAATCCAGACTTTGATTATTTTTTTTTTTTTTTAGGAAATACATTTTTTTTCCAGCCTAAACACAAGAGCTGCAACTAACGATTATTTTAGTAATCAATTCATTGGGCGATTATTTTTTCGATGAATCTTTTTGTTTTTTTACTTACTTATGTGAGTTTTGCCATTATTTCTTTAAGTGAGTTATTATTAAAAGGCCTTTATCATGCAACATCAATGTTTGAGCTTGTAACAAAGTTATGTTATATTCTCGTCAAAAACATACCTGGAGTAGTGTTTTATTTTGCACATACATCACCGGCACACCACAAAGATTTCTATCAGGTTTCACCTGATTATGAGCATTTTTAGAAGCGTATAGCAACTATCTCAACCATTGACAACATATTATAGCAAGAGTCCACAAAACCATTTTAAAGGCCTGACTAAAGTGTAATATGTGATCTTTAAAAACATATTTTCATGAAAAAAAGACACAAATGTGCAGTTAACTGCATTTTATTTTTTCTTGTGTAAAAACACAGCTTAGATATGGTTTGGCCGAAACAAATTGTCATTTAACTTAAAACAGTGGTGAAGTGGAGGTTTAAGAGTCACTAGGTGTTCACAGGAAACAGTTATTTATTTTCAATGTTAGTTGGATTTATCTTTTCTGTTGTGTTTAATCAGGTTCTTTTGTTTCTTTCTCTAAAACTGTATTGTACCATTACTGGTTATTATTACTATTATTGTTGTTGCTATTATTACTAATATATAAATAAAAAATAAATAAAAAAATATTACAATTTGTAATACATTTGACTCTTTTACAACAACAAACGCTGAGCCATAAATTATTATACAGAAAACAAAAGCACACAAATGTGCTGACAGCTGCAACAGCTTAATGCTAACTTTAACATTGAAAACGCCATAGACATGCTAATGCGTTAGCATCGGTCCCGTTTTTAAGTTCTAAAATACATCTATCAACTGTTTCAGAAGACCATAACAGGTCAGATTAACATAAAAAGGTAAATATTACTCACAGACATATGCTCTTTGGGATTTTAGTGGGGAAAAATTAAGATAAAGCAAAATAAAACAATGAATCAACAAAGCAGTGCTTCGATCTGCGAATCACTGCTTCAATAGGTTCAAGGTTCAAAGCAAAGCCACGCTGCAGAAACGGTTGGTTTATATGGAAGAAACGAAACATTTGTGGTAAAACAAGGTTATTTAACAACTAATCGATGACTAAATTAGTTAACTATTTTAATTCTGTCAGATCCTGTTTGGGATGTGTGTGTGTGTGGGGGGGGGGGCAGAGTGCCGCCTGGGCTAAACCATTGTACAAATGTGTAGGGGTGGAAGGGCCCTCAGTGATCTTTCAATATTATTGTTAGAGCAGAATTATGTTTTGCAACATTTATACATTCATTCTAATTATATTCTTTTACAACATGAATTGGATAGACATTAATAACATGCAACACAAAAATGTATTTAACGCCAGTTTTTGTGGGCTCCCCCATGCTCTGGGCCCTGGGTACATAGTACCCTTTACCCCCCCTGCAGTCCAACACCCCTGTTGCCAGTCCACTGAGGTGCTCCTCACAGAGAAAACTGTCTGATTCAGGGTTACAGGCCTGAATACCTCTGAGAATTTGCCACTGAGAGATGAAAAACACTCATCCATCTTAGCAACCATCCTGTCTAGGTAAGGCAGAAACAGGTTTCTTTTCAGCTTCTCTGAATCACAGAGGTCCACAACTAGACTCCACCACATAAACTTCTGTGTGTTTCTGCTTCTCCCTTTGTCTGTGTGTAGCACACGGCTCAGGGATTTGATTTGCTGCACAGAACACAGCTCAGCACCACACAAATTTATACTAATATAGGCATTTAAGTATGGACTTGCTAATAGTGTCGCTAAATTAGCTGGCTAGCTTAACCAGCTAATTTATCACCAGACCTTACCTCCCTCTTCCCTGTCCTTCGGCTGAAGAATGTTTCGATAGCCATCTACAGAAGTCATGCAATAATGTTTTGTTAGTATAACGTAATTTGGTTTCATAAAAACAAAACAAAAACAACAAAAAAACAACTTGTCACATCAAATCAAATCAATTTTATTTATATAGCACCAAATCACAACAAACAGTTGCCCCAAGGTGCTTTATATTGTAAGGTAAAAGCCATACAATAATTACAGAAAAACCCCAACGGTCAAAACGACCCCCTATGAGCAAGCACTTGGCGACAGTGGGAAGGAAAACTCCCTTTTAACAGGAAGAAACCTCCAGCAGAACCAGGCTCACCTCAAACTTCGCTCCTTAGAGTCCCTTGATTGAGAGAGTTACAAGTTGTAGCTGAAGCTCATGGACAGTGATATGCACTGACATATACAGAATGTGCGCATGAGCTGTATCCTGTTTGGAGCTAATACTCTTGCAACGCATTTGAGCAGGAATATATATCTTTCCCTGTCTGAAGTATCTGAATTAATGTATGATAAATATTTATTATTGAAAATTAATTGTTGCATTTATACTGGGGCATGTATACTGGGTCTGGTGTCGCCCCAGATCCAGATGGTCACTGGTGAATGTCAAACGGGCCTGGACATGTGCTGGCTTGAGCAGGGGGACCTTGCTGCCCTGCAGGATTTTAAACCATGACAGCATCATGTGTTACTAATGTAATCTTTGTGACTGTGGTCCCAGCTCTCTTCAGGTCATTGACCAGGTCCTCCTGTGTAGTTCTGAGCTTTCTCAGAATCATCCTTACCCCACAAAGTGAGATCTTGCATGGAATCCCAGGCCGAGGGACATTGACAGTCGTCTTGTGTTTCTTCCATTTTCTAATAAATAATCATAACAGTTGTTGTCTTCTACCAAGCTGCTTGCCTGTTGTCCATCCCAGCTTTGTGCAGGTATACGGTTTTGTCCCTGGTGTCCTTAGACAGCTCTTTGGTCTTGGCTTTGGTGGACAGGTTGGAGTGTGATTGATTGTGTGTGTGAACAGGTGTCTGGTGGAACAGGTGTCAAGCCAGAATGAGTGTGAGCCAGAATTCTTGCTGATTGGTAGGGGGTCAAATAGTAGCAAATTGCAGCAGTAACATACAAATAAATTATTAAAAAATCATACATGGTGAGTTTTTTTTAGATTATGTCTCTCACAGTGGACATTAACTTAAGATGAAAATTTCAGACCCCTCCATGATTTCTAAGTGGGAGAACTTGCAAAATCGCACGATGTTCAAATACTTATTTTCCTCACTGTAGCAATGTGTTGCGTGTGACGTCAGTGCACATTGTCTACATGGGTTAAAGCAACAAATTTTCATCTGACTGAATTTTTTTCCTGGCAAAAATCAATGCCAGCAATTCCCTAAAATGTGGCATAGTGGGGGCACACACTTTTTTCCTTAATAAATACAATAAACACATTATACAGTATACAAATCTATTCTAAATAGCCTCTAATGTGACTGTCCCCGCTGTCTTGTAGCGGGGCGGGCCCATAATCAGGGGCACCTGGGCCCGGTGTCCCTGTCTCTTATTTAAGTGGGCCCAACTAATTTATTTTGCTCTCTCCCTCTCTCTTTTTAGGACATCTCGCTGCGCCGACCGGTAGCAGAGCGCCTTTTTGCACAGCTGCACATCTTTGCACCTTTTAATTTATTGACTTAAACTATTGTAAATAAATACTTCTATTTTTCTAATCCTCTCGTTTGTGTCTCCTCCTTGTCACTGTCCTCTGAGCCACAGGCACATGACAAGAGTGATCCCGGTTCCCGGAGTGATATTTGGTTCTGTTTTTGTTTTGTGTTTGTGTAAAAAGAAAAAATTAATAAACATATGTAAAAAAAAAAAAAAAAAAAAAAAAAAAAAGTGATCCCGGACGAGCCCCCACTCTTGGGGGGTCTGGGGGTGCACCCCCCCCCAGAACATTTTTTAAAGACCAAGTCAAATTCTGTGTATTCTGGTGAATTTTAACAGGTATGAAGCCCTCTGAAACAAATAAAACACTTCAATCTGTTAAGTAAAAACACAGTATTAATTATGAGGGTCTGGGGGATCTTCCCCAGAAATTTTTTAAAAGAGCAAGTCAAATTTAGTATATTCTGGTGACTTTTAATGGGTATGAAGCCCTATGAAACAAACTGTCAAGTAACAATTCTTCGTCTTCTGTAGTATTTGATCTGTTCTAATCCGGTGAATGCACCAAATGGGTGCTGTGTTGCTGGCTGTACAAGCAATAAAATACAAAATTAGGGCCTAAAGCAACAGACAACGTTGTTCTTCTGTGCACAAAGTAACACTGTCACCAGTTTTGAAAATGCATGTGCACTGAGAAACTCAAAACTGGCTTATTCACACTTAATCGGTAAAATGCCCTCATGTGAGTTTTGCCATTATTTCTTTAAGTGAGTTATTATTAAAAGCCCTTGGTCACGCAACATCAACATCTGAGCTTGTAATAAAGTTATGTTATATTCTTGTCAAAAACATACCTGGAGTAATATTTTGTTTCATTTTGCACATACATACATCACTGACACACCAAAGATTTCCATCAGGTTTCACCCAATTATGAGCATTTTTAGATGCCTACAGCAACTATCTCAACCAATTACAAGAGTCCACAAAGGTATTTTAAAGGCCTGACTAAAGCGTAATAGGGTGATCTTTAATAAGTTATTTTCATGAAAAAGATGCAAATGTGCAGTTTACTGCATTTTATTTTTTTCTTGTGTAAAAACACAGCTTAGATGTGGTTTGACTGAAACAAATTGTCATTAAACTTAAATAAAACAGGGATGAAGTGAAGGTGTAAGTCACTAGGTGTTCACAGGAAACAGTTATTTCTATATTTATGTTCATTGTTAGTTGGTTTTACCTTTTCTGTTGTGTTTTATTAGGTTCTTTTTGTGTGTTTCTCTAAAATTGTATTGTAGCAATATTATTACTTTTGTTGTTGCCATTATTAATATATAAATAAAAATAAATTACAATTCGTAATACATTTGACGCTTTTATGACAACAAACGCTAAGCCATTAATTATTATACAGAAAACAAATGCACACAAACTGTGCTAAGTGAACAGCTTATTGCCAACTTAACATTGAAAACGCCATAGACATGCTAACGCGTTAGCATCGGTCCAGTTTTTAAGTTTTAAAATACATCTATCAACTGTTTTAGAAGACCATATCAGGTCGGTTTCATATAAAAAGGTAAATATTACTCACAGACATATGCTCTTTAGGGTTTTAGCGGGGGAAAATTGAGATAGAGCAAAATAATACAACAAACCATCGAAGCAGTGAGTCGGATCAATGCTTCATTGGTTCAAAGCAAAGCCACACCCTGCTCTACTTGGGGAATGTCTGCCAATGTTCCCACGAAGACAGGAAGGAGAAAGACCGTGGCTCATGGCAAGCAGTAAATAGAGCGAAGAGGAAGGAAAATTCAGTCCCTTCCTCCGCGCTGCGGCGCCATCAACGCATTGCTGCTTTGATTAGCGCAGAATGGGATGTTGCTTTGACAGTATCATATTTCGGCCCCAAAGCACGCATGACACCACGTGCGCACGCGTATGTGTGGTTAAATTTTCCAAATGACGGAAATCAGTCATGGTGATGTTGAACTTTATTCCAAGATCACGTGGTTGTTGACCTTTTGTGAATTTATATTCAACTTGGTATGTCAATGAAGGCTGACCTTGAAAATTTCCCTTAAATAATACACCTGGGTAAAGGTCAAGGATTTTAATTTCAACCCAATCTGGACCAAATGTGGCAATCATAGGTGGAGTCCGACAGAGGTCAACCATTCAGGTGAAGGCCAAGGTCAGTGTGGTCAACTGTCAGACTACTGTAACATTTACTGTCTTCATGTCCAGTGTGGGTACATTTGACACTGGGGAACAGCGTAAATGCTGAAGGGTTAATTTTATAACTTGTGATTTGCACAGACCCTCATTGCTGTATTATTGAAGTCAGGATTAGCGCGGTGTGGAATTCCTTCTGAGAATTACAAGAACATGTACAGAGCAGAATTCCCAGCCTGTACTTAGCTGTAGCCCACCAGCTGTATACTCTATTTTTTTTAAAGTACTACTTAAATGTGAAGAGCAACTCATCAAAATCTCACAATATCAGCCAGGCATCAAACTGAAATATAATGTTTCACATACCCAGATCAATATACCCAACTAAGACTAATAAGACTTAATTTGAAAAATAGACATTAAAAATAGTAATTACCAACAGAGATTTAAAGCTCCTTGCTAAAAGCTATTTAATTTTTTTATGTCCTTTTGTGTTTAATCTTAAATACCCCCTTATGGTAAAGTGTTGCCATGTTTTTTTTAAATGCAAACCCAATTTGTCAAAATTTATAATTTATTTAAAATGCACCATGAGCTGTGCACCCACAACCACTGCTTCTCATCTGGTTGAATGCAGAGGTAATTAAGAAAAAATACAAGGTGGTGAAATTTGTTTTGGAGCAAATCTGACTATAGGAGCCAACTTGTATAGCATTTTCCCCCATAGACACATATAATTTGTTATAACTTAAATTGAAGGACAGCTTTAACCAGAAAGCCAACTGTGTGAAGTTTGATTATGCTTTACCTTTTTTCTTGTTCTGACAACATTCTGTTAAAACATTTTCATATTAATTAAATGAGAACACATGGCCAAAAAAAAAACCCAACAACAACAACAAAAAAAACCAAACAAACACAAAGTTGCCAAATTCAGTGAGCGTGAATGTGGAGTCATATCAATAGTCATTACATGCATTTATTGGAGAGGAACAGATTTGTTTTTGCCATACATATGAGTGATTACCAGCACATTTCCATTAAGTTAACAAATTATTAAAAATACCTAAAAATTAAAGCGTTACAAACGATGTTGGGGGGGGGGCAGCACAGTTATTCCTCAAAACAATCATTCAGACTGATGGTAGAAACATAATGAGAAATGAATTCTGCTCTATCCAAAATGAAAGAAAAACAAAAACAAAGCCACACTTTACATACAGTACGACATGTGGGAAATTTTCCTGCTTTGGACTTTATTTGGACAGTCATCAGAATGAGACACTCCTCTTTAGGTTGGTGTTCTTCTCTGTAACAGGGGAAGAAATAATGACCATCGCCCCCTTGTGGTCATGTCAGTAGTGTTGAACAGGGGCTTTGATGTGAACCGAAGTCGTGTACGTTGTTTTTGTTTGCTTTCATAACTGCACCCTTCACTGCAGCCATATTTAACCGTATTTACCTTTCCTCCCTATAGTCTGCCCCCAAACCAAAAAACAAAAACAAACCAAAAACCCTCGACTGAATATTTTGTCTAGTTTGAATCTGAAATATACATAAAAAAAACCCCAGATCTTTAAAAGCAACCCCCAACGGAAAAGACAAATCAAGGAAGGAAAAACAGCAGAAAAGGCTCATACAGCTCCCAAAAAATAGAAAAGGTTTCCTGATGGTAGACGAGGCTGAATGTGACGTGGTGAGACAAAGACGAGGTTAAGGACAGGTAGAGGGGCAACAACGTTATGCAGAGCGCCAGAGGAAGACTGCGAGGCTGAGGAGAGACGACAAGGAAAGACTCGGCTGCAAACAGAAACTGTAGAGGTGTTATAAAAAAAAAAAAAAAAAAAAAAAAGAAAAAAAGGGGGGGGGGGGGGTGGACAGTTTTTTCAATTCAAACAGATGTTTTTTTTTTTTTAACGCATTTGGAGTCTGAACGTGACGGCCTTTGCTACTCTCAAAGCAAAGCGAGAGTTCGTTTTTGTCTCAGCGGAGGGACACGGATTCCTGAGGGGGTCCAAAGTGACAGAGAGGATGACAAAACGGAGAGGAGGAAAGTCACTTTGGCAGAGGTCCCTTAAAGAGACCTTTTCCAGGTTGGGGTTGAGACAAAAAAAAAAAAAAACCCAAAAAACAGATGTTAATGTCTTCACCTTCCTGGAGGTAAAAGCCTTTGACGGTATTGAAGGCCTGAAGAGTTCCAGAGTCTGTTTTGAGTGTTGCTGACCAGCTTTTACAGGTGACTAACTGAAAATGTGTGGAAGGAAAAAAAGACAAAGAAAAAAAAAAAAGAGTCAAAAAGCAAACTCAAATTACAAAGAAAATCAATTAGAAAAAGAAGAAGAACAAAGCGAGTGGAAGTGTGATAAAGGTCTCTCTTTGGTTAATGTCTCATCCTCCTGGTTTCACTCTGCGTCTCTTCTATCTGCTCACAGGCGGCTGTTTTCAGATCGACAGAATGTAACGATTAGAGTTTTTATTTTATTTTAAAGTTTCTCTATCTTTTGCCGAGTCAGTGTGCATGTATGCACGTGTCAGTGGGTGACGTAGTGTGGATTTAGAAAAAAAAAAAAGTGACGTTGTCGGTCTTCACATATTTTCCTGTGGAGAGAGTAAACTGTCACGACCGGCCTTCAGTCATCAGAGGAAAGATCATGTCTGTGAGAATGTAGGAAGGGTTGGTGTTTTTGTGTGTGTGTGTGTGGGGTGGGGGCATGAATCCAGTGGAGGTCCACTAGTCTTGTAGAAGACAAACTGAGCACCGTTTCCTCCTCATGTCCTCAGTGCCTGAAGAAGAAATGACACATTAGTAATAAATCTGGAAAACAAACCTTTTCACACCGATTTCAATAACTGCAGCAACAGAAGAAAAACAAATGGATAAAATTCAGTGTGACTTCTGCTACACATATCTGATGAACTAAAAAGGCACAGAGTGGAGACCAAAATACAGCCTTCTGAAGGAGCAGGCCATGGAGCAGTGGCAGGAGCAGGAGAAAAACAAGGAGTAGCAGAAGGAGGGGGAGGAACAGGAGAAAAAAGAGCAAAAGAAGAAGCAGAAGAAGAGAAGGGGGATTAACGATGGAGAAAAAGGATCAGAAGAAAAAGGAAAAGGGAGAAGAAGAAGCAAAAAGAGGAAGAACATAAAAAGAAAGAGGAGCAAAAGGAGAAGTAGCAAGAGCAGAGAAGAAAGAGGAGGAGCAGAAGGAAGAGCAGTTAAAGGAGCAGAAGTTGTTATAGGAACTGTAATTACACTGAGTTAAAGAAGAAGAAAGAGAGAACAAAGAGCTTGTAAAGTTTCCTCTCTCGCCCGTCTTACAGCTACGCCTCAAGTTTTCACCCAAACGTTCCAAAACACTTTAAAGATGGGAAATCTGGCAAATGATGTCAAACTGAGGACTGAAGTTACCTTAATAAAAAACAAACCTATTTAACATCAAACTGATATTTCATCCAAAAGTCAAAAATTATGTTATTAAAATCTTCAATAACAAAAAAAATAAAAATAAAAATAAAGATGTACACGCTAATGTACAAACCTTGGGTTTTTAAATATGTAAAGCCGCACCGTTCAGCAGGTACCAGTGTTGGCGGTAATTAGCTTTCTCAATTGATCTCGTGCATCAAAGAGGACAGGATGTTTTAGCTGGAGTTTCTCTGAAGGTGACAACCTTAAATTTTATGTGCTTTTTCTTATTTTTATTTTTGTCATTAAGGTCTCAGTTTCACTCAACCATGAATTGGTTAAGACATATTCAGTGACTTGAAAATGTTCATGTATCCCTCTGAAGAAAACTGGCTGTGAATAATGATTTAGTTATGTAAAAGGGTGTCCACATTTATATTTATTTCATTCATTTTCATTTATATAGTGCCAAACACAAAAGAGTTGCCTCAAGGCGTTTCACACAAGTAAGGTCTAACCTTACTAACTCCCAGAGCAGCAGTGGTAAGGAAAAACTCCCTCTGAGGAAGAAACCTCAAGCAGACCAGACTCAAAGGGGTGACCCTCTGCTTGGGCCATGCTAAAGGCACTAATTACAGAACAATTCACAAAGCGAATATGCAGGAAATGCTGTTGGTGCACAGGACAGGAGGGTTAGGTCTCCAGCACAAATATCACACCCATCTTTGGATGGAGCTGCACCTTAAACAGAGAGAGAGAGAGAGAGAGAGAGAGAGAGAAAAAAAAAAAAAAAAAACAGAATCAGACATCAGAAAAACAAGAAATACAGTATAATTTGTCAGCCTTAAATAACAAGAAAAACAGAAGAAATACTAAGGTGATCGCCGGCCACTAGCCCTAAGCTTGACTAAAAGACCCAGAATTTAGGTAAAGTTGAGGCCACAGCACGCGCCGTTTCCTAATAACATGAATCAAAAAAGTAAATAGCATAGAACTATACTATGCCAGTATGCTAGCCATACGAAAGGGAAAATAAGTGCGTCTTAATTCTGGACTTGAAAGTCGCCACATTATCTGACTGTTTTATTGATGCAGGGAGATGGGTCACGATAAGAGAAAGCTTTATGACCCGCAGACTTCTTATTCACCCTGGGGACACAAAGTAGTCCTGCACCCTGAGAACGCAAAGCCAGGGCTGGTACGTAAGGTTTAATTAGGTCAGCTAGGTAGCCAGGTGCCAGTCCATGAACAATTTTATAGACTAGTAGCAGAACCTTAAAATCTGATCTCACGGGGATAGGAAGCCAGTGAAGGGATGCCAAAATGGGTGTAATGTGGTTGTACTTTCTGCTTCGTGTCAAAAATCTGGCTGCAGCATTTTGAACCAACTGGAGAGCCCTAATGCTAGACTGCGGTAAACCAGAAAATAGAACATTACAGTAGTCCAATCTAGAAGAGATAAACGCATGGATCAGGGTCTCAGCATCAGCCATAGAGAGGATGGGACGAATCTTTGCTATATTTTGCAGGTGGAAGAAAGCAGTCCTAGTAATATTTCTAATGTGGAGGCCAAAGGACAACGAAGGATCAAAAATTACCCTAAGGCTCCTCACTTTGTCAGTGTGATGTATGACACACGAGCCGAGGCTGAGCGTTAATTGGTCAAATTGATGCTGATGTCTCACTGGACCAAGAACCATCATTTCAGTCTTATCAGAGTTTAAAAGTAGGATGTTTCTAGACATCCAGCTTCTCACTTATGCAAGGCAATCTTCTAAGGATTTTATATGAACGAGATTACCAGCAGTTATCGGCATGTATAACTGAGTATCATTTGCATAACAGTGAAAGGTAATCCCAAAATACCACAATATGTGCCCAAGGGGTGCTATATAAAGGGAGAAAAGCAGGGGGCCTTAGACGGACCCCTGTAGGACCCCAAATTTCATGTCACTAAGGTTAGAGGTAGTGTTACTGTACAAAACACAGTGAGAACAACTTGTCAAGTATGACGTCAACCATGCAAAGGCACTCCCAGTAATCCCAAAATGATTTTCCAGCCTATCAAGTAGAGTATGATGATCCACTGTATCAAATTCAGCACTGAGATCTAACAGCACCAGAACCATAGTGGTGTCTGAATCCATTGTAAGCAGAAGATCACCACCTTAGTGAGAGCCATCTCTGTGGAAGATATTTTCTAAAAGCAGACTGCAGTGGCTCAAAGAGATTATTCTCAGTATGATAGTCCATGATACAGGTGTTTATTTTAGCTTGATGTTTTTCTTTTCATTGTGAGCAGAAAAGACAACTGCTATATAAATTGCTGATATAAAGGCATCCTAAATATTAATATTATTATATTTTTTTAAAATATCAATATTATTAAAACAAGTTAATTGTTAGAAGCCCAAAGGTACTCAAACGTTTGCATGCCACTGTATATACTGAGTTAAGATCTCTTTAATGTATGAAGTGATGAAGTGTTACCTTTTAAAACTCATGGTGCATCTCTCCCCATTTCCAAACTGGCTTCGAGCAGCAGCTCCTCGAGCTGTTGCCCACAGCTGACACTTACTGCACAGGAGACATGTCATGAGTGAAAAAACAAAAACAGGACTTACATGATGAAAACCAGCCTCAGAGGAAACTGTGTTCCATTCTGAAAACCAGCACAGATTCACGAACACAGCAGCTCACCGTGCTCAATCACACAGCTGCTTGGCTTGGGAGTTTCAGGATCGAGAAGGTGGAGGGAGAACTCGGGCTTCAGGCCATTAGGCAGAGCAGAACCCAAGACCTCCTGCTCCATGTCTGCAACCTCCTCTAAAGATTCTCCTTCGTCTGTAGAGCTCTCGTCGTGTGAATCCTCTATGCTGAACGGGGAGGTCCGGCTCAGTTCTAAAGGAGCCGGAGGCTTGGCGAAGCCCGGCAAAGATACAGATGGCTTGAGACTTGATGAGGTTTCCCCCGCTCGGGGATTAGAACCCCGTGATTGTCCTTGGGAGTCACAGAGCCCCAGTTGATCAGAAAGAACACACTGCGCTGCTTCTTTTTTGCCCGGCTCTATCTGCTGCTGTCCCGTGGGTGGTTTTGGACTTGGTCCTTCATGGTTTTGCTGGGTGTCCCCCCTCTCCGTCACATTCACCCTGGCTTTGCTGATTTCAGTCAGGATAGCTGGTGATTGCGTGTTCTCCGATTGTGTTAGTACCTCATCCATGAGCCACATGTGGTTTGGTGACTGGGTCTTTGGCTCCCCTGACTCTGATTCTGACTCGTTCTGTATCTGAATTAGTGCCGATGATAATGGATGCAGCTGTGTGATGTTTGTCTGTGGCGTTCCTTCTACTGAAATGGTGATCTGACCTTGACTTGGCGCCCTTTCTCCTCCTGCATTATGTGGCGAGACCACCCATCCCTCCAGAACATCCTTATAGCCCTCCACCCCAAGCTTTCCTCCATAAAGCTGCTGTTCTACATGTGCACATTCTGGCTGTTGGCTTTTCTCCGTTACCTCCTCAGTGAACTGAAATGTGTCAGCCTGCACCTTCACAAAAGAAATGGGAGGTGGTGCTCGTGATTGCAGACTTGGATTTGTCTCTTCTGGATCTAAAGTGCTAGATAGCCCATCCTTTGAGGGCTGACTTGGCTTTGCAGACTGTGGTTCTAGTGTGTGGATCTGTGGGGTTGACAGTTTGGACTCTAAGTGTGCTTCAGTACTCTGCTCTGTCATGTCACAGTCCGTCTGCAGAGTCGTTGTTGTCAGCTGTGTCTGTGTAGATGTTTGGGGCTGAGACTGGTCTGCTCGGGTCCTGATGTTGTTGCTAGACTGAGTTGTGGGCAAAGAGTGCGACTGCTTTGTTGGGGCGGCACCTGTAGGTGTCTCTGTGACCTTCTTAGTAAGAACATCAGGCATAATTGTCTGTGTGTGATCGTTCTGTGCCTGCTGTTCCGGGGGGCTTTCTACACGAGTTACCATGAAGATCTTGTGTCCTCGCCCTGGACTTGAGACAGATATGCAGCGCCCCGGGGATGAAGGGGTTCCAGGGGGAGCTGGAGATTCTGTGACAGTGATTCCAGGACTGACATTTTTTCCATGAGCAGGTGAGGTGGATGAGGATGGGGACCTATGGGAAACACTGAGGACGGGCTGTGTGGCAACACTGGGGGCTGAAGGAACAGTCTGGTCCAAATGACAGCAAGAGTTTGCTGCAGCTGGGGGCTTTGATATAACCTCCTCGTCGTCCTCCTCCTCCTCAGTGTCCGAATCAGACTCTACCACTTTTTCAGGTATGTTTGCCTCGGGGCTTTCTCCTGAATGACTGCTCATCTGTTCTTCAGTCTCTGTTGTTTCACCTTTACTAGCTCCTTCTTCGTCCCGTTGCTCCACTGATGGTGGCACTTCTTCTTCTGTGGTTCCATCTTCTGTTGCGATTTCAGCCATGGATGCCGACTGTCTCATCTTCTGCTCTGTGTCCTCTTTCTCCTTGGCCAAGATAAAGTTCCTCTTGCAGCCATTCTGGATTTCGGTGAGTAGTGCACGTTGGGTCTCAATGAAGCTCTTTACCTAAGAAACAGCAAAATGGAGATGGGCTGAAAAGAAAAATCACTACTTTGTAGAACCATTATTAAAATCCAAAGAAAAAGCTTTGATTAATAAAAACCGTGGTCGTACAATTACAATGGTAAACGCTAATATAATGTTAAAGTGACAATGCTGATTTTTGAAACAAACTATATATTATTTGAAGGAATAATTAATAAAAATATAATAAATAAGAATATAAAAGTCTTCCAGATGATAAGGTGACATCTTTAAATGCTTTAATTTTTCTAACCAACAATGACAACACCAGGTCAGGTGAGCCGTTGGAGGCCAGTCATGATAAATGTCTTTTTTTTTTTTTTTTTGGGGGGGGGGGGGGGGGGGGGGGGAGATACATTGTCCCAGAAATAACTGCAATATTACTGGCATTTCAAGACTACTTTATACTACAAATATTGCAAAGACACCTTCTGAAAGAGCAATTAACTGTATTCAGAAACTGGAATTTGTATTATTATTGGTATTTTTTGTAAATATCCAAAATAAACCCACATGACTAAAACAATTTAGAAATTGGTACATCAGGCTATGTTAAATACTTGAAGGCGACAAGAGTTTCAAAGGAATTATTCAATGAGCACTTGATGTCACTGCCTGCTTTTTTTGGTGTGTGTGTGTGTAAAAGAAGCAAAAATTGCTGCACTTATTTTTCTGGGTTTCAGGAGGATACATGTATATACAACCCCTGGCAAAAATTATGGAATCACCGGCCTCGGTGGATGTTCATTCAGTTGTTTAATTTTGTAGAAAAAAAGCAGATCACAGACATGACACAAAACTAAAGTCATTTCAAATGGCAACTTTCTGGCTTTAAGAAACACTATAAGAAATCAGGAAAAAAAATTGTGGCAGTCGGTAACGGTTACTTTTTTAGACCAAGCAGAGGGAAAAAAATATGGAATCACTCAATTCTGAGGAAAAAATTATGGAATCATGAAAAATAAAAGAACTCTCCAACACATCACTAGTATTTTGTTGCACCACCTCTGGCTTTTATAATCACCTTCCCCAATGCAGATTCGAAATTCATCACTGAATATGACTTTCATCCAGTCATCCACAGTCCACGATTGCTTTTCCTTAGCCCATTGTAACCTTGTTTTTTTTCTTTTTAGGTATTAATGATGGCTTTCGTTTAGCTTTTCTGTATATAAATCCCATTTCCTTTAGGCGGTTTCTTACAGTTCGGTCACAGACGTTGACTCCAATTTCTTCCCATTCGTTCCTCATTTGTTTTGTTGTGCATTTTCGATTTTTGAGACATATTGCTTTAAGTTTTCTGTCTTGACGCTTTGATGTCTTCCTTGGTCTACCAGTACGTTTGCCTTTAACAACCTTCCCATGTTGTTTGTATTTGGTCCAGAGTTTAGACACAGCTGACTGTGAACAACCAACATCTTTTGCAACATTGCGTGATGATTTACCCTCTTTTAAGAGTTTGATAATCCTCTCCTTTGTTTCAATTGACATCTCTCGTGTTGGAGCCATGATTCATGTCAGTCCACTTGGTGCAACAGCTCTCAAAGGTGTGATCAGTCCTTTTTAGATGCAAACTAATGAGCAGATCTGATTTGATGCAGGTGTTAGTTTTGGGGATGAAAATTTTTACAGGGTGATTCCATAATTTATTCCTCAGAATAGAGCAGTGATTCTCAACCGGGGTGCCGCGGCACCCTAGGGTGCCGTGATCGATCGTCAGGGGTGCCGTGGGTATTTTTCATATTCGCGATTACCGTGAATTATTTATTTTATCCATAAAGCATAAAATGACTCAGAATCTGATGTCAAACGTGCTGCAGCCTCGCTCTCGTCTTAAGGCGGGACAATAACAAGGAGGCTGACAGCCGATTAAAACAGTGCCGTCTCCTTCAAAAGCCTTCTAAAATGCGGAGCTGTCGGTATGTGTGTCTGTGCCTGTGTGTGTGTGTGTGCCTGTGTGCATGAGCGGAGTTAACAGGCTGCAGACTGCGAGGGAGGGGGTGGGTGAGGGAGATTCCTGAATGCAGGCGCGACACGTTCAGTGCGCAGCGAGCGCGGAGCAGAGAGAGGATTTTAACCCAAGTGAACGTTAACAAAACGGAAACGTGAAGCTGCCTTTACTTCTCTCTGAACTTTCTCTAAAGGTGTGATTTTGCCGTTACCGTCCTGTTCACACCATGTGCGCGTCGTATGCTGAATTTATGAGATCATGAGATGAAATAATTGGTCAGATAGCTTTAAAAACATATTTAAAAAATGAGAATATATGAATGAACTGAGCCAAAAAAAAAAAAAAAAAAAAACAATGTTCAGATGCACAGATCACAAAAAGCAGGTGAGAACTCTGAACTTTAACAGCTGTTATTTTCCAAAGGTATTTATTTGTTCAATCTTGAGCTTAATGCAGTGTTTAAGCACAAAACGTTGACTGATGAGGAGAAACAATTTCCGAAATGCAACAGAAACAACCACAAATCAGAAAAAGTTGGGACTGTATGTAAAATGAAGATAAAAATAAAAATATTGCACCATTCCCAGTTTCTCCACTCACAGAAGCCAAACGTTCTTCCAGAGTTGTGTAATTATACTACAATAGTAGAATATAAAGAAGGGAAAAAAAGAAAAAAAAATAGACAATATATTCGTCAATCGCAATTATTTGTCTGACAATTAATCTTCTCCAGAAATTCCTAATCGTGACAGCCCTACTTGAGATCAGAGCACAAAATGCTTGAGGATTTTCGAAATGCGGTGTTTTCTGTATCGATTTTCTATTGCAATAATTGGGTTTTGCGCAAAACCAGAGGTAATAGCATTATAATATTATTTTGGTTGGTGGTGTGCCGCAGGATTTTGTAAATATAAAAAGGGTGCCGCGGCTCAAAAAAGGTTGAAAATCACTGGAATAGAGTGATTCCATATTTTTTTCCCTCTGCTTGGTCTAAAAAAGTAATCGTTACTGACTGCCACAATTTTTTTTTCTTGATTTCTTATAGTGTTTCTTAAAGCCAGAAAGTTGCCATTTGAAATGACTTTAGTTTTGTGTCATGTCTGTGATCTGCATTTTTCTACAAAATTAAACAACTGAATGAACATCCTCCGAGGCCGGTGATTCCATAATTATTGCCAGGGGTTGTATGAAGACAGTCAACACACTTTGTACAACGTCTGTTCAATCTAAGCTTCTCTAAGTCTGTTGCCATCACCCTTGCTAGAAAGACAACTTCCTGAAGCTCTGCTCCTTTGTCCCGTTCATTGCACTCACAGTTTCTTTCTTGGGCTCCCGGTCCAGATCGAGCCGCAGCAGAGATGTGTTGACTTTCAGGGCGAGTGACAGAGCCATCAGCCCGCCCGTTTTGATCTCATTCTCTCGAAGGTCAAGACGCAGCAATCTGGGACTCTCAGCGATGAATTCAGCCACAGCTACAGCTCCTGGAGCAGACATTTAGGAGAAACAGCGGCAGCTCAAAATGCTTTTAGTTTTCTTTCCCCCAGTAAGCCAGAAGTAAAGACACACAGATGTTAGCTCTCACCTTCACATGACAGCTTGGTGGACGCGAGGCCCAGCCTGAGCACAGAGCGGTTGGTGATCAGCCCGTCTTTCAGCTTGTGTACTCCTTCGTTTCCAACCAAATTATGGCCCAGATTAAGAGTCTCCAGACTCTGAGTGCATGGCTGAGGATGAAAGAGACCCAAGAAATTAAAGTGCTTTGTAGACATAAATATAATTTTTTTTTAATGATCTTAGGAGCTCATTTGCATAACACTCACTCACTCATCACTCATCTTCATCGGCTTATCCGGGATTGGGTCGCTGGGGCAACAGCTCCAGCAGGGGACCCCAAACATCCCTTTCCGGGCCACATTGACCACCTCTGTCTGGGGGATCCTGAGGCGTTCCCAGGCCAGTGTGGAGATATTATCTCTCCACCTAGTCCTGGATCTTCCCCGGGGTCTCCTCCTAGCTGGACGTGCCCAAGAAAACATCCCTAGAGAGGCACCTAGTAGGCATCCTTACCAGATGCCAGAACCACCTCAGCTGGCTCCTCTCAATGCGATGGAGCAGCGGCTCTACTCCGAGCTCCTCACAAATGACTGAGCTTCTTACTCCATCTCTAAGGGATTTACATGACACCTGCTTTTACAATGATCTACATCTGCTGTTTGGGGAGGTAAAACAAGGAGTAGGAAGAATAAATGAAGCTGTGCTCATGTGAGCAGGTGTTAAATGTACAGCCCTGTGCGTATCCACATCCTCATTTATTTATTAACTAGTGCATTGCTCGTGGGGATCCACGGGTTCTAGATTGGGTAGTGTTTATAAATTAGGTAGCTGATTTTTTTCAAGGCTGATAATAAATTCTGCAAATAAGTGTTTTCATTTTCTTGTGTCATCCATGTATTTTGTAACACATTTACAATTATATTATGTACTTACATTGAACTTACTAAATAAAATCACACATGCACGCTTTAATATACAGATGATTTACTGCCCCCTGCTGGAATGGCACATGAGTCCAGAATGTAATTTTCAATGCACATTGTTTAGTGTTGTTTGCTAATATCCATAGTTTCTCCAAAAATATTTTTGTCCTATCAACATTCCACTTTGGCAGCATTCGTCCTTGACCCAAAATACATAAGCATACCAAATGGCAAATGCCAGCTCTTCCTAGTTTGTCCGTAATCGGAGTTATACGCACACACGCAGAGCTTGTTGTCTTTTCTGCATTCTGCAGCAAGCAGTGGCTTTTGTATTTACAGACCCACAGAGATGTGGCGATAGACATCAAACACACTACACTTCTCACTCATGGTAATGGCAACATGACACCTAACTAAACTGACTAACCCAACTGAACAACAAAAACACAATCAATCAATAACACTAACAACACTGTTAAAGTAACATGAACCACAATAACATTTAAACCACCCAAACCCCAAACTCTGCAGCACAATGTCCATTCTTCACTGTTGTTAGCTAATATAGCTAATTTCTCCAAAAATATTAGTGCTATCAACTTTCCATTCAGCTTTCATCCTTGACTCAAAATACATAAGCATACCAAACTGCAAATGTCAGCTCTCCCCAGTTTCTCCGTGATCGAAGCCATACACATGCATACACATACACAGAGGCCACTTGGCTATTAATATATCGATTACCTTGAGTTGTTTTTCAAACAGCTTCTGACTATAAATCATATCGTTGCATTTTGAGATGAGATACAAATGGCATTTCTTTGGGTTGTGAGTTATCTTATGTATATTTTACCCACATCAGTATGGAAACAAGTATCGGACATGCTAGTGCATCTGCAGACTATGTGCTTACTGCACCCTTTAAATACGAAATTCAAAAAACAGTGCCATCCTCACTCATTAACTTATGTTTTAATGTTAACATGAAATCACCTGCAATGTTTCAAAGCATTTGTTTTCAAACTGGTGGCGCCTATTCAGCGCACCTTGATATTCAGTACTTTAAGGTTTCTCATAATCCCCCTGGCCGCCCCCTGCACCTCCTAGAATGCACCACGGGGCCAGCAGAGATCCGGCGTTTCACAGCGCATGTAAACAATGGCTGTGGATGGCGTTGATCCAGCAAGCTGACGGGCGATTATGATGATTACACGTTCTCCCAAGTTGAGAGGGTTATCTACAGGAGGTGTAGCACCTGTGATGGACTTCTGCCATGCCCCAATGTCATCTTGTTGTCCATACTTCACGAGGACTGTTTACATTGTGCCCTGAACCGGAACGCTGCTGAAACTGACCTCTCGCGTGAGTCACAGACCGCGAGATGGTGTGAGATTCACAACTGCGAAACAGTGAATGTCTTTCTTTCCATATGTTCTCTGGTACATTCTAGAGCAGTGCTTTGAGTTAGCATCACTAATTTACTGAACTGGGGATATGTTTTGTCAACATCTCGAACCACGCATTCTATCGAATGTTTAGCTCCTGTTTTTTTCATGTTCCGTTGTGTGTTCATATTAGCTGAGCTGGAGCACAGTGACGAGCACACAACACTGCCACTGTTCATGAGGCAGACAAACTATATTTGAGTTCTAACCACAGATGGTCATAATTTTCAACAATTTACCCAACATCCACTAACTATCCACAGTTTGTTAATGGATGCTCATGCAGCCACTTACAATCCAGCAGGTGGTAGTACATCAGTGGAATATTACACAGGCAAAATAAAGTTGCTCTTTCAGTTGACCCTGGTGCGTCAAAGCTCACTGGATTCTACAGAGTTTGTCCTCATTATATGTTCTTTTAGTATGTTGAGTTATGAGATGATAGTATTTGCCGTTTTTGAGTTATTCTCTACATAGGTTTAATATACATAAGCTGGCTGGGATGGACTAACGCACTACAGCTACACTGTAGCTGTCCAAAGCCAACACAGTTACCAGTGCGGGGAATAAATACCACTTTTTTGGCACTGTCATAATTTTATTCACTTTGGGTAAAAAAAAAAAAAAAAAAAAAAAAAAAAAAAAAAAATATATATATATATATATATATATATATATATATATATATATATAGTTAAATGAATTATTTCATTAACTGTATGAGTACCATGCATGGCAGACTGCCCAGCACAACATCGTTTCACGTTTTTGTACAGAGGAAAAAACACCAAGCAGAGCAGACAGATATGCAGTTGGTGTTTTTGGACAAACCAGTTTCTTTTTAACTGTTGACTCAGGCTTGAAGGTGTTGTTGGGAGCTTGTATCAAAGCTATATGTTGAAAACAAAAAGCTATTTATCTAAGACTATTTAATTTCATCATACAACCCCCGTTGAGTGAAATGTAAATAAAAACAAAATACACTGATTTGCAAATCCTCTTCCACCTATATGCAGTTGAATACAACACAGAGATGAGATATTTAACGTTCAAAGTGATAGACTTGTTCGTTTTTGTGGAATTACACTCAACAAAAATATAAACGCAAGACTTTTGGTTTTGCTCCCATTTTGTATGAGATGAACTCAAAGATCTAAAACTTTTTCCACATACACAATATCACCATTTCCCTCAAATATTGTTCACAAACCAGTCTAAATCTGTGATAGTGAGCACTTCTCCTTTGCTGAGATAATCCATCCCACCTCACAGGTGTGCCATATGAAGATGCTGATTAGACACCATGATTAGTGCACAGGTGTGCCTTAGACTGCCCACAATAAAAGGCCACTCTGAAAGGTGCAGTTTTATCACACAGCACAATGCCACAGATGTCGCAAGATTTGAGGGAGCGTGCAATTGGCATGCTGACAGCAGGAATGTCAACCAGAGCTGTTGCTCGTGTATTGAATGTTCATTTCTCTACCATAAGCCGTCTCCAAAGGCGTTTCAGAGAATTTGGCAGTACATCCAACCAGCCTCACAACCGCAGACCACGTGTAACCACACCAGCCCAGGACCTCCACATCCAGCATGTTCACCTCCAAGATCGTCTGAGACCAGCCACTCGGACAGCTGCTGAAACAATCGGTTTGCATAACCAAAGAATTTCTGCACAAACTGTCAGAAACCGTCTCAGGGAAGCTCATCTGCATGCTTGTCGTCCTCATCGGGGTCTCGACCTGACTCCAGTTCATCGTTGTAACCGACTTGAGTGGGCAAATGCTCACATTCGCTGGCATTTGGCACGTTGGAGAGGTGTTCTCTTCACAGATGAATCCCGGTTCACACTGTCCAGGGCAGACGGCAGACAGTGTGTGTGGCGTCGTGTGGGTGAGCGGTTTTCTGATGTCAATGTTGTGGATCGAGTGGCCCATGGTGGTGGTGGGGTTATGGTATGGGCAGGCGTCTGTTATGGACGAAGAACACAGGTGCATTTTATTGACGGCATTTTGAATGCACAGAGATACCGTGACGAGATCCTGAGGCCCATTGTTGTGCCATACATCCAAGAACATCACCTCATGTTGCAGCAGGATAATGCACGGCCCCATGTTGCAAGGATCTGTACACAATTCTTGGAAGCTGAAAATGTCCCAGTTCTTGCATGGCCGGCATACTCCCCGGACATGTCACCCATTGAGCATGTTTGGGATGCTCTGGACCGGCGTATACGACAGCGTGTACCAGTTCCTGCCAATATCCAGCAACTTCGCACAGCCATTGAAGAGGAGTGGACCAACATTCCACAGGCCACAATTGACAACCTGATCAACTCTATGCAAAGGAGATGTGTTGCACTGCATGAGGCAAATGGTGGTCACACCAGATACTGACTGGTATCCCCCCCCCCCCCAATAAAACAAAACTGCACCTTTCAGAGTGGCCTTTTATTGTGGGCAGTCTAAGGCACACCTGTGCACTAATCATGGTGTCTAATCAGCATCTTGATATGGCACACCTGTGAGGTGGGATGGATTATCTCAGCAAAGGAGAAGTGCTCACTATCACAGATTTAGACTGGTTTGTGAACAATATTTGAGGGAAATGGTGATATTGTGTATGTGGAAAAAGTTTTAGATCTTTGAGTTCATCTCATACAAGATGGGAGCAAAACCAAAAGTGTTGCGTTGATATTTTTGTTGAGTGTATCTGCTCATTTTGAAATGGATGCCTACAACACGTTTCAAAAAAGCTGGGACAGGGGTAACAATGCTCAAAGAACACCTATCTGGAACATTCCACAGGTGAACAGGTTAATTGGAAACAGGTGAGTGTCATGATTGGGTATAAAAGGAGCATCCCCAAAAGGCTAAGCTGTTCACAAGCAAAGATGGGGCGAGAATCACCACTTTGTGAACAACTGCCTGAAAAAATAGTCCAACAGTTTAAGAACAATGTTTGTCAATGTTCAATTGCAAGGAATTTAGGGATTTCATCATCTACAGTCCATAATATAATCAGAAGATACAGAGAATCTGGAGAACTTTCTAAACCCAACATTGAATGCCCACCTTCGAACCCTCATGTGGCACTGCAATAATAGCCGACATCATTGTGTAAAGAATCTTACCGTGTGGGCTCAGGAACACTTCAGAAAACCATTGTCAGTTAACACAGTTCGTCGCTACATCTACAAGTGCAAGTTAAAACTCTACCATGCAAAGCGAAAGCCATACATCAACAACATCCAGAAACACCACCACCTTCTCTGGGCCCGAGCTCATCTGAAATGGACAGACGCAAAGTGGAAAAGTGTGCTGTGGTCTGATGAGTCCACATTTCAAATTGTTTTTGGAAATCATGGACGTTGTGTCGCCCGGACAAAAGAGGAAAAAGACAATCCAGATTGAAAGTTCAAAAGCCAGCATCTGTGATGGTATGGGGGTGTGTTAGTGCCCATGGGATGGGCAACTTACACATCTGTGATGGTACCATCAATGCTGAAAGGTACATCCAGGTTTTGGAGCAACACATGCTGCCATCCAAGCAACGTCTTTTTCAGGGACAGCCCTGCTTATTTCAGCAAGACAATGCCAAGCCACATTCTACACGTGTTACAACAGCGTGGCTTCGTAGTAAAAGAGTGCGGGTACTAGACTGGCCTGCCTGCAGTCCAGATCTGTCACCCATTGAAAATGTGTGGCACATTATGAAGCGCAAAATACAACGGAGACCCCGGACTGTTGAACAACTGAAGTCGTACATTAAGCAAGAATGGGAAAGAATTTCACTTACAAAGCTTCAACAATTAGTGTCCTCAGTTCCCAAACACTTATTGAGTGTTGTTAGAAGGAAAGGTGATGCAACAAAGTGGTAAACATACCACTGTCCCAGATTTTTTGAAACGTGTTGCAGGCATCCATTTCAAAATGAGCAAATATTTGCACAAAAACAATAAAGTTTATCAGTTTGAACATTAAATATCGTGTCTTTGTGGTGTATTCAATTTGAGAATCATTGTATTCTGTTTTTATTTCGACTTTACACAACGTCCCAACTTCATTGGAATTGGGGTTGTGTATATAGTGAGTCAAGTAAGTATTTGAACACCCTGCGATTTTGCAAGTTCTCCCACTTACAAATCATGGAGGGGTCTGAAATTTTCATCTTAGGTGCATGTCCACTGTGAGAGACATAATCTAAAGAAAAAATCCGGAAATCACAATGTGTGATTTTTTAAAAATATTTTATTTGTATGTTACTGCTGCAAATAAGTATTTCAACACCTTTGAAAATCAATGTTAATATTTGGTACAGTAGCCTTTGTTTGCAATTACAGAGGTCAAACGTTTCCTGTAGTTTTTCACCAGGTTTGCACACACTACAGCAGGGATTTTGGTCCACTCCTCCATACAGATCTTCTCTAGATCTTTCAGGTTTGGAGTTTCAGCTCCCTCCAAAGATTTTCTATTGCGTTCAGGTCTGGAGACTGGCCAGGCCACTCCAGGAACTTGAAATGCTTCTTACGGAGTTCCTCCTTAGTTGCCCTGGCTGTGTGTTTGGGGTCATTGTCATGCTGGAAGACCCAGCCATGACCCATCTTCAATGCTCTTGCTGAGGGAAGGAGGTTGTTTGCCAAAATCTCGCAATACATGACCCCATCCATCCTCCCTTCAATACGGTGCAATCGTCCTGTCCCCTTTGCAGAAGAGCACCCCCAGAGTATGATGTTTCCACCCCCATGCTTCACGGTTGGGATGGTTTTCTTGGGGTTGTTCTCATCCTCTAAACATGGTAAGTGGAGTTGATTCCAAAAAGGTCTATTTTGGTCTCATCTGACCACATGACCTTCTCCCATGCCTCCTTTGGATCACCCAGATTGTCACTGGTGAACTTCAAACGGGCCTGGACATGTGCTGGCTTGAGCAGGGGGACCTTGCTGACCTGCAGGATTTTAAACCATGACAGCATCATGTGTTACTAATGTAATCTTTGTGACTGTGGTCCCAGCTCTCTTCAGGTCATTGACCAGGTCCTCCTGTGTAGTTCGGAGCTTTCTCAGAATCATCCTTACCCCACAAAGTGAGATCTTGCATGGAATCCAAGACCGAGGGAGATTGACAGTCATCATGTGTTTCTTCCACTTTCTAATAAATAATCATAACAGTTGTTGTCTTCTACCAAGCTGCTTGCCTGTTGTCCTGTAGTCCATCCAAGCCTTGTGCAGGTCTACAGTTTTGTCCCAGGTGTCCTTAGACAGCTCTTTGGTCTTGGCTATGGTGGACAGGTTGGAGTGTGATTGATTGTGTGTGTGAACAGGTGTCTTTTATACAGATAAGTTCAAACAGGTGCAGTTAATACAGGTAAACAGTGCAGAATAAGAGGGCTTCTTAAAGAAAAATTAACAGGTCTGTGTGAGCCAGAATTCTTGCTGGTTGGTAGGTGATCAAATACTTATTTGCAGCAGTAACATACATATAAATTATTAAAAAAAAATCATACATTGTGATTTCCGGATATTTTTTTTAGATTCTGTCTCTCACAATGGATGTGCACCTAAGATGAAAATTTCAGACCCCTCCATGATTTCTAAGTGGGAGAACTTGCAAAATTGCAGGGTGTTCAAGTACTTATTTTCCTCACTGTATATATATATATATATATATATATATATATATATATATATATATATATATATATACACACACACACACTTTTTTGCATGTCGGCAGCAGAGCAACAGTGTGTGTGTGTGTGTGTGTGTGTGTGTGTGTGTGTGTGTACCAGTGCGGCAGCGAGGTAGCCCATGCCATTGTGGGTGAGCTGATTGCTCCATAGCACCAAAGTGATGAGGCCTTTCCTCTGCTCTTTTAGTCCCTCACACAAATAGGCCAAACCTGTGAAGACATTTGCACTTAAATGGGGAAAAGTGGAAAAAAAAGAAGCACATCATTTTAAGAAAATATTACTAGGAAGGAAAGGAAGGAGTAAAGCAACAAAATTATTGTCTGAGGTGTCAATCATGGGAGGCTCATGTTTGTTATAAATTACAAATGAGCCTTTTCTTAGCCTCAATGAAGGCAAAACATGAAGGTGAAATTGTTCAAAAAGTCTGACGTGTCAAAGGGGCAAAAACCTTTTTGAAAGCACTGTAAGTGAAAGGATCCATCTTTAATTTTATTAAAGGATTAAAGCATGTACTAAAATACATCTTTGATAAGGCCTCGTACAGTGCATCCAGAAAGCATCCAAAATGGAAAAAATTCATTTTGTCCCTCAAAATTATACTCACAACACTCCATAATGACAGCATGAATAAAAGGTTTTTTTTTTTTTTTTTTTTTTTTTTTTTTGGGAATTTTAGCAAATTTAAAAATATAGCACATGTACGTAAGTATTCACACCCTTCGCTCAATACTTTGTTGATGCACCTTTGGCAGTAATTACAGCCTGAAGTCTTCTTAGGTCCTTTGGAGTACAGGGGCACTCCTGAGGACCTTCTTGGACTCTGTAGTGGCATCAGCCACTTTCTACGGAGTGGTCTGCTGGAGCAGCAGCATCACGACTGCTGAGAGGAGGAGACTTGACAAAAGGATTTGGAAGGCCAGCTATGTCTTGAGAAGTCACCTGGATTCTGTGCCGGAGGTGGGAGAAAGGAGGATGACGGCTAAGCTGGCATTCCTGCTGGAGAACGCCTCCCACCCCATGCGTGACACCCTGACTGCACTAGAACGCTCCTTCAGTAACAGGCTGCTCCACCACAAGTGTGTGAAGGAGCGATACCGCAGGTCCTTCCTTCCTGCTGCTGTCAGACTCCACAACCAGCACTCTTCCCCAGACCACTCAGATCACCATTATATCATCATTACAGTAGCAATTTTTCTGTCTCTCCTTTGCAATAATACTGCATAGTCTTGTGCAATAATAACTTGTACACTCATGTACAACATCACTTGAACACTCATGCAATATTACGAAGCATTCTTTTTTTCTTGCTTGTAAATAGTGTATTCTATGGTATATGTTGTTATTCTGCATAGGACTTGACTTCCATGTGTTTTTGGTATTTATTTTCTTTTACTTTATTTTTGCATACTTTGCACATTTGTTCTGACTGTCCCTTTGCTGTTGTAACATCAGAAATTTCCCCATCGTGGGACTAATAAAGGATTATGTTATCAATCAATCAATCAATCAATTTTTTTTTTATATAGCGCCAAATCACAACAAACAGTTGCCCCAAGGCGCTTTATATTGTAAGGCAAGGCCATACAATAATTACAGAAAAACCCCAACGGTCAAAACGGCCCCCTGTGAGCAAGCACTTGGCGACAGTGGGAAGGAAAAACTCCCTTTTAACAGGAAGAAACCTCCAGCAGAACCAGGCTCAGGGAGGGGCAGTCTTCTGCTGGGACTGGTTGGGGCTGAGGGAGAGAACCAGGAAAAAGACATGCTGTGGAGGGGAGCAGAGATCGATCACTAATGATTAAATGCAGAGTGGTGCATACAGAGCAAAAAGAGAAAGAAACAGTGCATCATGGGAACCCCCCAGCAGTCTACGTCTATAGCAGCATAACTAAGGGATGGTTCAGGGTCACCTGATCCAGCCCTAACTATAAGCTTTAGCAAAAACGAAAGTTTTAAGCCTAATCTTAAAAGTAGAGAGGGTGTCTGTCTCCCTGATCTGAATTGGGAGCTGGTTCCACAGGAGAGGAGCCTGAAAGCTGAAGGCTCTGCCTCCCATCCAGCCCTAACTATAAGCTTTAGCAAAAAGGAAAGTTTTAAGCCTTATCTTGAATATGATGCCACAAGCTTGGTGCACCTATCTTTGGGCAGTTTTGCCCATTCCTCAAGCTCCATCAGGTTGGATGGGGAGCACTGGTGCACAGCCATTTTCAGATCTCACCAGAGATGTTCAATCAGATTCAGGTCTGAGCTCTGACTGGGCCACTCAAGAACATTCACAGAGTTGCCCTGAAGCCACTCCTTTGATATCTTGGCTGAGTGCTTAGGGTCATTGTCCTGCTGAAAGATGAACCATACAGGCCTGATTGGTGGATTGCTGCAGAGATGGTTGTCCTTCTGGAAGGTTCTCCACTCTCCACAGAGGAATGCTGGACCTCTGATAGAGTAACCATCGGGTTCTTGGTCACCTCCCTGACTAAGGCCATACTTCTCTGATTGCTCAGTTTAGACAGGCTGACTGCCTGTTTGCAAAAATCTCAAAAACTTTTTCACATGGCCATTATGGGGTATTGTGTGTGGAATTTTGAGGAAAAAAAAATATTTAATCAATATTGGAATAAGGCTGCAACATAACAAAATGTGGAAAAAGTGAAGCACTGTGAATACTTTTTGGATGCACTGTAAATACAATATCACAACCCCATAAGCTCAAAAAGACACCCAACATATTCAAGGCTGTTGAAAGGAATGCACACGCTAACTTGAAGGTTTTACAACCATCTGTGTATTACTGTACAACTGGACTTTTATGTGTGGGTATGGGGATACTACACAATACTACATAAAATATTTTACACTGTCTGTATTACATGCAATATGTTCTAAAAAATGGAATAGGTGTGTGTTTTGTGTTTCCTGCACACCTGCCACAATCTGACCTGTTTATAACTGGAAAACCAGAACAGAGACAAGATAGAAATAAAGAACTAATGTCTAGTGTCTAACAAGTTTGTACAACATGATCTGGATCTGACAATTTATCTGAATCTTGTGGTCAGAAATCTTTTTCCCTTGTGGGTCAAAGCTGTGCATGTTTTCCATTTCTCTTTGCTCTACCCAAACACAATTAGTGTGAGGGAGTATGTTCAACCAATCATCAGCTGGGGCAGGTCTGGGTAGAGCAAAAACAAATGGTAAACATACAGTGGCCCTATGGAATGAGGTGTGTGTTAATATAATCAAACACAAACTTCTTTAAAAAACAGTAAAACATACAGGCTGCAAACCAATTTGTGTAATTAAGTAAACCAGCCATTCTGTAAATTTGGGCCTTCAGTGCCTCCTGCTGGGCACTGAAGGTACTGCAAATAGACCTTGAAGGGCGACTGATTTTCAAGCTTGAGATGACCCCAAAATGCACAGGTGAGCCCTGTTAACTTGCACACACATAAGATGCAATTCAGCTTTACTCGTGGTCAAGTTGTGGACTCCGAAAATTTGGACTACCTATAACAGTTCATTCTGATTTGACCATTTTTGGGAAGGATCGTCAGTGCGGACAATGATTTCTTCTTCCTCCTCCGGCTGGTGCAGGTCAGCAATGAGGGCGGATGACTCTACGTGGAAGATTCCTGATGATTCAAAGTTTTTGGATGCAACTCTTTAGATCCTTACTGCTGGTTCAGATTGGGCCAGAATCTATACATTCGGAATAGTACATGTATATGTATATAAACACACAAAACAAAGCGATTTTGGAGAGAGCAGCCACTGATGTCACAGTGTAGCGCTACTCTGATTGGCTGTCACACCAAAAATCTTATAAGAGTTTTGAAATACTGATTTACAACATTTTGATACTATTTAAGGACTTATTTTTATATTAACAAATTCACTGCATTTTACGTAAGGCTTTTTCAGGAGCTGCAGGAACCCTAATATAAGAATATACTTTATCTTAGGGGGGTCTCCCATTGGTGATTTTGGCAATGATTTCGATCCCGGTGTCAGAACTGAGGAAATCAGTAGCCCAATTGTAGCCAAGATTCAGATGAAATTGCAGTTTTTACAAAAACTGCAATTCAGTGGCAGAAACTAGACTACTCAGGATTGAGGGAAAGATGAATGCAGCAAAGTACAGAGACATCCTGGATGAAAACCTGCTCCAGAGCGCTCTTGACCTGGTGTTTTATGTGCGATTACATGAGCGTAACTAAGTACTGCTGATTACATAAAATTCCCATCACGCGATTGTTTTGGAACTTGTGTGTTTTCTCACACTTTTCTCAAAAAGCTCAAACCCCTGTTAACATATTAAAAATGTCTTCTGGTCAAGAGTACAACATGGGTTACATGTTGTAGAGGAAGATCAGAAGGAGGACAGGGTTCTAGCTAGGATAAAATTTTAGTGTAGTGGTAATGTCGAGGGAGTGAGGCGACCAAGGGAGGGGATAGTGCGGAAGGGGGGCAGCTTTTGAAAATTTAAGCTAAAAATTGGCCATTCTAGGGGTACCCAAGGGGGAAAAGCCAGGTACGACAGTCCAAGTCCCTTCATCATGTCCAGAAGGCTGGGGAAGTTTGTTGAGTGGGCAATCTCATTCTGGGTTAGCCAGTACATGGCCCTCAGTGAGGCAGTCGGAGTCCGTGGACATTTTTAAGTCAAGACTTAAAACCTATTTTTATTCTCTTTCTTATGAGTAGTTTTTATTTTGTGTTTTATTCTTTTACTTCTGTTTTTAATTAGGTATTTTATTTTTTTTTATTTTTATTTATTTATTTTATTTTTTTTTATGTTCTGTGTGAGGCACCTTGAGACGGCTTTTGTTGTAAGTTGGCGCTTTATAGGCTGATTAAATTGAAATTGAACATTTTATTGAGTCTTATGCCGCGTTCACATCGGGCGTGATCAGACGCTACAAATTCGTGGGGGTCACGTGGCGACGGATGCGCCTCCTTCGCCCGGTGTGTCACTCCGCTTTTGCTGCAAAAATTCGCCCTGGTGCGTCATCAAATAGGAGGAGCTTCCATTCCGCTCGTCGGCTCCATGACGGACCTTGATCACACAGAGCGAGTTGTTGTGGAAAGCTCCCAATTCAGGGAGTATCATTATCAATTATCATCACGCAGGAACTGCGCCTTCCACCAGCGGTCCTTCCACCTATGCGGGACCCAGTTTGAGGACCTCCTGTCCCGTTCACGCGCGCACATGCAAAAAAAAAAAAAAAAAAAAAAAGAAACGCCGCTGCTTGCTGTGAGGCTGCAGCTCGCTCTTCCCCCCCCAAAAACTCTGTCATAATTGTGTTTAGAAACCAGTCACCATTTGCTTTATTATACATCTGTGTAGTTAATAGGTAAAATAATCTCCATGGATGATTCGCTCGCGCGCGCACGTAAAATATAAAGAGAAAGTAACTCCGCTCCCCGCTGCTGCGGGGCTGCTGCTCGCTCCAAAAACTCTGTCATAATTGTGAAATAAAGGACAAAAGAGACATAAGTCCTGCTCACAGGCTGCTACCAGATACAGGACATGTTCACATCTTCAGTCAAACTCCAGACATCTCCACATCACTACATATTCAGTCCCTGATTGGTCATCGCGGCACGACGAGACGAAAAAGTTCAGATTTTTCAACTTGGGGAGGAGGGCAACGTGACGTGATGCGACGCAATATCGCGCCACAAACGCGCCAATCGCTTCACTCATGTCGCTTCATTCGTGTCCATCGCGTTGCGCTGCGTGACTTGGCGCAAAAACGCGTCGTTCCATAGGGATTACATGGCAACCTGTCACTGCCGTCGCTCACGTCGAGCCCGGTGTGAACGCGGCATTAAAGTAAATAAATATGAAATTGTCACTGGAACCTTAAACTCTGGACATAATAAACTCTACATGGTGGATCCTTGATCTCTGGACATAGAAATAAAATCTTTATTTTCTGTCAAAAGCATTTCCTTTCAGATATTATTATTGGCATGAATGTCTGAGCTGAGCTCTTACAGCTCGCTGCGCTGCACACAGGTTCATAAAGAATGCAGGACGTCTCATTTTGGGAGGAAAAACGTTTTAGTCGATTGTAATTTATTGTCTCTATTGCAATGTTTGTAAGAGGTGTCACTTTATTTAAAGTGGAAATTCGTTTTGAAGTTATTAATTCCGAGCGGACTCTGTCTCAGCAGAGAGCAGTGCAGCGTTTGAAGCTGTGCCAATGGAACGGAGGGCGATTCTCGTTTGTTGACTGCAACAAGACAAGAGTCCCAGTTAGTGACTTTAATCCACACAAAAGTGACTCATGATAGTTTAATGGCTTTGAGAGGGGTTAAGAAGCGGACTTATCGCTTCTGAAGAGCAGCGAATCAAAGAGCCACGAGGCATTGAATCGAAGCATTGCTTCATTGATTCACGCTTCAAACTGGAGTCGCGCTGCAGAATTGTTGATTACAGACCTGTAACACAAGTTTGCGCTAGCAAGAACCCTGGAGGATTCTGTTCAGAGTACCAGATTGTCCACTTTCACCTACTTTGACATAAGATTACTCCCCATCTGCACCAATTAATCTGATTATTCAGTTTTTGTATATCACGAATCATCTATGTCACAACGTTTTCCCCGAATACTCACAATATTCTACACTATCACTACTCTATTTCAGGCCCTGATTGGGTATAATTATTTTTTTTGTCAAAATTGTGGAAAATCTGGTGTCAAAAATTGACAACAGGGGAGGTGATGGCCTAGTGGTTAAGCGTTGGGCTTGAGAACAGAGGATCCTTGGTTAAAACCCCAGCCTGACTGGAAAATCACTAAGGGCCCTTGGACAAGTCCTTAAACCCTAAGTTGCTCCCGGTGTTTAGTGAGCACCTTGTATGGCAGCACCCTGACATCGAGGTAAATGTGATGCATAAATGTAAAGTGCTTTGAGCGTATGACACAGATGGAAAAGTGCAATATAAATGCAGTCCATTTACCATTTAACAGGACATTGCCGTTTGTGTCAATCAAAATTGTAATTCAAGGTTCCCATGGTTCTGAGAAGATTTTAAGATGTCAAAGTGGGCTGCAGTGTTCTAAGTTTGGGAATAACTCATGTAAACAATATACCTTTCCATTTTTTTTTGTATAAAGTTTCCTCTGTCTTTCTCACTGATTAGAGTTTTGCCCTCATTTGCGCTGCCTGACTTTTTGTTTTCAGTTCTGAGACAAAGCTGTCAAGTGGGTGGGGTTTTTTTTCAAGGATGCAACTCCATTAGTTAATGAGCTTTTGAATGACAGCTCACTGACCCGGGTATTGGCATTAGGGATGTCCCTCTGGGGATAAAGGGCCCACTTCACAGCTTTGTGTCAGAACTGCAAACAAAAAGTGAGGCAGCATAACAGAGCTGGCAGTGTCACTGTGAAGCTGACACGAAGGGCAAAAGTCTGGTGAGAAAGAAGATGCACAAACTATGAAAAATTATCCCAAGGGAGCCAATAAATGCTAATCTTAAGAACATTATCAAAGACATAAAAGGCCATTACTTTGCATGATGAGACAAATGTGCAACTTTTTTGTTTGTTGGAGATAACTTATTTTCTTGCACCCCTTTAAATTCTTATTTTGTGTGATATTCAAGACATTTTTTTATTGGCACAAATCTGACACCATAAGCTCTGGCTTGTCCATTTCATAGATCTGGGGTGACGTTGCCATATTTTCTTTATGCAACATTATTTCTACACTCTGACTGGCTTTACTTTGGCTTATGCAATTTCACCCACAGGGATTAATGCAATCACACAGAAAGTAACCCAATCACTTTGGTGAAACAACTCCACCTTGACAAAGCAAATAGGGCTTCACAAACAATACGGCTGCATGCTAGTGCGCGATCATTTCCTGCATACCGGAGTCGAGGATGTGGTTGTTGCGCAGATCCAGGATCTGGATGTTATAGTTGAATTTTAGCAGGTTGCCAAGTTGGGCTGAATCCTGCAGGCCATTCAGCTTGTTGTCTGCCAGGTATAACTCCCGCAGATTCATGTTCATCTTCAGAGCAGTTGCTGATCAAATAAAAAAAAAAAAAGGAGTTGAAGGAAGAGCATGAGATATGCAAAAAAGTTGAAATAAATAAATCCAAAGAACAGAAGAATCATCTAATAAATTGAGTTTTTAGGTAAATGCTGTAGTTGTGCATGTCCTCTCAAGCCATCCCTCTGGTGACTTGCTCATCTTACCCAGCAACATGAGGGGTCTCCCAGACAGACTAGCATTCTCCAGGTGAAGGACCGTCAGACTGCCACTGATCCGGAGTGCTCGTGCTACAAAGGGAGCTGAGTGGTCCAACAGAGGAGTGTTACGAGCATCCAGGTATAACAAAGAGCTTGTCTGGGTGAAATACAAACACCAAAACATTCACTTAGAAACTGTTTTACTTAGAAAATTTAGCTTACAAGCAAACAAGTTCCTGCACTCAAATGTGAAATAATGTCCTGATGGTAGTGACTGAAATAGTCTCACGTTAAGAATCTCTAATAACTACAGGCTCAGTTACATATTAGTTTGCTTCATTTATTTTGGGGCAGTGGTGTCCTGGAGGTTAAAGATGTAGATTTGTGACCAGACAAACTATAGTTCATCTGACAGGAAGGAAACTTGAAGTAAAATTGTTAATCCCCAAACTGCTCCCATTGAGTTGGCAGCAGCCTGACAGTGTGCACGGCACACCCATGTGTGTGCGAGTGAAACTGGGATTTTCATACACAAGAAAACAGATCAAATCCAGGCTTGAGTGACCCATGTGCATTCTGGCAAACTGGAACTGAAATTTCTCATTACAGTGCAACCGGAAAAGTCTTCACAGCTCTTCACTTTTTCAACATTTTATTATGTTACAGCCTTATTCCAAAATGGATGAAATTAATTTTTTCCCCTCAAACTTCTACACACAATACCACATAATGACAATGTGAAAAACTTTTAAAGACCTTTATATATATATATATATATATATATATATATATATATATATAAACCCCCAACAACAACTACAACAAAAAAGCCCATTAAGAAATCACATGTACACAAGTATTCACTGCCTTTGCCATGAAGCTCAAAGTCGAGCTCAGGTGCATCCTGTTTCCACTGATCATCCTTGAGATGTTTCTACAACTTAACTGGAGTCCAACTGGGGCAAATTCAGTTGATTGGACAGGAATCAGAAAGGCTCACACCTGTCTACATATAAGGTTCCACAGTTGACAGTGCATGTCAGAGCACAAACCAAGCATGAAGTCAAAGGAATCTTCTGTAGACCTCTGAGACAGGATTGTCTCGAGGCACAAATCTGGGGAAGGGTACAGAAACACTTCTGGTGCTTTGAAGGTCCCAAATGAGCACAGTGGCCTCCATCATCTGTAAATGGAAGGAGCTTGGATCCATCAGGACTCTTCCTGGAGCTGAGCACCCGTCTAACCTGAGCAAAAATGGGGAGAAGGGCCTTAGTCAGGGAGGTGACCAAGAACCCGATGGTCACTCTGTCAGAGCGTCACCATTTCTCTGTGGAGAGAGGAGAACTTCCCAGAAGGACAACCATCTCTGCAGCAATCCACTAATCAGGCCTGTATGGTAGAGTGGCCAAATGGAAGCCACTACTTAATAAAAGGCACATGGTAGCCCGACTGGAGTTTGAAAAAAGGCACCTGAAGAACTCTCAGACCATGAGAAACAAAATTCTCTGGTCTGATGAGACAAAGATTGAACTCTTTGGCGTGAATACCAGGCATCATATTTGGAGGATACCAGGCACCATCCTTACAGTGAAGCATGGTGGTGGCAGCATCATGCTGTGGTGATGTTTTTCAGTAGCAGGGACTTGGAGACTAGTCAGGATTGAGGGCAAGATGAATGCAGCAATGTAGAGACATCCTGGATGAAAACCTGCTCCAGAGTGCTCTTGACCTCAGACTGGGGCGACGGTTCTTTCAGCAGGACAATGACCCTAAGCACACAGCCAAGATATCAAAGGAGTGGCTTGTCCCAGTCCACCCAGCTGTAAATGGGGACCAGCCTTGGCTGGAGAATCAGCAATGGATGAGCATCCTGTGCAGGAAGGGTTGTAGAATCTCACCTACTTCATGCTACAGAAACCAGGGATAAGAACCGGCACTTGTGTGTCCTACAAACTGTATTTGGGCTGCAACAATTTTCACAGTCAATTACTCAACTGAATATTTTCAATTAACTAGTTGCTAGGGCCACAAAATAACAGAGAAGTATGAAAAATGTCAATTCATGTTTTCCAGAGCCAAAGATGATACCTTCAAGTATCTTGTATTGTCCACAACTCGGAGATATTCCGTGTATTGCCAAATAGGAGTACAGAAACTACTAACATAAACCCAGAAAGTATTCACAGTTAAGAATCTGAAATCTAAGAATTTTGTTATTAAAAAGGCTCAAAATAATTGACTACAAACATGTAATAACAGTTTGATCCTTCATGCCTTTGGGCAGTTGAAACTCATCTAATGTGCTCATTGTCCACTTCACATGTAGGAACTTTTCCAGCCATCGCCACAATTATTCTGTTAAAATAAATAAAATCGCCTGACCTCAAGTAATTTCCCCTTTTCTACCCTGTATTTATTAGATCGTGCAGGAAAGGATGAGCTCTCACCTTTCTCATCATGTGAGCTGCAGCCTGCCATCCCCGCGTGCCAATGTGCTTGTTGAAGGAGATGTTGAGATGCGTGGCTGACTCGTAGTACTCAATCATGTCGAACAGTGCGGATGCACCCTGAGAAGCAGCAAGAAACAGAAGACAGACCAGAAATACAATACATCAGCCTTGAAGTGGGTTTCAGCTTTAAGATAATCCTCCAGTTCATCACTGTGTCAAAGAACTGAAGAGCAGCTAGAGCTGAAGCTCTGTAGGTGATATTCCCTCACTGTAGAAGAGACCTGCTGAGATGTTTCCACGAGGGCCACCCACTGATAAGTTCTTTTGCCTGGGCTATCTCAAGAAAAATTCAAATATGAGTTAGAGTGTGCAAATAACAAGCATAAATTATATATACGAGGTCTGTTAGAAAGGTATCAGACCTTTTAATTTTTTTCAAAAACCATATGGATTTGAATAACGTGTGATTGCATCAGCCAAGCTTGAACCTTCGTGCGCAGGCGTGACTTTTTTCACGCCTGTCGGTTGCGTCATTCGCCTGTGAGCAGGCTTTGTGTGAGCAGTGGTCCACCCTCTCGTCGTTTTTTTATTGCGAATAAATGTCTGAACGATTTGGAGCTTTGCTGCATCAATTTTTTTCCAGAAACTGTGAGAGACCTCCAGGTGGACACCGTTCGGAAAATTAATATGGCTTTCAGGGACGATTTTATGGGGATTACACAGATTAAGGAGTGATCAAGACGGTTTAAAGACCGCCCACAGCTGCTGAGAGCACATCGCGCTCCGAGCGCCGATCGACAGGCTCAAACCCCGCTGAAACAACCAGATCATTTCCAGCGTGAAAGCTTTGTTGATCCGGGACATCGTATGACTTTCACAAAAAGGCAGGAGACGTGGACATCAGCACTTTTTCGGCACATTCCACTGTTACATTTTTTTTTTCATGGAAAGAAAAGCGGATGGATGCGCCACCGTGCCGTTCATGGCGCGGCACAAAACCACCTCCGTGTTGGTCTCACAGGACGGCTTTGAGATGGCTTTCAGACGGCTGTCGGTGGGTTTTCAATCGTGTGACTATCCGAGAAATTGTGGATGAGCCTGGACATGCCAGAACATGTCCTGTGAGGCTTCATCACGGTGTTGCTTTGCCTCATGCGGCTCCACCGCGACGCACGGAACTCCTCCGCACGTCTGTCTCAATGTGCCGAAAAACTGCTGATGTCCACGTCTTCCGCAATTCCTGTGCTAGTAAGATGACATACCAGATCAAGACAGTGTCCAGTTTAGAAATGAACGGCACATTCCACTGTTACTGTTACACTGTTTTTGTCATGGAAAGAGAAGCGGAGATTCCGCGCGTCGCGGTGGAGCCGCATGACGCAAAGCAACGCCATGATGAAGCCTCACAGGACATGTTCTGGCATGTCCATGCTCATCCACAATTTCTCGGATAGTCACACGACTGAAAACCCACCGACAGCCGTCTGAAAGCCATCTCAAAGCCGTCCTGTGAGACCAACGGAGGTGGTTTTGTGCCGCGCCATGAACGGCACGGTGGCGCATCCGTCCGCTTTTCTTTCCATGAAAAAAACTCCTGTAACAGTGGAATGTGCCGAAAAAGTACTGATGTCCACGACTTCTGCCTTTTTGTGAAAGTCAGACGACGTCCCGGATCAACAAAGCCTTCACGTTGGAAATGATCTGGTTGTTTCAGTGGGGTTTGAGCCTGTCGATCGGCGCTCGGAGCTCGACGCGCTCTCAGCAGCTGTGGGCGGTCGTTAAACTGTCTGGACCAATCCTTAATCTGTGTAATCCCCATAAAATCGTCCGTGAAAGCCATATTCATTTTCCGAACGGTGTCCACCTGGAGGTCTCTCACAGTTTCTGGAAAAAAACTGATGCAGCAAAGCTCCAAATCGTTCAGACATTTATTTGCAATAAAAAAAAAACGATGAGAGGGTGGACCAGTGCTCACACAAAGCCTGCTCACAGGTGAATGACGCAACCGACAGGCGTGAAAAAACTCACGCATGCGCACGAAGGTTCAAGCTTGGCTGATGCAATCACACGTGATTCAAATCCATATGGTTTTTGAAAAAAATAAAAAGGTCGGATACTTTTCTAACAGACCTCGTATATGTAAGGATCAAACAAAGAGAAGCTCTACATTATACTGTTTGAATGCACGACGTGAAGTCTAAAACACCAAAATGAAGCCGTGCAATCAAACCGTATAATGCAAGGCTTCGAGTTGTTTAATCCGCTTACACCATGGTCCCACTCAGTGAGCTAACACACAAATATTTATTTAAGTTAACAGAATTTGATAAAAATGCGTAAGTATCTGAGACCATTTTATGCCAGTCTCAAGATATTTTCATCCTTGGCAACCGTTCTCCTCATCAATTTCAATTTATTTTCATTTATATAGTGCCAAAACACAACAGAGTTGCCTCAAAGCGCTTCACACAGGTAAGGTCTAACCTTACCAACCCCCAGAGCAACAGTGATAAGGAAAAACTCCCTCTGAGGAAGAAACCTCAAGCAGACCAGACTCAAAGGGGTGACCCTCTGCTTGGGCCATGCTACAAACATAAATTACAGAACAATTCACGGACGAATATACAAGAAATGCTATTGGCACACAGGACAGGTGGGTCGCCAACACAAATACAACTCCCATCTCTGGATGGAGCTGCACCTTAAACAGAGAGAAAAAAAAAGAATCAGGCATCAGCAAGACAAAAAATACTGTATAATTTGCCAGCATTAAACAAGAAAAACAGAAGAAATACTAAGGTGATCGCCGGCCACTAGCCCTAAACTTCACTAAAAGACCCAAAATTTAGGTAAAGTTGAGACTGCAGCCCGCTCCAATTACTAATAAATGAATTAAAAGAGTAAAAAGCGTAAAACAAAACTGTACCAGTATGCTAGCCATATGAAAGGGAAAATAAGTGCGTCTTAAGTCTGGACTTGAAAATCTCCACAGAATCTGACTGTTTTATTGACGCAGGGAGATCATTCCACAGAACAGGGGCACGATAAGTGAAAGCTAGGTGACCCGCAGACTTCTCATTCACCCTAGGGACAGAAAGCAGTCCTGCACCCTGAGAACGTAAAGCCCAGGCCGGTACGTAAGGTTTAATTAGGTCACCAAGGTAGGGAGGTGCCAGTCCATGAATAATTTTATAGGTTAGAAGCAGAATCTTAAAATCTGATGTCACTGGGACAGGAAGCCAGTGAAGGGATACCAAAATGGGTGTAATGTGGTTGTACTTTCTGCTTCGTGTCAAAAGTCTGGCTGCAGCATTTTGAACCAATTGGAGACCCCTAATGCTAGACTGCGGTAAACCAGAAAATAGAACATTGCAGTAGTCTAATCTAGAAGAGATAAACGCATGGATCAGGGTCTCAGCATCAGCCATAGACAGGATGGGACGAATCTTCGCTATACAGTGGTCCCTCGCTATAACGCAGTTCACCTTTCGCGGCCTCGCAGTTTCACGGATTTTTCTTAGGGCCATTTTGCATGCTTTTTTTTTTTTTTTTTTACAGCACATTGTGTTCTGCGTCCTTATCAGGCGGGCCGGTCGTGGCACCGGTCGGCATCACCTCGATTGCTCTCACTGCCTCCGATGCGCTTTCTGCGGGCCCGGTAAACGCAGCAGCGGGCCACTCACACTGCCCTCCTGTCTGCTGTGCGGAATTGAGCCAAATCTGACAACAGGTCCAGAGACTACGCTCGCTGTTTTGATGCGGATGTTGACCGCAGCCGCAGAGCTCCGGACTTGGATTCTTTGCGGGTCCCGCATCCGTACCTCCGGAGGCAGTGAGCGAAGGGAGAGCATGCGCATTGTGTTCTGCGTGTGTCTGTTTATAATCTTCTCGCACATAAGAAAAAAGAGAGTGTTTACACAGGAGAGAAAAGTGAGAAAATGTTAATGCCTGTTTGAGAAAAGTGTATAAAGTGTGTAGTGATGGGTTTTATAGCCTTGAAACATCTATAATCGCAAAAAATAGCGCTGACTACTTCGCGGATTTCGCTTATCGCGGGTTATCTTTAGAACGTAAGTCCCCGACTGAAAACCCACCGACAGCCGTCTGAAAGCCATCTCAAAGCCGTCCTGTGAGACCAACACGGAGGTGGTTTTGTGCCGCGCCATGAGCACCATGGTGGCGCATCCGGCCGCTTTTCTTTCCATGAAAAAAACTCCTGTAACAGTGGAATGTGCCGAAAAAGCGCTGATGTCCACGTCTCCTGCCATTTTTGTGTAAGTCAGACGACGTCCCGGATCAACAAAGCCTTCACGTTGGAAATGATCTGGTTGTTTCAGCGGTGTTTCAGCCTGTCGATCGGCGCTCTGAGCGCGGCGCGCTCTCAGCAGCTGTGGGCGGTCTTTAAACCGGCTGGAGCACTCCTTAATCTGTGTAATCCCATAAAATCGTCCCTCAAAGCCATTTGAATTTTCCGAATGGTTACCACCTGGAGGTCTCTCACAGTTTCTGGAAAAAATTGATGCAGGAAAGCTCCAAATCGTTCAGACATTTATTCGCAATAAAAATCCGACGAGAGGGTGGACCACTGCTCACACAAAGCCTGCTCACAGGCAAATGACACAACCGACAGGCCTGAAAAAACTCACGCATGCGCACGAAGGTTCAAGCTTGGCCGATGCAATCACACGTGATTCAAATCCATATGGTTTTTGAAAAAAATAAAAAGGTCGGATACTTTTCTAACAGACCTCGTACATCCTCTTGATGCTGTCCACTGATTAGCTGAACAACTGAAAGCTGCAGTCACATGCAAACAGTTCAGACTGTTACAAATATAAAAACCATTCACACACGGTGTAAATATAAAGTTTTAATCTTACCTGTTCCATTCAGTCGGATTTATCATCGCAGCCTGATAACTTATCCACATAAAGTATCCTGATTTTGCAAAATGTCTGAAAATACTTTTAGTTGTCGTGGCTGAAGAAACATAGCTCCTGGTGTGTTTCTCAGCCTGAACCAGAGAACGCCGACACTTTGTGCCACAACAAAAAAATTTTACTTATTTTAAAAGTTGAATGACTCACAGTGCTTCATTCATTCACGTCAGTGTTTACTACAGATGTAACAGAGTCCAGCAGGTGTCGCTGTGCAGATGTCATTAGTAACTCTCACTCCCAACAGCTCAAAAGGATTCTCTGGTCACGAGGCCAGAGCTCTGGATTTTAGCCTTCTGGTTAGAGATTCCAACTCCCATGCCCGAGATCGTGAATTTGCGTCCTGAGGGGAGCGAATGGGCGGAGTCATAACAACACAACGCAGAGTGCAGCCGTGACACAGACATCAGTCAATTCTTCTGCATTGTGCACCCGACAAAAGTAAATGCCATGATCCACCAAGACAAAAATAAAATAAAATTTAAAAAATGTTAAATTGTTTGAATCATATTTATCTAATAGATTACAATTTGTTCATGTAAATGGGGACTCTTCTTCACAGACTAAGGTTAATTATGGAGTTCCACAAGGTTCTGTGCTAGGACCAATTTTATTCACTTTATACATGCTTCCCTTAGGCAGTATTATTAGACGGCATTGCTTAAATTTTCACTGTTACGCAGATGATACCCAGCTGTATCTATCCATGAAGGCAGAGGACACACACCAATTAGCTAAACTGCAGGATTGTCTTACAGACAAAGACATGGATGACCTCTAATTTCCTGCTTTTAAACTAAGATAAAACTGAAGTTATTGTACTTGGCCCCACAAATCTTAGAAACATGGTGTCTAACCAGATCCTTACTCTGGATGGCATTACCCTGACCTCTAGTAATACAACCCCTGGCAAAAATTATGGAATCACCGTCCTCAGAGGATGTTCATTCAGTTGTTTAATTTTGTAGAAAAAAAGCAGATCACAGACATGACACAAAACTAAAGTCATTTCAAATGGCAACTTTCTGGCTTTAAGAAACACTATAAGAAATCAAGAAAAAAAGATTGTGGCAGTCAGTAACGGTTACATTTTTAGACCAAGCAGAGGAAAAAAATATGGAATCACTCAATTCTGAGGAAAAAATTATGGAATCACCCTGTAAATTTTCATCCCCCAAATTAACACCTGCATCAAATCAGATCTGCTCATTGACATTGACCCTATGCCATGACATTGACCCTATGTGTCTTTTTGCAAGGAATGTTTTTGCAGTTTTTGCTCTATGGCAAGATGCATTATCATCTTGAAAAATGATTTCATCATCCCCAAACATCCTTTCAATTGTCCAAAATATCAACATAAACTTGTGCATTTATTAATGATGTAATGACAGCCCCAGTGCCTTTACCTGACATGCAGCCCCATATCATCAATGACTGTGGAAATTTACATGTTCTCTTCAGGCAGTCATCTTTATAAATCTCATTGGAACGGCACCAAACAAAAGTTCCAGCATCATCACCTTGCCCAATGCAGATTCGAGATTCATCACTGAATATGACTTTCATCCAGTCATCCACAGTCCACAATTGCTTTTCCTTAGCCCATTGTAACCTTGTTTTTTTCTGTTTAGGTGTTAATGATGCCTTTCGTTTAGCTTTTCTGTATGTAAATCCCATTTCCTTTAGGCGGTTTCCCATCTTATCTTAGGGATCTCATAGTACCATATCACCCCAATAGAGCGCTTCGCTCTCAGACTGCAGGCTTACTTGTAGTTCCTAGGGTTTGTAAGAGTAGAATGGGAGGCAGAGCCTTCAGTTTCAGGTTCCTCTCCTGTGGAACCAGCTCCCAATTTAGATCAGGGAGACAGGCACCCTCTCTACTTTTAAGATTAGGCTTAAAACTTTCCTTTTTGCTAAAGCTTATAGTTAGGGCTGGATCAGGTGACCCTGAACCATCCCTTAGTTATGCTGCTATAGACTTAGACTGCTGGGGGGGTTCCCATGATGCACTTAGTGTTTCTTTCTCTTTTTGCTCTGTATGCACCACTCTGCATTTAATCATTAGTGATTAATCTCTGCTCCCCTCCACAGCATGTCTTTTTCCTGGTTCTCTCCCTCAGCCCCAACCAGTCCCAGCAGAAGACTGCCCCTCCCTGAGCCTGGTTCTGCTGGAGGTTTCTTCCTGTTAAAAGGGAGTTTTTCCTTCCCACTGTCGCCAAGTGCTTGCTCACAGGGGGTCGTTTTGACCGTTGGGGTTTTTACGTAATTACTGTATGGCCTTGCCTTACAATATAAAGCGCCTTGGGGCAACTGTTTGTTGTGATTTGGCGCTATATAAGTAAAATTGATTGATTGATTGACTGATTAAATTGCTCTGTTTGGCGCCGTGTGGAGGAGAGAGGCCACGTGACAGCGTACGCATGCTCGATGATGTGCTCGTCAATATTTACGTGCTCTGCTTATAAAACAAAAGGGTTTCTGCCAGCACTGGAAATGCAAACCAAGCCAGACTTAACTGTTTGGACCCGGAACATGCTGTGTAGTACCGACCCGAACCACACGGTGGAAACATCCAGCATACGCCGGCTAAATCACCATGGTGTGACAGCTGCATAACGTATTTGACGTATCCAGTGTATTCGGTGCATTTTTCATATGCATACGCTGGCTAAATCGTCAAGGTGCGACAGGGCCCTTACTTTTGCACTGGTGCAAATGTATGATTTCAATTAGACAATGTTATAGCCATTGCAAATATGCTAAACACACGCACAATTTTATGAGCTGCCAAAGCTCTTGATCCAAGATTTTGTTTCATTAAAAGCCTGTTCTCAGAACAAAATGAGTTACTGTTTCATTAGCTCTTAAGTGGACATGTGTCCCTCCTGCTGGTCACCTAGCAACATTCAAAAGCAAACACTAACAACATGGTAATCACTGGCTACTGACAGAACATGCACCTGTGAAGCCATGTATAGTATGAGTGTAAACGCCAACCACTGTGGCAATTAAAAATTAACACACTACTGCAGGTTGTCTCATAAGATCCTCTTTTCCCTTGTGTAAATGCATAATGGGAGACATTAGTGAGCAAACACAACTTTGTTTATCTACAGGGTGGGGGGGAAGATGAATCACATGCAGGCCTATAAAAGCCCAGCTTGTGTCAACTCCTCCTCGACTCCTTAAACTACAGCTCAAAACAGTCTTCTTTCCTTTATGCTTTCCATATGTCTCCTGAACAAACACCATGACTGTGCCTTCTGCACTCATTTCTAAGATCAGCCCACTTCCTCGTTCGCTTCCGTTTCTATCCAATTTTGCTCCATTATCGCCTTGAAAACACGCTCATCCTTTTCCCCTCTCCATTTCAGCCTGTCATTTCATCCAAGCTCATGGTAAAAACACTTGTGTCATACTGAGATGCTGCTCCGCGGTGACTCATTTCGCTGCTTCGCTGACATTTCCGGAGAAGTGTTCCGTGTTTGGCTGAGAAGTCGTTATGCTACTTTATATTTGTCGTTTGTGTTTATGCCACATTTTGGAGGTTTTTTGTGTGTCTAAGGCTGCATGTACGTGGGCTGTCAATAAAGTAACGGTCCTTTTTATTTTTTTTCAAAAACTATATGGATTTCATTCATATGTTTTTACGTCAGACATGCTTGAACCCTCGTGCGCATGCGTGAGTTTTTCTACGCCTGTCGGTGACGTCATTCGCCTGTGAGCACGCCTTGTGGGAGGAGTCGTCCAGCCCCTCGTCGGAATTCCTTTGTCTGAGAAGTTGCTGAGAGACTGGCGCTTTGTTTGATCAAAGTTTTTTCTAAACCTGTGAGACACATCGAAGTGGACACGGTTCGAAAAATTAAGCTGGTTTTCAGTGAAAATTTTAACGGCTGATGAGAGATTTTGAGGTGATTCTGTCGCTTTAAGGACTTCCCACGGTGCGAGACGTCGTGCAGCGCTCTCAGCCGCTGTCGTCAGCCTGTTCAAGCTGAAAACCTCCACATTTCAGGCTCTATTGATCCAGGACGTCGTGAGAGAACAGAGAAGTTTCAGAAGAAGTCGGTTTCAGCATTTTATCCAGATATTCCACTGTTAAAGGAGATTTTTTTAATGAAGACGTGCGGACGGGTCCGCGCGTCGGGACGCAGCCGCCGCGACGCTCCGCCACAGGAAAAACACCTCTGTTGAAAGCCTTAAGGACAAGTTGGAACATGTCTTGCCTGTTAAACAATTTCTCATATACTCACTCCACTGAAAGCCATCAAAAGCCGCCTGGATTTTACAAATGTTATCAACACGGAGGTGTTTTTTCGGCTGCGTCCCGACGCGCGGACCCGTCCACACGTCTTTCATTAAAAAAAATCTCCTTTAACAGTGGAATATCCGGATAAAATGCTGAAACCGACTTCTTCTGAACTTCTCTGTTCTCTCACGACGTCCTGGATCAATAGAGCCTGAAATGTGGAGGTTTTCAGCTTCAACAGGCTGACGACGGCGGCTGAGAGCGCTGAGCGACGTCTCGCACCGTGGGAAGTCCTTAAAGCGACAGTATCACCTCAAAATCTCTCATCAGCCGTTAAATTTTCACTGAACACCAGCTTAATTTTTCGAACCGTGTCCACTTCGAGTGTCTCACAGGTTTAGAAAAAAGTTTGATCAAACAACGCGCCAGTCTCTCAGCAACTTCTCAGACAAAGGAATTCCGACGAGGGGCTGGACGACTCCTCCCACAAGGAGTGCTCACAGGCGAATGACGTCACCGACAGGCGTGGAAAAACTCACGCATGCGCACGAGGGTTCAAGCATGTCTGACGTAAAAACATATGAATGAAATCCATATAGTTTTTGAAAAAAATAAAAAGGACCGTTACTTTATTGACAGCCCTCGTACATTAACCGACACAAAGATGCGAATACAAAGACTCTTCATATGTTAATTCTAAGACATTGTCTAATTAGACTAGCTATGCTGTTATTTTTTGGGGACTTTGAACATGAGCTTTTCCCACACATTCATGAAATATCACAATGTAAAAGCTACCAACAATGAAAAGATAATTACTTTTCTGGTAATATTACTTGATGTTCCCTTTATCGACTAGACCTCATCGTCCTCAAATCTTCCAGGTTGTTGTCACCATCTGATCATTTTTGAGAATTTTTTTCTTTAAAGGAAAGCAAATTCATCCCTGTCAGGTTGGTTGGAATTCCACAGATGTGTTTCATTTTTGAGACCTTCACTGTCAAACCAAAAAATTAACATCAAAATGTGAACAAACGAGATCTTCCCTTAAGTTGCTCCCACTGAATGACAAAGCAGTATAAGGGCACTCTGTAACATCTGAATCCTCTCTGATTTGACCCAGAAAGTCAGTCGGGGTGGGTGCCCTTTGAGGTCACGTGAGAAGGTTGTGAGATGAACTTGTATCCAAAATATTTTTGATTTGTGACAATTTGGTGTTGAATAATCATTCGGCAAAGTCCTAATGTTATACAATGACTTGTACGTGACCCAGAAGAAGATCGAGGTTGTTCCTATCTGAACTCATGCAAAAGGGTTCAATCAATCAATCAATTTTTTTATATAGCGCCAAATCACAACAAACAGTTGCCCCAAGGCGCTTTATATTGTAAGGCAAGGCCATACAATAATTATGTAAAACCCCAACGGTCAAAAAGGAACCCCCTGTGAGCAAGCACTTGGCTACAGTGGGAAGGAAAAACTCCCTTTTAACAGGAAGAAACCTCCAGCAGAACCAGGCTCAGGGAGGGGCAGTCTTCTGCTGGGACTGGTTGGGGCTGAGGGAGAGAACCAGGAAAAAGACATGCTGTGGAGGGGAGCAGAGATCGATCACTAATGATTAAATGCAGAGTGGTGCATACAGAGCAAAAAGAGAAAGAAACAGTGCATCATGGGAACCCCCCAGCAGTCTACGTCTATAGCAGCATAACTAAGGGATGGTTCAGGGTCACCTGATCCAGCCCTAACTATAAGCTTAGCAAAAAGGAAAGTTTTAAGCCTAATCTTAAAAGTAGAGAGGGTGTCTGTCTCCCTGATCTGAATTGGGAGCTGGTTCCACAGGAGAGGAGCCTGAAAGCTGAAGGCTCTGCCTCCCATTCTACTCTTACAAACCCTAGGAACTACAAGTAAGCCTGCAGTCTGAGAGCGAAGCGCTTATTGGGGTGATAGGGTACTAAGAGGTCCCTAAGATAAGATGGGACCGTGATTTCAAAACCTTATAAGTAAGAAGAAGAATTTTAAATTCTATTCTAGAATTAACAGGAAGCCAATGAAGAGAGGCCAATATGGGTGAGATATGCTCTCTCCTTCCAGTCCCGTCAGTACTCTAGCTGCAGCATTTTGAATTAACTGAAGGCTTTTTAGGGAACTTTAGGACAACCTGATAATAATGAATTACAATAGTCTCAGCCTAGAGGAAATAAATCTGAGAATTAGTTTTCAGCATCACTCTGAGACAAGACCTTTCTAATTTTAGAGATATTGAGTAAATGCAAAAAAGCAGTCCTACATATTTGTTTAATATGCGCCTTGAATGACATATCCTGATCAAAAATTGACTCCAAGATTTCTCACAGATTACTAGAGGTCAGGTAATGCCATCCAGAGTAAGGATCTGGTTAGACACCATGTTTCTAAGATTTGTGGGCCAAGTACAATAACTTCAGTTTTATCTGAGTTTAAAAGCAGGAAATTAGAGGTCATCCATGTCTTTATGTCTGTAAGACAATCCTGCAGTTTAGCTAATTGGTGTGTGTCCTCTGGCTTCATGGATAGATAAAGCTGGGTATCATCTGCGTAACAATGAAAATTTAAGCAATACCGTCTAATAATACTGCCTAAGGGAAGCATATATAAAGTGAATAAAATTGGTCCTAGCACAGAACCTTGTGGAACTCCATAATTAACTTTAGTCTGTGAAGAAGATTCCCCATTTACATGAACAAATTGTAATCTATTAGACAAATATGATTCAAACCACCGCAGCGCAGTGCCTTTAATATCTATGGCATGCTCTAATCTCTGTAATAAAATTTTATGGTCAACAGTATCAAAAGCAGCACTGAGGTCTAACAGAACAAGCACAGAGATGAGTCCACTGTCCGAGGCCATAAGAAGATCATTTGTAACCTTCACTAATGCTGTTTCTGTACTATGATGAATTCTAAAACCTGACTGAAACTCTTCAAATAGACCATTCCTCTGCAGATGATCAGTTAGCTGTTTTACAACTACCCTTTCAAGAATTTTTGAGAGAAAAGGAAGGTTGGAGATTGGCCTATAATTAGCTAAGATAGCGGGGTCAAGTGATGGCTTTTTAAGTAATGGTTTAATTACTGCCACCTTAAAAGCCTGTGGTACATAGCCAACTAACAAAGATAGATTGATCATATTTAAGATCGAAGCATTAAATAATGGTAGGGCTTCCTTGAGCAGCCTGGTAGGAATGGGGTCTAATAAACATGTTGATGGTTTGGATGAAGTAACTAATGAAAATAACTCAGACAGAACAATCGGATAGATTAATAGAGGGTTGAGAGATTAATATTTAAGAACAACATAATATCTCAAATACCTTTGTTATGCACCAATTTAGCATTGAGTAATTGTGCAGTGGTCACATGGAGCCCATTTCCAAAGCTCCTTCACCACAGTACCAGGAACAAAATGAACTGCAACTACGAGGTCTATTAGAAAAGTATCCGACATTATTATTTTTTTCAAAAACCATATGGATTTGAATCACGTGTGATTGCGTCAGACAAGTTTGAACCCTTGTGCGCATGCGTGAGTTTTTCCCACGCCTGTCGGTTGCCTCATTTGCCTGTGAGCAGGCTTTGAGTGAGGAGTGGTCCACCCCCTCGGCGGATTTTCATTGTCAGGAAATGGCGGAATGATTTGGGCTTTTTTTCCATCAGAATTTTTTCAGAAAGTGTTAGAGACTGGCAGCTGGAAACCATTCAAAAAATTTATCTGGCTTTCGGTGAAGCTTTTACGGGCTTCACAGAGAATAAGGACTGTTACTACAGCTTTAAGGACAGCTTTAAGGACACCCGGCGCGCCGCGCTCCATGCCGCCATCGAGAGCCACAAACCACCGGATCATTTCTAAACGGATGGCTCTGTGGAGCCGGGACCGTCGCGTGCACTTTCTCTGGTTATCACAAGAGCTGGACATCAACCATTTTCCGGCAGATTTCACTTTTAACAAGAGATTTTGTCATGGAAAGCTGAGCGGAGGCTTCGCGTGTCACGATGGATTCGCTACTGGAATGAGACAAAACCACCTCCGTTTTGGTCTCACAGGACGGCTTTGAGATGGCGTTGAGACAGCTGTCGGTGGTTTTTCCATCTAGTGATTATCCGAGAAATTGTGGATGTGCCTGGACATGCCAGAACATGTCCCGTGAGGCTTCATCACGGCGATGCTTTGCGCCATGCGGCACTGCCGCGACGTGCGGAATTCCTCTGCACGTCTGTCTTAATGTGCCGAAAAAGTACTGATGTCCACGTCTTTTCACAATTCCTGTGCTAGTCAAATGACGTCCTGGATAAAACACAGCGTCCAGTTTGGAAATGAATGGCACATTCCACTGTTACAGGAGTTTTTGTCATGGAAAGAGGAGCAGAGGCTTCGCGTGTCGCGGCGGTGCCGCATGGCGCACAGCAACGCCGTGATGAAGCCTCACGGGACATGTTCTGGCATGTCCAGGCACATCCACAATTTCTTGGATAATCACTCGATGGAAAAACCACCGACAGCTGTCTGAACGCCATCTCAAAGCCGTCCTGTGAAACCAAAACGGAGGTGTTCCTTTGTCTCACTCCATCAGCAAATCGGTCGTGACGCGCGAAGCCTCCGCTCGGCTTTCCATGACAAAATCTCTTGTTAAAAGTGAAATCTGCTGGAAAATGGCTGATGTCCAGCTGTTGTGATAACCAGAGAAAGTGCACACGACGGTCTCGGATCCACAGACCCACCCGTTTAGAAATGATCCGGTGGTTTGTGCTCTGATGGCGGCACGGAGCGCGGCGCGTCCTTAAAGCGTAGTACAGTCCTTATTCTCTGTGAAGCCCATAAAATTTTCACCGAAAGCCAGATAAATTTTTCGAATGGTTTCCAGCTGCCAGTCTCTTACAGTTTCTGAAAAAATTCTGATGGAAAAAAAGCCCAAATCATTCCACCATTTCCTGACAATGAAAATCCGCCGAGGGGGTGGACCACTCCTCACTCAAAGCCTGCTCACAGGCGAATGACGCAACCGACAGGCGTGGAAAAACTCACGCATGCGCACGAGGGTTCAAGCTTGTCTGATGCAATCACATGTGATTCAAATCCATATGTTTTTGAAAAAAATAATAAGGTCGGATACTTTTCTAATAGACCTCGTATTTAGCTACAGTGTTTATGCTTAACAACATAAGCATAATGATTTATTTTCTCAGAAAGTTTGTTTTACTGAGGGTTGTTTATAACGTTTACCTGTTCGTTTTAGTGAAGAACAGTCCCTCTCTGGCACTTTGTGCCACAGTTGCTCCGTCCGATCAGTTAGCAGAGCGGAGCGTTCTCCCCCCACCCTTCCAAACCAGTTCTCTGTCTTGGCGCAACAAGTTGAAAAAGTCACAGCACCTCATTAACGTCTCATTTACCACAGACTCCATCCGATCCTGGCTGCATGCGATGAAAGTTAGAAAAAGAAAACGTTACAATTACTCAGTTCTCCATGTGGAGCAGAGACACCATACGTGCGCGCTGGATGACGTGCGCGTCAATATTTACGTGTAACACACTTCAGGGGAAAAAAGCATTTAAGGTACATATTTAATTAAAAGTTAAAAAAATCTTTCTGTGTAAATATCTCATGTTACAACGTGGAGACCCGCGGCTTATAGACAAGTGCAGCCTATTTATGTACAATTTCTTTTTTCTTTTTAAATTGGTGGTTGCGGCTAATATTCAGGTGCGCTCTATAGTCTGAAATTATGGTAATCATAACAGAGACAAACAAAACAAAAAAGTTAAAACCTTAAAACTAAAAACTTAAAACCAATAAAGACTTCTAGTTTGTAATAATCAAAGAATCCCTTAAATACTTCAATGTGAATTTGTTTTCAAACTAATAGAAAAAATAATACTGCCTATTAACCGTCTCACACACACATCTGTACAGGACCAGAGTTATCAGGTTGCAGGTGACTTATGACTACTGAGGATCAAAGACAAAAGGTTCGGAAGCTGCTGTTCCAGACAGAAACAGAATTGACAAAAATGATTCTTCTTATCCAAGTCAAACATCCTGTGTCCTTGTGACCAAAGGAGGTTATGTTTCTGTTCAAGGGTTTCACAATACATACTCAAAGCTGCTTGAGACAAGAAGTGGTCAGTGACCTTACTGTCTAGAGTGCTGTGGCCGTCTGTGCACATGTGCAACCCAAATGTTCCTAATGGTGTTTGTAAGCACACAGACGTGGTGTAATCACTAAAACCACAATAAACACTCCACATCCTGCCAGTGCACACAGTGAGTGGGACGGAGAAATGGTGTATTAAAAATGAAGAAACCAACAGCACAAAGAGAATGAACTATGAGCAAGAGATGAAAAATAAAGGAAGGTTGCAAAAAGAGGAAAGAATGACTGGAGAAGACAGATTTATTTAAGAGAATCCTCTTACATCCTCATCCAGACTGGTCTGCTCCAGGTCTACCACTTTAAACTGGACTCGCTTCAAATCTCTTCCAGAGACTCGCATGTTTTGGTAGTCCAGTTTCTCACCTTAAAAACATGCACACAATTATTTCACCATCATCTCCCCACACAGCATCTTCCTGAGTAAATAAAATAAACTTTAAACATTTAAAAAGTGCTAGTCTACTATAAGAGCAACTTATCACTAGAGCCAGACTGACAGAAGATTTTTAAAGCAGCTATGGATTTCTAATTGTGATGATTCTAACCCAATTTGCAGATTATCACAGATATGCTTGACCCCCCCCCCCCCCCCCCCCCCACACAGAAACACACAGCATGAACACAGATTTCTCTTGACATTTATTTCACATAGTTTTTGTAATGAGTCCTCACCAAGCTAACATGACATAATGCAGTTTGAAATTAAACTTGTTTTATTAACACTTATTTGTATTTCAAAAGAGTGTCATGGCCTAATGGCTAATAGCCTGAAGTAATGGGCCATTTATTACAAATGATAGACCCTTCTCAGACATCAATGAGCCTATGCGAAGCAGAATAAAATATATTCAAGATTCCTAATTTTTTTTTTTAATCTATTGTGAGGCCACAACCTGTGCCAATTAAGTTAAAATTAAATATAATGCAATTTTCATATTTCATTATTTTATGTTACATTTCATGCCATTTGATGGTATGGCGTAAGTCATAAATACTGTTTAAAAGGTTAAAAATACATTAATATTGGATGGACACAGCAAATGTTCCAGTCTTCATACTTACATACAGTAGCTTGCATACAACAGTAGTGAGGAACAGAGCAGGAAGAAAGGTGAGTCATCAGGCACATGAGTTTTGCTCTCTAGATCTCATAGTGTAAATAAAAAAACATTTTCTTTAAATGTTTTTGAACTGGATTACATTCGTCATTGCACTACATGCAGTTGCTGTTGCTTTTAGCTCAGTAAGTGGTTTTCTCATGATCTTTGAATACTACGCCAGGCTGCCTTCAATATTTTGTCAATTTCAAGTTAGAGTTTTTCCGCAAATGACGGCATTGCACAAAACATCACTCTGTACACACTTAAAATCATCATAGGCAGCGTCGCTATTCGGCCAACATCTGTAATATCTGACACTAATTCATATAAAACCCAACTTTTGTAATTAGCTTGTGACGTCATATGCTGCAGTAAAGGCAGACTTAAAACGGCAATAGCAGTTCAATGCAAATGTGGATCAGCAAAATTTTAGGTTAATATTTCAGAATAAAATGTTTGGGAGTTTACGTTATGTTTTTAAAATGAATGTGTCTATGACGCAGGCTACGCTTAACTATGAATCACTGCATTCCATCATCGATCATCCGTCTCTCATTTTCTTTTT